>NW_028274819.1:56757578-57062866 GCF_037043125.1 Eumetopias jubatus
TGGGGCGCCTTGCTACCTCAGTCAGTGGAGTGTGCGACTCTTGATCTCAGGGTTGTGAGTTCGAGCCCCACACTGGGTGTAGAGATTACTTAAAATAAAATCTTTAAAAAAAAAAATTAAAAAACAATAAAACCAAAACAGCCTCAGCTGGTATTCCTATGAACAGAAGCACCCTTGAGGGCAACATAAAACTCACGGTGACCCTGACTGGCCATCACTTCGTTCCACGGTGCCCTGCCAGTGTCCCCATCTGTAAAAACGCCCCACTGTTCCCAGTAAGGCTGGCAGAAGCCAGACGCACAGTGCCTTCTGTGTGAGTCAGACAAAGCCGAGCCCTCCGGGTGGAAGCCGGTTGGCAAGTGGAGATGGGCTGACTTCAGCCCCGCTCAGCCCACGGGCCAGCTGTCCTTGAGCATGGCCTAACCTGCACAACCACATCTGCAGCCCCGAGCCAGCTGCAGATCTTCTCCGGACAGCACATGCCACAGGAGCCTCTCCCTCCCAGCCTGTGTACCCTCTCATAAACTGGAATAACCCGTTGAGTTCATGTTGGCTTCTGTGCTGCGTATCGCCTGCAAGATCGTGGGCAATTACTCAACTACGATAGACCTGTTATAAAATGGGGAGAACAATACAAAATTCAGGAACCGTAACAACAGAGGATCAGATGATCCTGTTGGGCAGGGATGTGAAATCACAATTCTTGACATCTGTAGAGTGCATCACACGGTGAAGTCCATTCCCATTAAGTTCAGTGACGGCTTCTCACAGATGCTCACATACTCCTTACTGCAGCCCATGGGCCCTCACGGCAGCCCCGGACGAAGGCAGGGAGAGGGGCGGCGAGCGCTGCACACTCACCCTCCGTGCACTGCTGTCTGGCCAGCCCGTGCTGCTTTGTGCACCCCCAGTGCTTTGTTGCTTTGTTCCTGCTGCCTGCACTGCACCCTTTCACCCGCTTCGCCCTGTCTGTCCTTGGCGGATCCGCTTGCTCAGACCCCATCTCCTCACAAGGTCCTGGTGACATCTCCCCGAATGAGCTTTCCCTCGCTGTACCACTTTACAGTCTCTCCCACGTTCACACGTGCCCCCATTAATGTCAGTCTCCCCCCTTCCCCCAGCTCCCCTTCTACCGTGAGTTCATCCTCCCGGCCTGCAGCCCCAGGGCCCAGCACAGTGCCAGCAACAAAGAAGATCAAATGGAAAGATTTACAAATTATTGTTGCTGAGACCTGCTTTATCATCATCTATCCCATGGCCCCAGCTAGAACCCCAGAGTCATTCCTGATGTCTCCCTCTTCCTTAAAACCTTCACCCAATCCATCAGGAACCACCTGTCCCAGCTCCTAACGTTTCTCTCTTCAGTATTCCCACGACCTTCCCTCCCTCCCTGCCCACCCTGTGCCACCATCTCTGTGGACCATTGTCACAGCCCCCTAACTGGTAGCCTTATCTCCTCCTCCAATCCATTCTTCAAACAGAAATCAGAATGACCTTTCCAAAATGGCTTCTTACATTCAGCATAAAGAGTAAAGCCTGTCACATGGCCCCACCTAGCTGACAAGCCTGCTCCCACTGCCTTCCCGGCTCTATGTCCCCTCCAGCCTCCCAGGACTTTGCTCTGTTCCTCAGTATGCCCTGCTCCTTTCCATTTCTGGCTTTGCATGTGCTGTTGTCTCCTCCCGGAACATTCTCTTGCTCCCTCTTGCCCTGGTTAATGTGTACTCATCTCCCATCTCTCAGCTCACTGGAGCACTTTCCCAGGGAAGCCTTCCCTGATCCCACCCAGGTCGCCTGCTGCAGGCTCTCCTAGTCCTTGGCCCTCCACCACCCCTTAACACAGCTCAGGACTCGCATTCTTCTGGATTAATGTTTCCCCTACTGGATTGAAGCATTCAGAGGGCAGGACCAGGCTGCCTTTGCATATCACTGTATCGTCTGTACCTAAAACAAAGGAAAGGACCCAACTAAATACTTGTCGAATGAACAGATGAGAGCCTTTCTGTGCCAGGCTCTGTCCTGTTTGCAAAATTTAATGTTCCAAGGTTACATGAGACATCCTAAGTCTTAGGAACTTAATTTTCTGCCCTTCGTCCTGTTATCATGGAGACAGGCAATGCCTCCTGGATACACATGCACTGGCTCTGGATCTATGCTTTATCAGAGTCTGGAAGCAGGATCATGGAGCCCTGCCCAAGATTATCTGGAAAAAGGGCCTCCCTCCCTCCTGCTGGTTCCTGCTCTTGCACACAATTCTAATTCCATCATCCACCCATGTAGTTGTTTTCCTTTTTTTTCCTCCCTGGACTGTCTCCTGATGCACCATCAAAGCAGCCCAGAGCTGGGGCAGTGCTCATGTAGGAGGGCCCTGTCCATGAACCCCCTGCCTCCACAGCTTGGAAAAGCCCTGGGGAAGAAAGAAACTCCCATTTCCTGAGCAGGAACCATGTGTCAGGCTTGGGGCCAGGTGCTTTAACATAGATCATTTCTTGGAATGTAAAGAGCAGCCTGCTGGGGGAAAGAAAGTGCACGGGCCGGGCTAGGGGCCACAAGAGCTGGGTTTGAATGCAGACCTTTCTAGCCCATGGGATCTCATCATGGGCATTCCAGTCTCTATATCTCAGCATCCATAATCTATACAATGGGGATTACAGTGCTCGCCTTTTAGGGAGGATTAGTATATGTGAACACGCGCGGCATCATCCCTGGAATATGGGTGACGTTTAGTAGATGTTAGTTCCAAAGAGGGACTGAGTGATCTAGTCCAACTGTGTTACTCTGCAGATAGAAAGTGGCCCAAAGTGGGCAAGTGACTCTCCCATAGCCACACAGCCAATGGATAGCAGATCCGGGACTAAAACAGAGGCCTCTCAACATTGTAGTGGATGGGGTGGGAGGGGATGGAGCAAACTCACTGGAAGGAAAGACGCACAGGAGGGGCTGAGCCGGGGCCCAGGCCGACTGCACCTCAGGGGCTCTGGCAGAAGGTTGGGGAGACAGTGGATGGGGCAATTTGATGGCTTTGCTCTCCTCCTGTCTGCCCGCATGGGCCTCATGCAGGAGCTTTTCCCGGACATAAACAAAGCTTCCAAGGAAGCTTGTATAGGAAATGCAGCCACTAGAGGGGGAGTACCAAGAAACCATCTCTGAAAGGCTCATTATTCTTACGAAGAATCTGCAGGAGACAAGGCATTCTCAAAACAAGAGCTCCCGCTCCTGCCTCTCTCCCCGACAGACTCCAGGTAGCCTCTGTTTTAGCAAGGACCATGGTGTTCGGTGGTGACCTGCCTCTCCTGCTGTGGCCCATGGGCTGTTTTGTTCATCTTCGCATCACCAGTATCTGGGGTCGGACTCATAGTAGCACCTGCAGAGATTTGTGTAACAAATCGCTGGTGTGTAGCTTTTTCCCTTTATTCTATTTTTTTCTCTTTTATCCATTCACTGGACAAAGTTGGCTGAGGCACCCCACTCTGGGCTCGGCCCTGTGCTGGGGGCACAAGAGTGAATGATACCGGGGCCCATAAGGAGCCCCCCTCTGCGGAGCCAGGGACAGACCCGTAAGCACACGGTGCACACCGTAAAGCCAGCACCCCACCCGCCCCGGCCCGAAGCCTTCACCGGCCTGTGGCTTTCCAACCAGAGAGGCCCAAAGGTCCCTTCGCTGGGGAAGTCCTCCCTTGCTGCTCTATGAAAGCGCAACTCCTCACGAGCCAAATCAAAGGTGTCCAGGGCTGGAAGGACAGACCCGAGTCCTCAACTGCCCGTCTCCCTGCCATCTGGCCCCTCTACTGCCCACCCCTTGGGGGCCTAGTATTTAGACCCCGAGCAGAACCCTGCTTCTGTGGGCTCCACTCCCTCCCGTTCCTGCCCCGGGCCGGGTCCCCTTCCGAGGAGGCCATGCTGCCTGCTCCCGGACGGCCTCTCGGCTATCTGGAGGGAGAAGCAGCTATGTCCTTCTTTCTGGGGTCTCTGGGCAGTAGACACCTGACAACTGCTCAGATGTTTGGTTTCCACATCTAGGTGGGCTCCTCATCCCTTGGAAAGCATGACCCCCGGAGCTGACAGTGATATTGCAGGTGTGGCCTCCAAGCAGGACACAGCGCCTCTGCCCTGGGGTCCGTAGCTCCGTCCCCAGAGCTCTGGGCTGCGTCAGCTTCCTCTCAGCCACGTCAGCGCTGCTGCCCGGCACCCCTCCCCAGCTGAGCCCCTCGCCTCCTCAGCAAGCAGAGATTCAGTTCCAGAGCCACCTCCTCAGGGAAGCCCTCCACCTCCAGGGGCCAGTCCTCCTTCTCCGGTGTTCGCACAGAGCCCTCCCTGCTCACAGCAGCCCAACTGCTCTGTAGCTCTCTCTCCAGACTGGGGGATGGGGGGGGGAGGCGGTCCGCTTCACCTCTCCCTCCCTCCCTCCCTCTCTCCTCCCCTCTCCTTTTCTTCCCTCCTTCCTTCCATGAACATTTAATAAATGCCTACTATGTGCCGAGTCACTGAATTGAGTGGAGAAGCATAGACTCTGGCATGGGGTGGGCACAGGGTAGGAGTGAGAAGTTGTAAATGTAACTCACACAAGATCAAATTCTAGCAGCCACGGTTACCTGACACACAAATCCTGTCCTATTTTTAACTGTGTTCGCACCTTTTTGTCCTTTTCTTGATGGTTTTCTAGCAGGGCTTGACATACAATGTGGCACATTGTATTCTCACAGCAGCCCTGTGGGCCAGGCAGGGGGGAGGTGGGCCGGGGTGTCACCCGCACCCCCCATGTTCCAGCTGTGGGTGGAAATAAGGCTCAGAAAGGGGAAGTGAGTTGCGCAAGGTCACAGAGTGAATTTGTGGCGATGTCAAGACTTTAACCAAGGAGCACAGACTTCAGTCAAGCTCTTTCCTCTCTACAACAATATCCTTGAGGGATGGGACTTCAGCTAGAGAGATTCCAAATTCCTCCACAGAGCTCTGGCTTGAGATGACCCTGACCTGTTCTGCCACCATGGTGCAGGAGGCTGGAGCTGCTGACCTCTGCAGGTCCCCAGCTCTAAGCTCCCGATTGCATCTCCTGAGAGACTTGCCTCTCTGGGGGCCAGGCCCCCAGCAACCAGTCCCCCTTCACCTTGGCCCTTCCTGCATCCACTACACGACGACTCTCCCAGGCTTACCACCTGGTGTTCGGCAGACCCTGCAAAGAAGATAGTCCCAGACAGTCGGAGAGCATCCTGGTCTGAGAGCGCCCATCTACGCCCATACCTGTAAGCCCTGCACAGCTGCCCATCAGTCTACCAGCCTAGAGCCCCCCAGAGTCCACCCGGATGTGGCCCGTCAGTCAGCACAGGGGGAACAGCTAGGAAAAATACTGCCACCACAAGGCTTCATTCTGGGTGCGGGCGGGGGGCTGCCGGGCGGAAGGTAAGGGGGGAAGCAACAGTGCGGATCAAACAGCATCTGGGACCTTCATATGACTCGTGTCCCATAGAGGATGAGAGTACCTAGGGTCCTTGAAGGATCTGGAGCAGGGAAAGGACAAGACAAAGAGGCCGTTATTTTAGGAGGAGGCACATCTTCACAACCAAAATCCGAGAGACGGCCCCACATCTGGACAAAGAGTGGGTTTTAAGTAACCCAAACTTGGCTTTGAATCCTGGCCCACCCCTTACAAGCTGTGTGACTTTGCCGTTTAATCACTAAGTCTTGATTTCTTTATCTGTAAAGACCTCCAAACTCTCTAGCCTTATGTGAGGATTCAGTGAGGACGAGGGCGTGAGGGCCGGATCAACGTCCTTCCCCTTCCCCGAGGCTGTGCCAACTCTGCATTCTACCAGCACAGAACCACAGACCAGGGCCAGATTCCCGGTTCAGATTCCCGGTTCAGACTCCCTGCCAACGACTCCAGGCTCCCTGCAGCAGGTGCGTTCTTGTGAAGCACAGGGAGATGGTCGCCCGGGGCGCTCGATGACTAGGTGTTTTGCCCTGTGTTGTTGCTGTTTCCCTTTTTGCTGTTAAAATAGCTTTTCTAGATACAACCTGCTAAGAAAAAAAACCTAAATAGACTCCCCATTGTATAATAAGAATTTCAAAACGCATCCTTGGTTGTTTTAACGCCAAGAAGGCAAAGGTAAAGACGGCACGGACCGTCTCAATGGGCTGCCAAGAAGCTGATCATCCTGCTAATGACCCTTCTTAAAATGGAAAGTGCTGAACTAAGGCAACCAGACAACACAGGCTCAGTTCTGGTCTAGCTCTGTGCTCCCGGGACCTTGCAAATCAATTTCTGTCCTTTCTTCCCACTCCATCTAAAGCAAAGGATGGGATCTTGAGCCATTAATCAAAACTGGTTTCATGTGTCCAGAGGGGCTCAATTAGAACGAATGTGTAATTGCGGAAATGGAATCCGAACCCGGTGATTACAGGGTGTGCCCAAAGAGGAGGGGCCGGGGACGCGCTGGGGGAGGGAGGGCAGCAAGACCCAGCACTAGGTGGACTCTATCTCAGGCTGTTGTGTGACAGAGGGAGTGGTTTTACCACATGTGGCTCCAGCCACCACACCGTTGGGACCCAGGGTGGTCAGCGGGGGTCAAGAAAACCATCCGTGAAATTGACTGTTGACCAAACCATCCATGAAATGAACTATTGCCAACTTCGCAGTTGACAGTGGGCTTTCACATGCGCCCTCATTGGGTCCTCATAACAGACAGTCCTGCAGATCAGAAGCAGGTATCACCAGCTATGAGAACTCTTACCACCTGCTGTCCTAAACGCTGGAATCAAAAGATTCCAATAATACTGTGTCCCTTGCTGACCAAACTCCTACTTTCTGCATCTGGGAACCAAACAGATTTGGGGAGGGACGGGTACCCGTATTACTGTCGTCTCTTTGGGGCTTAAAGAGACGAAGAGACTCAGCCACGGTCACACAGCTAGTAAAGAGGAGGTCTTGGGCTGAAAACCAGGCCCGTCGGCTCTAATTCCGTCCTTCCTCCTGAAGAGACCTCCCCATGGGGACGCCTCTCTGCCATCATGAAGTTAGGCGATCTGCATTGGGCAGGGGGCGGGATTAGCTGGCCTCTTAAGATTACCCTGTAACCAAGAGCCTATGATTTTTCGAAGTCAGGTCTGCTTAGAGAAAAGTGGCTACGTAAAGAACAGGGGCGGGCTGGCCATTGTAAAACCAGCCATCGACTGCTCTGTGATCTGTGCTGTGACCTCTCTTGAAACCACCCCTTTCAGGTGAGCAGAGACAATTATTAGGCAGAATAAAGCCTTGCGGTGGCGCCGTGGTGAATATGGAGGCAGATGGTGAATATCATCATTCGTTCACTCACTCATTATTCATTCAACAAACAATTGAGAAGACATTCTCTGAGGGAGGCATTGGGCCAGCAGCTAGGGCTACAAAGGTGAACAGAAGGAGCCGGTCCTCGCCCCTGGGGGAGCACGGTCTAGTGGGGGGACACGCACACAAGCATGTGGCACAGTATAATGTGGTGAGTTCTGTGATGAAGACACACACAGGGAGCATCTTACCCAGCCTGGGAGGTGCGGGAAAGGCTTCCTGGAGCTGTCCCCTGAGCGGAGTCTCGAAGGATGAGTTAGCCAGGTGGAGAAGCAGGAGAAGGGCAATCGGAGCAGGTGGGGCGGCGTGGGGAAAGGCATGGAGGTGAGAAGCAGCATGGTGCACTGAGGGGACGATAAGCTTCTGTGGGCCACAAGGAGTCCACGGATGGTTGAAGGCAGGGGATGACATGGTCAGATTTGCATGTTCTAAAGATCTCTCTGGCAGCTTAAACCAGCAGCAGTGGCAGGAATTTATTTACCTCAGCATCTGAGGCTCCCTTGGCCCCGGATAAGATGTCTGGGTTGATAATGTCAAGTTAACAAGCAGTTGGGGACCATTTATATGAGGACAAGGGACAGAGAGTTCAGCTCAGTTCTACTGTTTGAAGTAAAAAGCACAAAATGGTGGTCTCTGATCCAGTGCCTCAGGAAATGGACACCAGTTTTATCTTGGTATCTCCAGTACCAAATACATTTCTTATGAATGAAAAATTTGTTGGATCATTCTGTGTTCAATAACCATGCATTTTAGTTACCCAGGCAGTTAATTTAGTACCCAAAGGAGAAAACCTGTATATTTGGCTGAGACAGTTGGTCAATTCAGTCGGGATGTTTGAGCCAGTTGTGTGGGGAGACCGGATCAAATTCTTAATTCCCCCTATTTGTATCTGGGTCCCATGATTTAAAGAAGATCCTAGGTAAGCCTGCTGGAGGGCCTGCAGTGGTCTGACCAGACGATGGCACTGTGAGGTGTGGGTGTAGTTTTAGTTAAGAGTACAGCTTGTCTGAAGCCTGACTCACCTCAGGCCAGCCCCGGCCTCCCTCGGGTGAGGGCGGGAAGCAGTGCAGGCTGCGGAGCAGAAGACCCAGGCTCAATGCAGGCTTCCCTTCTCTCTGACCTTCCCTTCTCTGTCTTTTATACTTGGGGCACACACCTGCTTCACATGAGGAGAACTCAATAGAATGGCACAGAAAGAAACGCTTTGTGGGCAGTCAATAAATGTAAATTGTTAAAATATTGCTTAGGTCCGTGGACTCAAGGTGAATCCATAGCTAGAATTCTTTAAAAGCCTTTTTCTCAAAAAAAAAAAAAACCCACAAAAAACAAAAAAACAAAAACCTTCTTCTCAGAGTGTCTGCCCCAATCAAACTCAAGTATTGTCTGAGATTACCTAAAGCGAACTATCAGAAAGATCGTGAACACAGACCTTCCAAGCACTGAGAAAGGAAGGGGAAGGGCCTGAAATGACCCGTATTTAGTGTCCGCTGTGTGTCATTTCACCCTCGGTCCTCTCCTCCTCGGAGCATCTGTGCAGCAGGTGGCAGGGTGATGGAGGAGGTTGGGCTATGTGCCTGCCTCTGTAAGAGGCGAGTCTAAGAAAGGTTTCGTTCCATTCCTTTGAGACCGCACCTCTCCTGTCAGTGGGCTCGGGGGCGGGGGGGGGGGGGCTGGGATGGGGCCCCGCCTTAACTGCAGACGGTCCACAGGCTACCTGCTGGAAGAAACTTTTATACCTGTGGTCTTGAAAACGTAAACTGCTTTAAGACATCTTAGCGGTAAAAGGACCTTGAAACCACGATGACACGTTAAAGGGGTTTATAGCCTTTGTGAAGTGGGACTTAACACTTCCCAAATCTAGGAGAAGCAGGTTATAAATATTTCAACCCTAGTGGGAAAAAAACCCAAACAAACAGATAAGAACACACAAACTGTAAGGAAGAATGACAATATGCTTATAGCTAATTTAGCAATAATGACCTATTTTAAAACTAGAGGTCTGCTTTTAATTTTGTGAGCTGTTTGGGGAGGCGACACAAGTAATGAGCTATAGATTTGCCTCCTGGGCTTGGGGCAGCATCAGGGAGCATGGAGAGGCCGCGGCCCTGGGTGAGGCCTGAGCGCTGGTCACACCAAGCTAGCAAGGCTCTCTTTCCACGTTCCTGCCTGCTCCGTTCCCGGGTCCGTGCCGCCGCTCTGACTCTGAGTACATCTCACTTTCTCTCAGCTTATCATCAGTGTGTTTTTCTGTGGTCTTCTCGCCTCTCTGTCTCTACTTCTACCTCTTTGTTTTTCTCCTGTCTTTCTTTTTACTTCTCTCAGTCCCTGGTTTTGACCAAAACAATTTTTAACTGATCACAAAAGAGCTGAATAATAGGCCCTTATGTATGTTGTATTTATTAAACAGAATTTTGTGTTCTCTGCCTTATACAAAAGCAGGCAGGTGGGTGGAATGTTTTCTGTTCATCTGGAAAACAAATATATAGTGGGTTTTCATATATACGACCCTTGATTGATTCCCACCATGGCTTCTCCCCAAAACCCAGAAATTGGGGACCAGAAGTAGAATAAAAGTCCCAGCCTAGAGCTCCTAGCCTAAAGCAAGAGAGGACCTGTGGTTGTCGCCCGATATGTAGGTAAGGGCAAAAAGCATGATGGCAGGGAGCATGCAAAGGTCGGGGGAGGGGGTGAAATCTGGGTGTATGGAATGGAGGTCCCAGTTAGTAACCGCCCACTCACATGGCACCACTTTCCATGACGGTCTCTGCCACTTTCCAGCCCTTGCCTCGACCCTCCCTGAGTGAACTGCTCCCCCAGGACCTGAGCTCACCTGGTGTTGGACCCCTCCACACCTTTGCTCTTGCGGCTCCTTCTGTCTGGCACGCCTTGGCCACCCCAGACTCTGTTCACCTGGTCATCACCTGCTCATCCATTGAAGTTCTCCCTGATCCATGGAACCAGCTAGAACAGGCTCCTCCTTCATGCCCCACAGTGACCAGAGGTGGGGTCTCAGTCATCCTGGTTCCCTAGTGCCCGGCACAGTGCCTGGCACATAATAGGTATTCAATCAACACATGTTAGTAAAAGGAAGAGGGATCCCATACTAAAAGTGTATTATCTTTTGTCTCCCACTTTAGCAGAAGGCTATCCAAGCGGTTAAACCTGGCCCTAGCTCTGAGGTTCCCTCCCAGGTCTGCTCTCCTGCCTGTAGGCCTGCCCCACATGGCCTGCACACCCACAACCCACCCACTCTCCAAGGTTCCCTCCCCGATGCAGCCTTCTGACTCCCCACTCCTGTAGGAAGAAACCTGTCCTTCATATGAGCAACCAGCTACCTGGTCTGTTGTTACCTTACTTGGACCGCTCTTATGGCTGTTTCCGCTCCCCCGTGTTAGGCACGCACAAGACTTTCCCCCTAACCCACACAGCGAGCCAGCCCACAGAGGGTAGAACCTTCACAATGACCGGGTTAAATGAGTTAGTGAAGGCATCTCTACCATCTCTTGGGAGGAGAAAAAGCCAGAACCACCAGTCCTGCAGGATGACGGAAAGGGGGGTGGAGAATCAGGACCCAGCCTCCCGGCGCGGCAACGCGGTGCTGGGCGCAGGCGGTCACTCATCCCCAGCAACATGGGATCAAAACGTTACACTACCTTGTTGGCCAGTGGGTCTCTTGGTCCATCTTCGCCTTTCCAAACACTTAGCTCTGACTGCTTGCAATTAGTATCTGAGAGGCAATCTAAAAGAGTCAAGCTGCATTAGGGAGAACCCCAGAAAAACTGCAGGGCACAGCTCATCTCGTGGAGAGTGGCTCAAATGGCAAAGGTTGATTCCTTCACCTACTCAGCTGGGCCTTACCAAGGAAATAAGATCAAGAAAGTGGTGTTCGTCTTTAGCATTTATTTATACTTGGAAAAAAAAAAAACTGTTTGTTTGTTTCTGAGCAAGCACAGACCACAAGCACGTCACAATCAATTGGCTATACATGAATATTTTTTGTCATTTTCTTACTAACAGCAGGAATGAAATAGCACCAAGAGAGGTGTGCGCTACACATTACATAGACAATCTGTGGTATGCAACAAAACCCAGGCCACAAAATCGTAATTAGACACTTCCTGTCTGCCTTGGAGAGGCAAAGGTAGAACGGACCGGTTGGAAGCACCAGCAGATAACAGAAAACTTTGGGGAGCCAACGCACAGCTTTAGGGATTATTTTTGCAGGCAAGCAAAGCAGACAATAGGAAAGCTTCAGGCCTTGCTCTCTTGCCAGGGGAGCTCAAGAATCGGTAGGGAAATCCACAAAAATGGACAGCCAGGCATCGGAAGCTTGGTCATCTTCGGAAAGGCAAAACGGAAACACTGCTTGCAAAACCAGAATCAGTTTCAATCAGTACGTTTGGGATGCAGAATAACACTGGCTGAGTTCTATGTGTAAACAGTAGAAATCAAAGGAAGTTTCTTGCCATGAAGTGACACATTCAAGAGTCAAAGTGAACTACAAATAAGAGTTTTCCCAGTTGCAGGATTAAAAAGACGGGGAGCCTGAAGGGTCGAAAAGACATTATATGGGTCACGTCTCAAGCCGCAGGTGGGGCAGGGTTGGAAATTCAGTCCCTGGAGCTGCAAGGTGGGTGGGAAACTACAATCTGGGTGAACAAACTTGAATCAGACACGAGATCAAGCCGTACGTATCCTTCTGGTTGTGCTGCTGTGGAGACAGATGTATGTGTAACACCCAGCACGTCTCGCACGGTGTCTGGCACACAGGCATTCAGGTCGCGAATATGGAACGAAGGTTCCCCTGTGCATCGTAAAGTTTGATTTACTTGATCTGCAAAACATATATGACTGTTCTATGGAGAAATCCAAATTGCGGCTAACATCAACACGCCTGACTAATGCCAGACCTCAAGAGAACGAACATACATTGGCAAATTCTCTGGACAGAGTTAAGATCATGTTGATAGAGCTCTCTGGTTAACATTAAGATTAGTGAGCAAAGAGCTAGAATCAGTACTGAGGTCTGCTCTGGTCCTTTCCAGACAGGCATCAAAACGTGTGATGCACGAGCACTGAAACTCACTCCTATTTTCTACCTTCTTCAAAAGTTCTTCTCTGTTCCACGCCCTGAGATAGAAAGGAAGATGACGGTGGGCCTGGCCGAGCGCCTCATTTCTAGGAGTCCTGTTCTCTTAACAAATGTGGCCCGCAAAGCACACGCTCAACGAGTTTGCGAAAGACTTCTCCATCAGCCCCAGGGTGACCAACAAAATGGCGCCAACAGAGACTTTGCTGCTTGAATGGTCAGAACAGGAGAGGACTGGGGGAAGCCCTGCTTCCTCCACACCACAGGGACCGAAAGGGAGCGCCGCGGTGAGGAGCCGGACGACAGCCCAGCCATGTCACGGGGCCAGCAACAGTAAGGACTTCAAGGACAGGGGCAACAAAGCATACCGAGCAATGTACATGTCACAAGGTTTGCAAATGTAATTTTTCCGGTAGGTATGTTGGGTTCCCTCATGAGCACTAGGGGTCTTTATACAACTCTCTGACTACCGCCTACAACACAACTCTAGCACAACTAAGGTGCCCCTTGCCACTCCCGGGGGCGTTGGCCACACAGACACGCGAAACACAACACGGTGAGAGCTGCTTTTATTCATCAGTGAGGTCAAAAATGCTTGCTAATCACTTAGTAGGGAACTCTCCTAATCTTCAGCTAAGTCACAGACATTTCCACTAACTGAAGCTCAGCATCCTCTGTCTTCTCTGAGGAACAGAGCAAACACAGTTCAGGAAGGGAGAGTGAACATCGCCATGCTTGGCACGGCGTCGACTTCGCACCTTGTGTTTCTCAGAAGCAAGGAAGCCACGTTCTCAATACACTACCCCTGCCCCCTGAACTTTCCTCCTCAGTCATCTGTAACCAGTTGCTCTGCAAAACTGGGTACACAGAGGAGAACAGTCTCCTCACGCCATGCTCATCTTCCTAAGACGTCTAGAACGTACCTAAAACACCCTGGCCTGCTTTGAGTCATCAGTGGCATATTTATCGCTTGGCATACAATTTCAAGCCCACTGACAGGAAACTAAATGTAGTCACACGTTTCTAACAGAAAAGTCTATGAGAAAAATTACTGGAACTTAACAGACACAATTCATCTTATGGACATTAAGGCCGAGGTTTTTTGCTTTTTAAATATTTCCACAAATGCTGTCCATCGCTGAAGCCCAAAGGCGAGTTTCTCTAGCACACGATAACCCTCTGAATTTTGGAAAAGAACACATTTACCTAAAGTTCAGAACTGATCCCTGACACAGACCTTGGGGGAGAAGAGGCGGGCACCCTACGGGCATTCCCAAGCATGACCGAGAGACTTCCAGCCGCTGGGAAGGGCCTCTGCGTGCTAAGGCCTGCCTGCCTCCCTCGGCAGCCGACGAGCAGTCTCACCTGCTGTGGGAGGCACAACCGGGGAGCAACGCTTCCCGGGGTTCCTGGTGTTCCGGGGGCCCCGCGGCATGGACCCCTGTGCCGCGCTTAGCCCGGCCGTTCTCGATTTGGAGAGGAGGCATGCCGCTCGGGCTTGGAGACGGCATTCCTCCATCAAAAGAAACCAAACCAAAGAGCTCCTGGAACACTCAGGACCAAGGCAGATGAGAAACCTCTAAGCAATTTTGTGGCCTTTTTTGTTGGTTGGTTAAAAAAAAAAAAAAAAGGAAAGAAGAATAAAAGGAAAATGCAGTGAAATTTACTCTTTAGCCTCAGCCAGTTTATTGTTCATCTCTTTACTTTGCTCCTTGTCTTCGGGTTGGGTGGCACTGGGGCCCTCCGTGCTCTTTTTCTTAGAGGCCCGGCCCGACACCACCTGCTTGTCTTTGGCCTTCCTCGGGGGCTTATGGCTCGCTGAGGTCTTTTTTGGTTTGGAACTCTGAACACTAGGTTTTTCCACCTGCTCGGAGAGACAGACAGACAGACCGCAAATACAGAAACACAGAAAGGGAGGGAGTGGGAGAGAGAAGTTAGAGAGAAGACATGATTAGCTCAACGGTAACTGTCGTGATGACACTTGACATCGAGGAAGCACAGCGTCTAAAGTATTTTCAGTGACACAGGTCATCCGGCTTCTGAACCGGCTGGTCCGTTGTGGCCACAGGCTCACAGGCCATAGTGGCAGCCCGGCCGGGAGGCTATCACCACGGAACCACCGTGGTGGTGGATGATGGTAGCATTTTGCAATACCTGCTGCCCTCCCTGTGGGAGAATCGATTATACCTCATCACTCATCACTCTGTTCAACTTGGGCAGGCCTAGGATTTGCTTTAGTCGATGAAATGTGAGCAGAAGGGCTAGGGGTCACCTCCAGCGGAAACGGGAGGGTCAGCCCATGCTTCCCAGGGCTCTCTGCTCCGCGGCCATGAGGGAGGCTCTCCGTCACCCTAGGGCCACACTGCAGAGGCGGCAAGGGGTAGGGCTGTGGCCACCCATGATGGACAGGTATTCATAGGAAATAAACCTTTGTTGATAGAAGATGCAGAGATTCGGACGGGTTTATACCACCGTATAAACTGGACTTCTCCTTTGTTTCTGTCTCCAGGAAGGTGAGCTTGTGTGGAGAAATGGGCCAGGCAGTTTCCTCTCAGAGAGACCTTCAGCACTGCCCACCATCCACTCTTCCTTTCCTGCAGGCTCCCTGGATTGTTTTCCTTAGAGCAGCCCTTCCAGCCCATCCACTCCCCCCAAACCCTCGGCTCTAGCTCTGCCACCCACCCCCCCTACTCCCAGGAGATGGCCCGGCCCTCTCTTTCCTGAGAACTCTGGGGCCACGGTGTATGGTCCCGCAATATGCCCTCCATCTCTGGATTTACTTTCCCCAAACTTCCCTCCTTCCTCCCCTTGAGTCTTCTTTTGTGCAAAGCCAGCACTATGTCCTGGGCCCCACCTTGTTTGTGGAAGATGGGCAGAGATGCTGTTGGGCCTCACAGGCTAGGTCATTCATTCAGGGAGGTCCAGGGGTTTTCAGTCACCTCTGACCTGTACATCTTGGTTTTCCCGGGCCTGAGGGCTTTCATGGAACGTGGAATTTTCAGTGCTCCAAGTGGAGGAGTCCATTCAAGCTGGCTTGGTTTCCTACCTCGCCTATAAATCAGTCTTGGGCCAAATAGGAAACTCGACTTCAGTGTAAGACTTTCAGACAAAAGCAGAGGAAAGGATCTTACACTTTTCCTACTCTTGTAGATAAGAGTGGATATTTGCACAATCCCATGTGGCTTGACTTCACAGAATCAGCTTTGGTGCTGCTTCCAGCTGAGTCTCCAACTCCATTCTCCCCCTCATTCCCTCATGAGTGTGTACTGGGATGCAAATAAGGCAAAGTAGTGTTATTATATGGAAATCCCTGAATCTACTGGAAGTTACTTAGAAATGTACATCATTCACAAACCGTCTATTATAGTAACAAATTACCCGGAACACATCTTGCAGCTGATGAGACAGGTGCTCTGTGACAGACTAAGAGCTGATGGTGCATAGTGTTTACGGAGGAGAAGGATAAAAAGGAGTAAGGAAGTGTCCACGGATTGGAGCCAAGGATGCGGCAGGGGCAGAGTGGGGAGAAAGCTAGCGAGATACCTCCGATGGCCAGCACTTCAGGGGCAAAAGCCATTGTTTTAAGAAGGGGGGATTGAGGGCTCAGGTGAGGTTTTCTGCAAATTTTTTGGGGGGGGTTCTCTAAATCAGAGGCTAGTTCTCTGAAAACCTGCCAGTCTTCAAGCTGCTTTATTTTAGGCGCTGTTCCTTTTTAACACTCCCTTTGAATTTAGCCTCTGGGTTACCAAGAAGAGGAGGAATTTCCCAGGAGCCCGTGGGGGCCGGGCCAGGTGGGCAGTAGCCCCGCCCTCACACTTTGCTGCACTTAACCCCTTGGTTCTAGGTTGTGCTGAGGGGTTCCCCACAAGATCTATCTCACCTTTGGGGGTTCCTTGAAAGGTTCGCTGTAGAGGCTGCGTATTCTTCTGCGATCAATGACCTTATTGTCCGCTGGTGTCGGCTTGTTGGCCTCCCCTTTGAACTGGGCACTGTAGCTGGTCTCATGAGCCATCTTATCATCTGGGGGCTTGTACTGGGGCCTGGCTTTTATCGGTTTCACGGGCTTGATGTCCGTCCACGCTCTGAATTCATTTCTGTGAATCAAAGAAAGCATAGGAGATATGAAACACGATCTGCGGGGACGCAGTGCTCCTCGTACCGGGCTGCAAACACAGCAAGCTCTCAGTTGGGGCTGGTGCTGCACACGGAGGGGTGGCTGAGCAGTGTACTCCCTTCTCCTCATGGGGAAGCGCGAGGTTTCCTTCCTGCCACCTTGAGGCAGGCTGTGGCAATAACCCCTGTAGGACGAAGAAGCTCGGGCTCCCAGCTACCACTGTGTGATCACGGAGAGGCAAATCTAATCTTTGGGCCTCGTTTTTGCAATATCGCAAATGAGGCTGAAAACACTCAATCCACTCCGTCATGCACGGGTTCAACCTCTATGATTGAATGCCTGCCGTGTGTGAGGTCAAGAGTGCGAAAATGAGACGTGTTAGACAGTGTGCCTGGTATGCCGTGGCCAAAGACAAATGCCAGTCCCCTCCCCTGCCTTGTCATGATGGAGACCCTTTGTTAGCCAGAATCCTCCAGGATAGTTCCTCCCCTTGATAGCAAAGGGCTTGCTTCTTATATTGTCAGAAATTTAACAATCTTAATCACTGTAGATGAAAATACTCATGAGACGTCTAAATGCTTGCAGATCACAAATAAGCAAAATGTACCAAACATAATGTGGATGCCACTGTTAGGACTGATGTCGCACTGAGTATGTGCAGGAGAATCTTCACGTGCTCTGGTGTGAATGGCTATTGGTCCTGACCCCATAATGACCACCATCTGCTGCTTTTTTCTGAGTCAGTGTGTACATGTTCTTATCTTTCCTGTTAGGATCTTGTGGATTCCAATTAGCTGTTTCTGATCTGTTGCAGGGCTGGAGACTAGATGGGGACAAGGTCCAAAGCAGGGTAAAGTACATGTGGCTGCTTATGGAGACCACGGGATCCAGCCTGTTTATTGAATGCATGACATTCAATGGATCTGTTCTCATTTGGGGCATGAGAAGCTGTGTTGTGGGAAAGGAAGAGTTAGGGTGTAAATATCTGTGGTTAGGTTCTTCCAGTGCCCTCGTCACCCTCACTGATAACGCCCTCCTTTGGGGCTCAGAGACGAGTGGCCCAAACAGAGGCCACAGGGGACGGCAGAAGGAGCTGAGGCTGTGAGAGTCATGAGGTCCCAGCCCCGCCTCTAACGAGATGTGGAGCAGTCCTCTCCCCTCTCTGAGCCTTGGTTTCCACACCTGTCAAAAAAAGACCAGACAATGTCCTTATCATTCCTTCTAGCTCAGAGATTCTCTGAGTCGATAAAGCTGGTTTGGTTAACACTGAGCCACTTGCTGGTCATTTGACCTCCTGAGGGGAATTGGCTCATTTGTGAGCAGAGAGACCACAGTTTCTTAAGAGACCCTCCCCCAAGCTTCAGACTTGCCTTTCCAGTGCAGCCTGGACCCCCACCTAGGGGCCCCACCAACTCAAACCCAACATCCTTAGAACGAAAGCATCTTGTCTGCCCTGCCAAATTGTCTTCATTCCCTCATCATTCAATTTCTTTCTTTCATTCATTCATTCGCAACACATTTACTGAGTGCTTAAGGTCTGTCTGGCAGGATGCTGAGCTCTGTGGAGCCCAAAGTGAGTAAGAAGAGGCCCTGGGCTCAAGGTGTGGGAGGCAGAGGGTTGCAGTTACTCCAGGACAGTAAGAACAGGGCCATGACAGAGCCTATATCGGCCTGGGAGCGAGTCGGGGGTGTGGGTTCTGGAGTGGAGTCAGACGGCACAGGGAGCTGGCCAGGGCTTCAGGCAGAATGAGGGGTACCCGAAGAGGCTGCCGAGACGTGGCCCTCTGCAGACAGCTCAGGTGGTCGGGGGGGAAGCTTGTGGGGACGGGGCAGATCATGAGGTCCTGCCAGCCATGCTGAGGGGATGGTCTGGACCATAACGAGGAGATGCCAAATGGCTCCAAGCCAAGGATGAATGTGACCAGGTTAGTTTGGGGAGAGAGAACTTCGGCAGCAGTGTGAATGGTGCACAGACGGGGTGAGGTGAGTCGGGAGGCCAGGCCGGAGACTGTGCAGTGAGCCCGGATGACAGCAGAGGCCTGAGCCAGGACAGTGGCAGTGGGGACCGGGAGTGGCTGAGTCAAAAGGGAAGTGGGCAGGACTTGAGAGCGGCTGAGCCGTGGGAGGCCAGGGTCAGAGGGGAATCTGGAGAGATCTAGGATTTTGGTTTGTAGGTGGCAGTGCTCCCCACTGAGACGGAGAACCTGGGAGGAGAAGGGGACTGGGAGGGTTGAGACCCCCCTGATTCCGTTAATGGCACCCATCTGCTCTGGCCTCAAGGCTGTGTTATATTGTTTCTTGTGGTCTCCTCCCTGCTTTTACACTTCCAGGGGTTCAACCAGCTACTGTGACCTGACTTTTTTTTTAAAGATTTTATTTATTTATTTGAGAGAGCGAGAATGAGATAGAGAGCACATGAGAGGGGGGAGGGTCAGAGGGAGAAGCAGACTCCCTGCTGAGCAGGGAGCCCAATGTGGGACTTGATCCCGGGACTCCAGGATCATGACCTGAGCCGAAGGCAGTCGCTTAACCAACTGAGCCACCCAGGCGCCCTGTGACCTGACTTCTGAGCCATTTTGGGCTGGCCTGGGTCACACTGGGGGCTGTGGCTACCATGACCCATCTAAGAATCCAGGCAGCCCCTCCCTCCTCCCACCCTTCAGGACCAGAGTATTGCTGAAGCCCCTTATATGAGGCTTACCAGTAACAACCTGGTTCCTGAATATAGAACCCTGAGTTCTCTGCTCCTACCCCTGCCTGCTTCCGGAATTAGGACTGACATAGGTCTACACCGGCCCTAAGAACTCTTTCTGGATCACCTCTCCCAGGCCAACCTCTGCATCTTTCTGCATCTCTGTCCTGGCCTCTGTGGGCTGGCAAGTGTCTCAGGGTGAGCATTACCCATGGGGCGTGTCCTCGTGGGAGCAGTTTGGTGACCCCTGATCTTAAAGAACTGCTCTTCATATGAGGCCATGTTAGTGAGTCCCATGATTAAGTTCACTGTAATTATGACAGCTTGGTTGAAACCCAAATTCTGCTACTTAGAACTTTCTTTGAACTCTCCACAAAACCTTCCCCCAGCCACAAGCCATAACTAATCATATGTCACAAAAATAGAATTAGCTACCATTCATTAGTCCCCTTTTACAAGCTGGAGGGTTGTTTTGGTTTTGCTTTGGTATATTCTCCATAATCCTTACAACAACTTTGAAAGGAGGTAGTATTGTATGTCTCTTACAAGACAAGGTAAGCCAGGCTCAGAGAGGTCAGGTGGCTTGCCTAAGGCCAAACAGCTGGCAAAGAAGCAGGGCTGAACGACGAGCCCGAGGCTGGGAGGCCCACATCCTTCCCACCGCACTTCCCCAACGTGCTGGCACCGCAGTGTGCTGGCCTGTTCTCACCGGAGGTGCCCGGGCGGGCTCAGGCCTGCTGTGTGCAATGCCGTGCGGAGGAGTCAATAAATACCCTACGTTCACCTCCTCCTGTCCTCTGTCCCCCTGCGCCATCTCCCCTTGGCCCTCAAGGCCTCCTCTCCCTGGACCGTGGCATCAGGACCCCAGCATCAGAGTCCCGGCACCCCCCCACTCTGATTCATCGGCACAGGCTCCAGGAGAAATCTTCCTCCAGCTCGGCCGTAAGCACATTACTCCCCTATGAAACGCCACAACAGATCCCAGTCACTACAGGACCAGCTAAAGTCCAAGCCAAGGCCCCACTAGTTTCCTCATGCTGTCACTCCTCGGGGTGACATGCACGGCCCTGTGACTCGGCCCCAAGTTACCTTTCAGGCCTTACTTCTTCATCCTCACCAGTCACCACATCGTCAGTTAGTGAGCACTTGCTGGGCGCCAGGCGCTGCGCAAAGCTCTTTAAATGCCTTATCTGCTGTAACCCCCACAAGAACCCCGTGCCGCAGCTACTATGGCTGATTTTGCCAAGGAGAACACCACGCTCCCTTCCCTGAACGCCTACTGCACTTCCCCTCCACTGAGCTTTTGCTCTTGCTGTTCCCGTCCCCAGCCTGCTCTTCCCTCCATACATCCGGCTACTGAGACACCACATGACGGTCCTTCCAGGCTTGGGTGCCCCCTCCCCAGGGGGCCTTCACCAGTCCCATGGCTGCACGGCTGCACGGAGCTTGTTCTCTGAACTTCATCCCTCCGTAGCACTCACTGTTCTCTGTGTTAGAGCAGGTTGCCTGTGTAGATACCTTTCTTCCCTCCCGCATGGGCCACTGCTGAGGGTCAGCAGGGTCCTTTTGCATCTGTGTAATGCTCACAGAGCCCGGGCCACAGATTCACAATGCAGCCTCCGCCTCACTCACCCCTGTGAACGGCTGAACAGGAAGTCCCTGGGCTGCCCTGGCCAGGGAGAGGGCACGAGGCTGTCTGGCACCTGTAATGCTTCTCACCATATGCGTCCACAGATTTTTGGATGCTCCTCCTTCAGGTGGGACTTAGTTCCGCTTCCCTTGAATGTGATCGAACTTAGTGACTCCCCTCCAACCAACAGAATACAGTGGAGGTGGCCATATGGAGCTTCTGAGACTGAGCCGCTACAGACCCCGTCAAGCCTCCTGCTTGCTTTCTTGGGGATCACTCACATTGAGCACAGAAAGTGGCCACGACAGGATGACGCACACACAAGCCCCGTGGAGAGGCCTGTTTGGCAAGGAACTGAAGCCTCCTGCTAAAAGCCACATGAGTGAGCCAGCTTACAAGTGGATCCTTAGCTCCAGGCAAGTATTCAGATGAACCACCCAGCTAAGTCATTCCTGGGCTTCTGGCCCTCTGAGACTGTATGAGATAATAAACATTTGTCTTGGTTTAAGCTGTTAAGTGTAGGGAGTAATTTGTTACAAAGCAGTTGATTCTAATACACACCCTGATCAGAAACTATTCCTCTCATCAAAAGGGGCTTAAAACACCCACACTTCAGGGCGCCTGGGTGGCTCAGTCAGTTAAGCGGCTGCCTTTGGCTCAGGTCATGATCCCAGGGTCCTGGGATCGAGTCCCGCATTGGGCTCCGTGCTCAGCGGGGAGCCTGCTTCTCCCTCTGCCTGCCTCTCTGCCTACTAGTGCTTCTATCTCTCTTTCAAATAAATATATAAAAAAATCTTTTAAAAAAAACCAAAAAAACAAAACAAAAAAACCACCCACACTTCACTTCAGCAAGGCAGAAAGCACTGGTGTGAGCAGAGCACAGGAAGTTCAAGCCCTCAGCAGAACTGCGGCATCAAGTGAACAGAAGGTCATGCTCTGGTTGCATGACACTGGGTGGTCCTGGGATTGAGCCCCGCGTCAGGATCCCGGCTCAGGGGGGAGCCTGCTTCTCCCTCTCCCTCTGCCCCTCTCCCTTGCTCCTGCTCTCTCTGTCTCTCTCAAATAAATAAAATCTTAAAAAAGAAAAAGACACTGAGGCGGGGGGACCGTACTGCAGCCCTCACTAGAAGGTAGCAAAGCCCCCGATGCAGCAAAGCTGCTAAAGATGAGGCTGCCTTGAGGCCGGGTCATCAGCAGAAACAAAGAAACACAGGCCTCAGGAGAAAATGATGTCTCAGAGCACACAGCATATACAGGGCTCAGGGAGGTGCAGACAGAGGTTAACAAGGTGAGAAGCATAGAGCCCGGGTCAGGACAGAGCAGGTGGTTCACTGGCAAGAGCACAGGAAACCTGGGTGGGATCCCAGCTCCAAACTTGGGTCCAGGCTGTCCCCTGCCCTGAACTGCAGGGAGCTCAACACCTACCTCACAGGGTTGATGTGGGGTTCAATGAGGATGTAGTCATTGAAGAGGACCCGCCCATCTGTGTCAGTACAACAAAGCCCATGGTGCATAACTGTATAATAAATGTATCTGGTTTTCATTACAGAGTCGTTCGTTCAAGAAAAATTACCGAATATCCTCTACATGCCAGGCACAGAGATAGCGATGCAGTGTGAACTGACCTGCTAGTCAGGCAGGGAGATAGAAACAACCACACCACCAAATGCCTGTCCCCGTGGTCGTATTTTTCTGACCACAGCAGTCAACATTCTGGTGCTAGGAGAGGGCAAAATCAGGGCAGCAGCTTCCAATGCCAGGTTTCTTTCTGAATGCATTTCACATTGGACTTGAACAAAGTAGCATTCAGTGAATGCCTGATTAATTGAATCTCCAATACTGAATGTCCGCCATACACGGATGTTCGCTTAAGGACTTGCCCCACTTACACACATTTTCTTGCAGTGATTCAAGGGGAGATACTGAAAGAGCAATTATAGGGGGGAGACTGAAGACAGGCAGGGAGCCGGGTGATTGATGAAGCCAGGTCCCAGGAGAGGGAGGAGGGCAGGCGTTGGGAGAATGGCTAGAGGGTTTGGCCTTGGAGAGAAAGTGTTGCTAAAGAAGAGAATAGGGGCTGCTCTTTCATTTCTAATTTGAAAAAGCCTGGCATTTACAAGAAACGATGAGCTAGAATCATACAAGGAATAATTCTACTGCTGGGGAGAATATCTACACGTGCTAATTAGTACAAATCACTTCTTGATGAAAGTAGGGACTCAGAATAATGGATTATTGCCAGCCATGCTCAAATATAAATTCCATGTCTCTGCCCATAAGGCCCGGATTTATTATGTATCTAAGTTCTTGGGAAATGAAATTCTCTCCCCATCCTCTTGACATCAAAATTTTCAACAACATTCTTCTACTGCTTTATGAAGGAAGAAAATCGTGCTTTTAAGTCTTAATGGTCTAAAATCTTCCTGCAGATTCTCATAGGTGATTTACATTGTCATGGAAACACACTAAGTCTCTGTTCAAAAACCTTGCCTACGTTTATTATATTAAAGTGTTCTTGAAGAAGGGAAGCAGGCTCTTTCATGAAATCTGATGGAGACAGTCAGTGAACGCTGTCGGTTGCCAAGCTATTGTCAGGAGCTAGTTCAAGGAAGTCGGATCTGGAGATTAAAAAGAAAAGAACACCTGAGCCTAGAGGGTTGCAGGGAGCTTAGAGTGGCTTCTCTCTCGTTAGAGGGGAACAGAAGATTCTTTCTTCCTGGCAGAAATGACTGGGTCAAGAGAGGGGCTTTACGATCTATGCCTGTGCACATACTTGCCTGCATTTTTCAGCTTCTTTTGTGTGAGAGGAGAAAAAGGGATCTGATAGACAATGCCAATGTTGTAAGCATTCAGGACCGTGCTTCTAATCCATTAATATCCAGTAAACACGTGCACACCATATCTAATAGTTTTCTAAAATGAGGAGGGCATGGAGCAAAGCAATGTCTGTATGTAAAGAAAATTTTGAAGCTAATTTAATGTGAACAGAGAATGAGTGGAAAAGAATCTGCCCTTTCCCTTATATGGAAAGATCCAACATGGGTAGCGATTGGCAATGACGAGCGTCAGGGCTTGGGTTCCTTCATTAGGTAAATGGAGATTCTGCGGGTAACTGCTAAGTCCTGTCCCAGGCTGCATGAGGCTCACAAGCCCCTGTGCACCTGGGAGATAGTGTTTCACACAAAGAAAGCTCATATGCACAACATGTATAGAATTATGAGGACAGAGAGTTAAAAATAAAATTGCTCAATTAGGAGTCAATGTGATTCTACACAAATTAATTTAGGCTGCCGTATCTACTAGGCACTATGCTAAGAACTGTATGGAAGAGAAAGGTGCAAAATAAGAAAGCTATAGCTGGCAGGTGGAGGATAAGAGTGAGGGCGTGTGGTAGTTAAAATAAGTACACATACAAATACATCTCAGGTAGAGAAAAAGAAGAGCTAGATGAGAGCTTATAGGAAAATCACAATGACTCCCTTCTCATTCTGCCCTGCCCCGCACTACCCCATTATTAGCTGGGCTTTTTGGTCGTAGGAATTCTGTGGTGGTTTTGCCACTAGACCACAGAGTTATCTGGCTGAGGTTGAAATACAAAGGCTGCACTCCTCTGGTTAGTTGGGTCCCCAAAGATCTGTGTCCATTAGTTGCAGAAAGATGGTTCCTTAGACAGGAAATGGAAACACTGAGAGTATGCCCTGAAAGTGCTGCCTCCTTCTGCGGGTAGACCTAGAATTCTGGGAGTACACTCCTATGAGAGCTCCACACAGTGCCAAGGACGTTGCATGATATATCTAGTGAAGTGTTCAATAAGCTTAAGTTTCCTCATTCTTTGTTTGGTGCCTAGGAAGTACTTAGTCAACATCTTTTTCACAAATCAAGCTGGTGCTGAAGAAAACATCATTTTATGACTTATTGAGACCATGCTAATTTATTCTTTAAAATGTAACTCAATTATACGGGAATACTAGGAACAACTTCATGTCAATAAATTTGGATGAAATGGAAAAATTCTTAGAAAGATGCAAATTACAAAACTGACTAAGAAAGAAATAGAAAAAAACTGAATAAATACATATCAAGTAAAGAAATTGAATTAGTAATTTAAAATCTTTCCCCAAAGAAAATCCAGCCCCAGATGGTTTCCCTGGTGAATTACATCAAACATTAAGGAAAAAATAAATACCAAATCCTAACAATCTCTTTTGGAAAAGAGAACATTTCCCAACTCATTTTAAGATGGGTAATGTCAGATACTTTTCTGATACCAAGCCAAAGACCTTACAAGAAAACTATAGGTCAATATTTCTCATGAATATAAATATTAAAACCCTTAACAAAAAGTCGGTAGATCAAATCCAGCAACAAATGAAAAGGTTTAAACACCATGAACAAGTGAGATTTATCTCGGGAATGCAAGGTTGGTTTAACACCCCAAAATCAGTTAATATAATATACTATTTTCATAGAGTAAAGGACAGAAACCACAGATAATCTTAATAGACATAGAAAAAACATTTGCCAAAATCTAACATTTTTTCATGATTTAGAAAAAAAAAACTCAGCAAAGTAGGAACAGAAGGGAACTTCCTCAACCTAATAGATAGCATCTATAAAAACCCTACAACTAACATCATACTTAATGGTGAAAGACTAAATGATTTCCTCCCAAGATCAGGAATAAGGCAACAATGTCCACTCTCATCACTTCTATTCAACATTGTACTGTAGGTCATAGCCAGTATAATAAAGCAAGAAAAATAAATTAAAGGCATACAGATTAGAAGAGAAGAAGTAAAACTATCCTTATTTATATAAATATGATCTTGCATTTAGAAAATCCTCAGGAATCTACAGAAAGTACTAGAACAAATGAATGAGTTCAGCAAGGTCGCTGGATACTCAATCAATATACAAAAATTAATTTTATTTCTATAGACTAGTAACAGACATTGGAAAAAGAAAAAGAAAAAAAATACTTAGGAACAAGTTCAACAAAAGAAGTGCAATGCCAGGGGTGCCTGGGTGGCTCAGTTGGTTAAGCGACTGCCTTCTGCTCAGGTCATGATCCCAGGGTCCTGGGATCGAGCCTCACGTTGGGCTCCTTGCTCAGTGGGGAGCCTGCTTCTCCCTCTCCTTCTGCCTGCTTGTGCTCTCTCTCCCTCTCTGTCAAATAAATAAATAAAATCTTAAAAAAAAAAAGAAGCGCAATGCCTAGAAGTGAAACCTACATAATATTGCTAAGAGAAATTGAAGACCTGAATAAAGACGTATACCATGTCCCTAAATTGGAAGAGTCAATATTGTTAGGACAGCAATTCTAGAAATTGATCTATAATTTCAAAGCAATCCTTATCAAAATCCCAAGAGGACTTTTGTAGACAATGACAAGCTGATCTTAAAAATTATATGGAAATGTAAGAGATCTAGAATTGCCAACACAATTTTGAGAAAGAGAAACAAAGTCTGAGGATTTACTCCACCTGATTTCAGAAATTATAAAGCTATAGTAACCAAGTATGTTACTGCATGAAGATAGACACATTGATCTAAAAACAAAATAGATTTTTGTATACAGTAGTGTGTTGAAGCTGGCTTATCTTGGTGCACAGAGCTGATTAAATTTGTTAAATTTTCAGTAATTTGGTGAGCTGATTGTTCAACTACTGGTAGCTTGAAATCAGCCATGCGAAAATATCAGTAAATTGGCCAACACTACAAATCAGGCCCTTCCTTTTTTCCAGAGAGCTAGTTAAACATTCACCATCATACCACTGCTCACATATGTGGTTTATTTATTTTTGAAAAATGTACTAAGGTAATGCAATAGGGAAAATGATAGTGTTTCCAACAAATGTGCTGGAAAAAGTGGATATCCATGTGAAAAAAAAGAATCTTAACCATTATCTTACACCATACATAAAAAATTAATTAGAAATGGACTAGAGACCTAAATGTAAACCCTAAAACCATGCAGCTTGTAAGACATACAGGAAAATCTTTGTGATCTTGGAGTAGGCAAAGATTCCTTAGATATGACACAAAACCCCAAAACAATAAAAGAGAAAAATGATAAATTTAAGTTCATCAAAATTAAACTGTTTACTCTTCAAAAGATACCATTAAAACAAGATAAAGACAAGCATAGTCTGAGAGAAAATATTTGCAAAACATATCTGATGAAGGATTTGCATTCAGAATATATAAAGATCTCTTAAAACTCAATAAGGCAAACAACCCATTTAAAAATAGGAAAAATATTCATAGACAGTTTACCAAAGAAGATATACAATGGCAAATAAGCACATGAAAAGATTGTAGTCATTAGGGAAATATAAATTAAAACCACAGTAAGATACCACCACATCCTCGGGAAAATGGCTCAAATAAAGCACACTGACAATGCTCAATGTTGTCAAAAATGTGGAGCAATCAATCTCTCCTACATTGCTGATGGGAATGTAAAACAGTACAGCCACTTTGGGGAAAAA
This sequence comes from Eumetopias jubatus, assembly GCF_037043125.1. Taxonomy (NCBI): domain Eukaryota; kingdom Metazoa; phylum Chordata; class Mammalia; order Carnivora; family Otariidae; genus Eumetopias; species Eumetopias jubatus. Next base: position 56,784,916 of record NW_028274819.1, read on the forward strand.
ATTATTTTTAAGTTAACCATACACTTACAATACGACCCAGCGATTCTACTCCTAAATACCAAAGAGAAATGAAAACATACGTCTACAAACAACTTATACCTGAATGTTAGCAACAGCATTATTCATGAGAGCCAAAAAGCTGGAAAGCACTCAAATGTTCATGAACTAATGAATGAATAAACAAAATGGGTAAATCCATAGAATGGATAATACTCAGCAGTAAAAAGGAATGAACCAATATGGATGAATCTCAAGAACATCATGCTAAATCAAAGAAGCCAGACAGAGAACACTACATATTATATGATTCCATTTATATAAAATTTCTAGAAAAAGCAAACCATAGAAAGAGGAAGATCAGGGGCTGCCTAGGCCTAGGGCGGGAGTATGGATTGCTTGTAAATGAACAAGAGGGATGGCGGCATTCTAAAACTCTTTCAGGGATGGTTGTACCACTGTATTCATTTATCAAACCTCATCCAACTGTGAACTGTAAAAGGGGTGAATTTTATCTTATGTAATTATATCTCAATAAAGCTGTTAAAAACCCAGCTGGAACGTCATCTTCCCTGACATCCCTCCCCTTGCAGAGAGGTGGTGCCTGCCTGCTTCGAGGCCCTAGGACTTGCCTGTGCCGGCTTCTTTGTCTGATTTCCCACATCGTGCTCCTGGCTATTTGTTTCCAAGCCCATCTGTGAGGCCTGGGAGGGCAGAGGTGGCTTTGAAGCCATCTCTGTGCCCCTGGCGCCTGGTTTGGAGGCCGGAACGGTTCAGCATGCACTCAATCAGCGTTGCTGAATGAGCAGACACCCTGAGTTTACTTTTTTAATTGTAAAAGGAACACATAACCATTGCAGTTGGTTTTCTGTTTTTCTTTTTCCTACTAATTTGTAAGAGTTCTCTATAACTCTTATAGATAAAAGATAGTAATTCTTTGCAACTATGCTTCCCAGTTTATCTTTTATTTTATATATATGATATATAAGGATATGATTCCATATATATATATGGATATATAAAGATATGGATATCTATAGATATATATAGCTATGTATAGATATATATAATAAATTATATATATTATATATAATAAAAGATAAACTGGGGAACACAGTTGCAAAGTTTTACTGTCTTTTATTTTTTATTCCATATCCTTATATATATGATTCCATATCTTATATCCTTCCCTATGACATAATCATATAAATAATTACCTGTAATTCTATTCTGCATGTTTATTTCTTACACTTAAATCTTTAAGCCCCTGAGAATATATTACTATTTTTGTGTAGGCTGCTCAAGCGGGAAAGGCGTAACTGTAGCCACTGCTGGCAAGGGTGTGGGGAAGGTAAGAGCCTGCCTCGACCCAGCAGGACACCTCTGTGCCTTGGTGCGGGGGTGGGGGGGTGGGGGGGAGGCGGGCGGCTCCTGCAGAAGATCTGGTACATCACAAGTCCTCCGTGCATATTTGTTGACTGTGTGAATTAAGGAGTGAAGCCTTTAAAACTGCTATCCTTTGATCTAGCAATTCCATTTCTAGAAACTTGTCTTAAGGAAATAACTGGAAAAGAAAACATTTTTTCATGTATTACAAACTCTTGATTAATTATCATGTGTGAAGGCTGCAAACTACTGCTTTGTTTGGAAATACGAATGCATTCTAAGTCTGCCAGTGTTGGAGCATGACCAAATCTCAGAAATTATTAAGTAATGGTGAGCATAAAAATGTTAAGTAGGTGATCCCCATGAGGCCATTTTTGGTGCATATAATGTCACGTTTGTTTCTTGTTGCTAATGATTCACTGGAAGTGATACCATTAAATTCTGCTTTGGGCTGCCCATGCTTCATCTCAGCTGAGGTAGTGGGAGCTCTGGGGGCACAGCAGGGGGAGTGCAGCTGGGCAGCAAGATGGTGGGCAGTCTGGTGAGTGGAATTTCAGATTTCATTTACCCAGGCACAACTAAATGCTCTTGGTTTCGGTGCCTCTCTTTCTTTTTGCAATGCAATTTTTTTTTTCCCAGCAAGTCTTTCCGCAACCTACGAGGCATCAGAGTCAGAGTCAGAGAAAACGTGAGACTTTTTTTTCATGAAATCGGGAGGGGTTTTTGTCAAAAATGGGACCTAGAATTTCTTCATGAAGCTGCAGTGTCAAACTCAGTCCTGTTAGTCACTTGCCTCGGCCAGCAACCAGGGGACAGTGATTTAGGGTGGCACCTTTGAAGGCCAGCTGTGGGGCACATGGGTGGCACAGCCGGTTAAGTGCCTGACTCTTGGTTTCAGCTCAGGTATGATCTCAGGATTGTGAGATCGAGCCTGGCGTCAGGCTCCATGCTCAGCACAGAGTCTGCTCAGAGTTTCTCTCTCCCTCTCCCTCTGCCCCTCCTCCACCTCTCAAATAAATAAATAAATAAATAAATAATTCTTAAAAAAACAAAAAAACATAAAGGCCAGTTGCTAAGGGGCAACAGGAAAGCCAGGGCCGCATGACTTCCTATCTCCTCTCTATGCCGCGGGTGGGAGGCACTTACACATATTTGCTCTCTAACCTTCAGGGTGGCCCCAGAAGGCTGGAGTCTCCTGAGTCCCAGACCGGTGCAGGAACTTACATGGGATGTCTCTGTCAGTCAGGGCCAGGTTTGAACCTGGGTCTGTTCAGCTCCACATTTCGACCTCCATAAGCTGTCCTGTGAAAGCTTGAAACACTTTCATTAGTCTGTGTCTTTGCATGGGCCTGTCCTCATCTTGAATTTTGTCTTTCCCCTTCCTACTGGGGAAACAGCTACTGCAAATTGCAGCTCAAATATAGTCAAAGAAGGCAGTAGAGAAGAAAGGTTAAAGACACAAACCAGCATTATTTACAGGGCCATCAGGAAAAAGTGTGCGTTGGTGAGAATGGCAAGCATTGCACCATACTTTAGGTCCCCCAGTCTCCTGGCTCATGCCCACTGGTCAGCAAATATACTGAACACAACACCTTTCATGCAGCAGGTGCTCAACCGGTATTTTAACCATGGTTTCGTGCCTCTGAGCCTCTGCCAGGTGCTCTGTTGAATAAGTATTCATGAAGCCACCCTGAGTATCATTGCCTTTAAGGAACTTCCAGCTGAGGGCTGAGAGGTGCTCTGGGAGTTCAAGGTTCCCAAGAGAATCTGAAGGGGTTTGAGAAGATAAACAGGAGTTTTCAAAGAACAGGAGGCACTGAAATTCCTGCCAGTTTCCCTGCTCTGAGCTTACGCATACGAAGAAGATCACACCCACAAACTCATGAACTCAGCCTCAGGGCTTGGACTTGCCTTGGTGGCCTTCCTATCCTGGACAGCCTGCAATAAGGGCAGGTTCTGGCCAGTGAGCTTGCGAGCTTTCAGCCAGGGGACCAAAACCCTTCAAAACACCTAGTCTTTGGGGGAAACCATGACTATATTTCATAGGAACCCTCCTTTACATCGGTGCCCCGGCACTCTGTCATCGTGCAGGTCACTGGGCTGGCATCCGGGTGAGTGGAAACCCAGCAATTGAGAGGGGAGGGAAGAGAAGGGATATGTCGGGGCCTCCGATGTGCCAGATGCCCCACAAAAACATGCTTTCATCTGTAATCCCCACAGCAGTGCTATAAGGTGGGGCCTTCCCCCATTTTTACAGATGAGAAAACCAAGGCCTGGAGAGGTGAGTGATTTGCTCAAGGGCACACAGCTGGTAAATGGAACGGTCAGAAATCAAATTCCAGAGTGAATGACTAACTACAGATCTGACATTTTCCTATTGTCTTATAAGAATCCATTTCTGTATACAAAACAAAACATTTAAAAATGACTTTTTTCTCTTATGTAACTATTAGAATAAAATGTGGAGCCCAATATAATGTGCAGATTAGCAACCAGAAGGGAGGCACACTTCTGGCTATGGTGGGGGTAGTGATTAAAGGACCTTTGCTGGTTCTGCGTCTGGAGGGTCATGGCCAGACTCCTCAACCAGATCTCCGCTCTGGCCCTACCATGGCCCACCTCTGCAGTCCTGCTGCCTCCCACTCTCGTCCCCCGAGCTGCTCATCCACACGCCTGCACTGGTCTGCACTAGTATGTGCTTATATTCTTCCCTCTTTCCAGAATGCTCTCCTAGACCCTACACTCTTTGCTTGACTCCCCCCACCCCCCATGCCAACTCTGTGAAGCCATCGCTGACCTCCAGACAGGCTGAGGACTTCTGCCCCAGCTCCCACTGTGCATCCCCTCCCCAACTCAACCATGTCTTGAAGATGCTTATATTCTCCTCTGGGCTAGAGGCCCTGAGGGTAGGATCTGTAGGCCAGGCCCGCCCAGGGCCCAGCACACAGCAGGCATTCAGAAAAGGCAGGTTGAACGAACAGGATCGTGTGAGAATCACAGAGCAGCAAAGCTGGACAAGCACCCCAAGACGTTCTCGCCTCATTTTATGGCCAAGGATTACATAAAGGGCAGTGGAGGCAAACCAGGTGGAGAGGTAGGGTGGGGTCACAGAGTCAGACCTGACTCTCGAGGCAGCGGGAGCCACTCAAGATCTCAGAGTGGTGGAGTGATGAGATGATGTGGCCTGGGAGGCACTTTGATTGGGTGATTCAAGCCCCTTGGGGACAATGAGAGCCTGGGGATAGGGAGAGACTGGAGGCTACAGATTCACATAAGTTCTGTTTAATGATGATGAATTAGAACTTACTGTCAACTCTCCTGACAAATTATTCAATTCAATTGCTAAGTGTCGGCCGCAGTTATAAGATGCTTACTGCTTACTGGGGGCCCACAGTGTGCAAGGAGCTTTGCCCTCGTGATGTGATTGAGTCCTCAGCACTAGCCATTGAGATGGGCACTATGACTGTGCAGTTTATGGATGAGGAAACCAAGCTCAGAGAAACGGTGAGCCAGGCACTATGTTAGCACACGGGGATAAAGGACAGCAGCTCACCGCCTAGTGGGGGGCAGAAGAGAAAAAGAAACAGATTAGATTCGTGTGGTATGAGCTGTGCTAGAGCAGAGAGCAGCGGAGGGGGCTGAAAAGGCCCAGAGCGGGGCCCCGACCCTCTTTGGGGTGATGGATGGGGTCTCATGGTGACAGGTGACAGAAAAAACACAGCACAGGTGGGAAACGGGCCTACCATCCTATCACTTACGTTTTCTCTTTTTGAAGCAAAACCAGACTAGTTAGGAAGAAATGACTGAAAGCAAGACAAATATGCAGAGCATCACTGCATGAGACGCAAAAAGCATCTTCATGCTTGTGGTCACCCAACAGAGAGGCTCCTGCGTGTGACTTCCCAACAATGGGGATTAGCCCCATCCTCCTACCTCAGGAAACTCTGGGGCCATTAGGGGAGTCCCAGGAATCCTGAGAGAGAGAGGGGTGACAGTCCAGCAGCAGATGGCTCCACACAGGCCCACCACTTAATTAGGTTGCTGTGAGAGACAGTGTAAAGAGATACATGAATTTGGGGGGGCGGTTACGGGATGGGGGACAGGGCACCAAGGGTGCCGGTTGTAGGAGAGCCAGCATCAAAGGGGGTTAGGGACTGAGACACCCCCAAACAGCCACCGCTCTGCCCGGGCAGCTGTGTCTGTATGCGCGTCCCCTGTGTGCGCGTGCGGGCTCTGGCCGAGCAGTAAGGGGGCAGGGGGTTGCTAACAAAAGGACGCGGAATTCTGCTTTAAGATTCATCACGCTAGTGGTGATGGCGGTGAAAACAGCTGACATTACGGAGAACCTGGCCAGTGCCGGGAACTGAGGGAAGGACGTTTAGGTGCTATCTCATTTACTCCCCACAGAGGCCTCTCGAGGCAGGCGGTTATTACGGTTCTCACTTTCCCCATGAGGAAAGCGGGGCTGAGGGTAGTTAAGTGTCGTGACCTTGGACAGCAGTAAGTGGAGATGCCCAGGTTAGACAAGAATAGTATAGCTAGCAGCCGCGTCCCAGGACTGAGTGGGGAGCTCAGCTGCGGCAAGGAGACAATACCGCGTTCCAGAGTAAGGCGTGCTGTCAGAGGGCGGAATTTCCAGAGCAGAGGCCGAGAAAAGTGCAGGGACAGGACACTGGTGAGAACTCTGTGTGCCATGAAGGGGCTGCTTTCCCTCCAGCGGAAGTCAAGAGAGAGGCTCAAGGACACCTGGATCTTGGGGGATGCGGTGGCCTCTCCAGAGAAGCCTGAGGGTCAGAGATGGCTAGCTGGTCTGTCCAGGAGCAGAGAGAGGGAGAAAGGGCTGCACTGGGGGGTGCCTGGAGCTGTCTGTGCTTCGGGCAAAGAACGCACGATGCAGTTTCCCGGGGCCAGATGGGGTCAAGAGGGCTACCGCAAGGGGCAAACACGTCTCAACAGAAAGAAGCCGGAAGGGACTGTGGGAAGGGTGGAGGAAGGAGTGTGGGACCTGCCAGAGGGATTCACTTTTATCCCTTTTATCCCCCTCTTGGGGGAACAGGTCCACGGTGATGAGTGGGGGCCTCTAGAAAACTCAGCAAAGCACCCCCGAGAGACAGTCCCTCCGGAAAACCTGCTAGTCCAGAGAGCACCGGTCTCCGTGACCACACCAGTCCCAGAAGAACCCTCTGTCCCCTTTGCTTCCTGCTCTTCACCCCTGAAACCCAACATCGGGCAGGTTGAATAGGGGGCAGATGTTAGGACAAGTGAGGTAGGAGCCCCACCATGGGCTTCTACCTCGCTTCTCCTCTAGAGCAGGCCAGAGCTGCAGGAGGAGAAAAGGTGGTAACTTTAAACAGACAGCTCTCTTGACTATAACACGGGATGGACATTTTAATGACAGAGGATTTTATTTACTGAAATTTGTTGTACACGCTATAGAACTTGCCCAAATTTTCAAGCAAGAGTAGCAGAAGAACTTGTCCCACAGAATAAATGAAAAAGGATAGTAGGAAGCAGAAATAAAGTCGCCTTATAATGATGTCCTAAGAATTGCTTTCGTTCAACGTAAAAGTTACATTTCAATGAATGAAGACTTACTTTACTGTACACCAAAAGCTTTAATAATTGATTTATATACTTGATCTAATTTACTCTTAAGCCAACCAACCCTTTCAGATAGAAGTTATTGTTCTTATTGTAGAGATTAGAGCATGGAAGCTCAGAGAGGTCAAGTGACCTGTCTAAAGTCATGGAGCTGGCAAGCGGCAGTGCAGGGTGCAAACTCACAAGGACTCCAAGTCTGGATCTTTCCACTGTGTCTGTGCGTGGGACCTCTAGCAGGTCAGCCTGTGCTGAAGAAAGTGGTTCCCAGGACGGGATTTACTTATTTATTTATTTATTTTGGCATCCTCGACCCACAAGTACATTTCTTCTGAATCAATTCTGTTCTCAGGCATGCAGTAAAGATTCCACTACAAAGGATAAAAGGCTTTGCTCTAAATACTGACACAAAATGTATTTTCTTTTTTTGAGACCAAAGAGATTGGAAAGCAGTTTATTCCAGAGCTGCCATTACTCAACTGTTTGTCAAAGGATTAACATAAACTGCAGTGGTCATAACTAAATACAACAATGAAAGGGGTTAGATCTAGATGTGAATTCAAGTTTGAAAGACACGGCTGGAGATACACTGGCGGGGCGATGGTGGGAATGCACGGAGACAGGGCAGTGGGGCAATAATGGGAGGGAAGTTCAGCTGAGTGGGCAGAAGGGGCGGGGAGAGGAAAACATCAGTCAGTGAGAGTAAATCTTGTTGACACCAGAGCAAAAGTCCCAATTCTTGCTCCTAAGATATATATTTGTTTTATTATCTGTTAATACATTTTTTTTTCTTTTATTAAGCAGGCTCCACTCCCAGCATGGAGCACACCGCAGGGCTTGAACTCGTGACCCTGAGGTCAAGACCTGTGCTGAGATGAAGAGTTGGACACAATCAACTGAGCCACCCAGGCGCCGCTGTGAATACATTTTTAAATATCCACAGCAATGAGATAGCTAGAGTAAGGGAAAAACCAAAACCTACCCTAGAGAAGAATGCTTGACAAAAGCACACTGTTGGATTTCAAATCTGTCTGTGTGAGAGTGTAATTATAACCACTACCACCATCACCATTATCACTGTCTTCATCGTGCTCTGTCTCAACCTTCCCCCTGAAACCCACCTGCCAGAGTCAGAACCAGCAGATGACTCGGGCTTAAACACATCCTACCTTCACTGGTGAGTCTCAGGTCTTTGGTTTTGGGAGCAGAGAAATACTGGCCTTCCATAATGAGTTGTGAGGTGCTCTCTCCTCTTCTATCTTTTGGAAAAGTTTGTGAAGGCTTGGTATTAATTCTTCTTTGAATGTTTGGTAGGATTCACCAGCTTATTTGTGTTTGTAATGCACTGTACCTAGGGCACAGTCAATGCACTAGGATGTTGAGTGGAAATGAATCTGTCTCTATAATTTTGTATCTTACCTAATTTATTATGAGCATTTTATTTAAATATTTCAAAGAAGCTACTTGACATATTATAGAATATTACAAAAGTCCAGACTGGTGGCCAAATTTCATACTATATATACCAGGACTTGAATTTTATAGTTGTGACCTACTAGTCAGTCCTAAAAATAAGTTCCCTCAAATTCCTCTGGGTAAAGTAAAATTCACTCAACTGACGCTGAATTCCAGCTTCCCACTCACATCCTTCTTAAATTCATTGTTCAGTAAAAGAGTCCGAACTATATTTTAAATACAAAATGCTTAACTTAGAAAGGCTTCAAAAAAGGCAGTGAGTGATTTTGAGTGATTCATTAATAACAAGAATCTATTACTTTTTAAGAACAACTGTTCTCAAACTTGGAGGGCCAAACACCCTCTGTGACTCTGTCGAGGCCCCCTGCCCTTTCTAAGCCTCCATTTCCTCACCTGTAAACCAGGGATGATGTCACCTACCTTGCTAGGGTACTAGGGATTTAACGAAATACGGTAGAAGAGTTTTTCTTTTAAGAAAATGCTTTTTTGGGGTGCCTGGGTGGCTCAGTCGTTAATCATCTGCCTTCGGCTCAGGTCATGATCCCAGGGTCCTGGGATCGAGCCCCGCGTCGGGCTCCCTGCTCCGCAGGAAGCCTGCTTCTCCCTCTCCCACTCCCCCTGCTTGTGTTCCTTCTCTCGCTGTGTATCTCTCTGTCAAATAAATAAATAAAATCTTAAAAAAAAAAAAAGAAAATGCTTTTTTACTTGAGTATAGTTGACACAGCAGGCTACCTTCATTTCAGGCGCACAACACAGTGACTCAGCTTCTTTATACGTGATGCCATGCGCACCACAAGTGTGCCTAGCGTCTGCCCCCATGCAGTACCATTGGCTGCACTCCCTGCCCTGTGCCTTTCCTTCCCCGGACTTCTTCATCCCCTAACTGGAAGCTTGTATCCCCCATCCCCTTCACCCCTGTTGCCCATCCCCCTGCCCTAGAAGTATTTTTCTTCATTGATCTCTGCCCTTTGCCCAACCCCTGCCCACGTCCCTCCTTTGCATGGGCTCATTTAACACAGGGCCAGCAGGACCCAGCACAGACGCACTTTCACAGTTATGGTGACGGATGGCTTCTCCTGGCGCTCTGGGCGCTCTGAGCTCACAAAACACAAACATGAAAGGGGTGGGGGGAGGGCACATTCAAAGGCCCGTGACTAGAAGATTCTGCGGACTGGAAGATCAGATCCAGATCCAGCCTCTGTCATTGCTTGCTTCGGAGCACAAACCTCAACACGAGACCAGTGACATTCAGTTGAAAGGGAACATGCTTATATCCTCAGGTGCTCTGATATATTTAGGGGGGCAGGAAGGAATATCAAGGTCAGATCTAAAAGGAGATCAATGAAAAGTGATCATTTCTGCTGTCGCAGGAGAGAGGCTCTAGGTATCGGGTTGCGTTACTCAGCTGGCATAGTATAATTCCATCCCATAGATACCACCAGCAAAGGCATTTCTGGTATATTTTGCTGCAATGGACACCAAAGTGCGTGGGTGAGCAAATCTCTCGCAATGGTGGAATTACCTCTGTGGGCACCATATAGACATTTCTTATTCAAATCCATTGGTTTAATCAACAGATAATCTAAAATCATGAGGCAGTCTCCTTTAGCTCTTTTTACATCTATTTCCTACTAAGGCTCTGGGATTCAAACGATTAGTTCTGTCACCTTGGGAGCAAGTTACTTTACCTCACTGAGCTTTCTTTCTTTCTTTAAGGTTTTATTTATTTATTTGACAGAGAGAGACAGCAAGAGAGGGAACACAAGCAGAGGGAGTGGGAGAGGGAGAAGCAGACTTCCCACTGAGCAGGGAGCCCCATGCGGGGCTCAATCCCAGGACCCTGGGATCATGACCTGAGCCCCGAAGGCAGATGCTTAACGACTGAGCCACCCAGGCGCCCCCTCACTGAGCTTTCTTATTTAATTCTTACTTCAACCCTATTAACTCTATTCTATTTCCAGAAAAATGAGGTATAGGGAGTGCCTTACTCAAGGTCACCTAGCTAGTGAGTGGTAGACCTGAACTCAGGCAAGCTTCCTCTGTGTTCTCATCCATTGCAACTCTGGGGACTTGCCCAAACACATCAAATTAGGTGGGCAAGATCTCCCTTTCAGATGTTCTTCTGGGTCTTTCCTTGTTCAAACATCTGTGATTATAATCTGCCAGAGGGAAGATTCAATGTAATACTTTGTAATTCTTGTGCAAAAGTGTATAAAGAAATGCCTCTCAAAAACAGTCACAAGTGAAACAGGCTCATGAATTGTATATGCTCCCCCGATTCTTGGATGTAAGTCACCATACCTATTCCTCTTCTTCCTTCCCTTTTCACCAAATAAATATCCTCCAGTTACCATTATTTCTGCTTTGTATGACTTTATATTCTACTATTTTCTGTCTACTATTCAAAGTAGATATAGGGACCTCAAGGGTGTACATAAAAAAATTTCAGATAAAGAGTAGGGCTTCTCTGGGCTAGGAAAGAGTGGGAAGAGAGTGAGAAGAAGAACCTAGAACCAACCTAGAGAGTTAATACTGGGGCAGTGTCATGGAAACTAAAGTCTCCTGTCCATCGCTTCAGCCAGCTAGCCAGCCAACAATCCCTAGGACCTAGAATTGTAGAGCTGGTAGACATTCCAGAAATAATTTAATCCAGTATGTTAATTTTATAGACTGGGAAAATGAAGTGGAGAGACGGCAAGTAACTCCACTGTATCACATCGCAAACTGGAGGCAGAGCTGGAACCAGCACTCTCAGGCCTCTCATTTCCTGGTCCAGTCTTTGTTTTGTTTTGTTTGCTGCAGGATAATCTGATCATTTTTAAGCTGCTAATATATATTGTCATTAAAAACAACAATTGATAATATCTGCACAAAACCTGATAGCTTGGAACGTAACTTTACATAAGCATTTCATTTGAGTTACCATTTACATGGCAGAAATTATTCCATTGTGTTCTTCAAATTTCTTGATGCTTGCTCATAAATCCCCATCCCGTGGGACGTGTGAAGGTAAACTATCCTTCCAACAAGTCCATCTGCCTATTTGTTCTTTATGTTAATCCTCATATAACTCGAAATTAAACTTCCCTGCTTTGGCACATACTTTGAGCATATTTATGATTTTCCACCAGTAAGTATTTATGGAGGGCTCACTGGATGATGCTCAGTAACTCACTGATTCATTTATTCAACATATTTTAACCTAGATGCCGTCGATAGGGGAGTGGGATACAATGGAGGGACAAATCCCTGCTGTCCTGGACAGCAGTGACTTACAATCCAGTGAGGGGGGATGGACAATAAACCAACAAATAGTTCTATAATATGCCAGGTGGTGGGAAGTTCTACCAAGATTAATAAAGGCGACAGAGAGTCATGTGCACTTGCATGTATGTATAGGTGCGCTGTGTTACCTAGGGTCAAGGGCAGCCTCTCTGATGAAGTGACATGTGAGCAGAGACCTGGAAGAAGTGAGCCTTGTGGACATCTGGTGAAGGAGTCCTCCAGGCAGAATGCTAAGACCCTGAGGCAGGAGGTGTGTGTGAGGACAAAGGCCAACTGTCACTGGATGGGAGCCCACAAGGGGAAGGGGGTTGGAGGAGCGAGACAGGACAGAAGATCAGAGGAGCAAGGGCGGGTGGGGTAGGGCACTGCACATCAGAGTGAGAGATTTGATTTCGCTTTATGTGAGATGCGGAGCCCCTGGAGGATTTGCGTGCTCATCTCGTGCTGAGGGGCATGATTTGCCTTTCGTTCTAGGAGGTTAAGAACAAGGAGGACACAGGGAGGCCAGGTAGGAGGCTACTTGAATGATCCAGATGAAGGACGACAGTGGAATGGGCTACAGAGGCTGTGTCCCTGTCAGCAGGCCGAAGAGACTCCGGGTAAAGACTGTTGCGGAATGCTCGAACAATGCCATACACGAAGTGTGTAAAGAGTGCTAGGGGAAAATAAAAGAGATTTATTCTACTTATGGGAGAGGGGGCAGGAATGTACGGGAGGATATGAGTTGAATCTCCATGACCAAGAATTCACCAAAGATGGCCCCCATAGCTTTTCATGGCCCAAAGAGTGAAAGCAAATTCCGTGAAGACCCCAAGGGGTGGCTGTGGTCAGAGTCCTGGAGGATGGGGAACATTCGGGGTGAACGGCAGCCAATGAAGCCAGACAGTGGGTGGCCAGGCCTGTGACACTGAGGAGCCCTGACTCACATTTCTCCTGTCCTCATGCCGAGAGCCAGGCCAGGGAGGCCCAAGCAGGACAAAGGCTCTGCCCCCTGGAGCTTCTGAGCTGGTTTCCAGAGAAGGGACTATGCAGTGCTGGTGCCGGGGACCAACGGCCGGGATACTAGCCCCTTTGCCAGGGCACGTGTCTTTTCCTTTTTTATGATGCCCTCCCCCACGTTTCTCCCTCTCCCCCGTGGGCAGGGCGGGGGTGGGGCACGTAAGGCTGGTGGTCAGGGCTGCTGCTGCTGCTCTTCTTTACTAGAACGTTCCGAGTGCCTTCACTCACTTAGGAACGGGCTCTCAAACCGCAGGGAAACTTGGGCTCTTTAGAAGAACAGGGATTGAATAAGAGATACGCTAACACTTGCCAAAATATTGTGCAGGAAAAGTTCTCCCTTTTCTTTTAACGGGGGTTTTAAGGGCTATTAAAACTGTATTTGTCATTTGTAATCTTGTAGCGATAGATGCCCTTTTATTATTCTTTCACTGAGCTTTCTCACACCAAATTACTAATGAGGTAATTACCCACATAACAATTACTGCGTAATTACTGGGGGAATGGGAAGGAAAATGTGAAGCAAAATAAGCAGCCACGATATGGGTTTATGTCAGAGAGCTGATAAGAATTATCTCTGGGAAAGTCAGTAAAGTGAAAAGTTTTTTGGTTCATAAAATGAGAGATGTATCATCAGGGTTTTATAAAAGTGATTAGTGAGAAGCATGCCTTTTAACCCCACCCTGGGGACCCAGCATCTTCTGGGAGGCAGTCTTGGCCGGGAAAGCAAGGGGACTCTGTAGTCAAACGGAGCCCCCTGAAGGCCCAGCCGCACCTTCTGGTCTGTGAAGCCTGGTGCGAGGGCCTGATTATGCCTGAGCCTCACTTTATGAAAGCAAGACGGGAAAGATGTACCTCACAGGTGTTCTGTGAGGACAGAAAGCATCCCCCCCCCCCACCACCCAAGGTCAAACAAGCGTCCTCACGAAGTGGTACACTCCTCTATGACCGCTTTCAGTCAACGATCGGTTCCTACGGTGTCTGTCTGCCAAAAACCCAATTAGGCAAGGCTGGAGGGCTTAGCAATTATTCAATAATTCTTACCCATCTATTTTCCCTTGAAAGTGCCAAAATCACTTTTGGTTAGTCTGTCGGTTCATATTTTTAGAGATGGGAGGTAAAAATAGAAACCCATGCGGGTAAACATGGGATTTGAAATGGCACAGCTGCATGGGAGGCCAAGCTGTGAGGGGAGCCTGCTCGCAGTCTGAGGCCTGGCTCCCTGGCTGCGCTCAGCCCGAAGCCGTGGGAACATCTGTAACTTAGCCTCCCCGAGGCGGGGCGGGGCTCAGACGTCTAGAGCCTGGGGAGGCAGGGCGTTGGGCGCTATCTCTTTGTTGTGTGTTTAACGCTTAGCTGGGCAGATGCTTCACGAGGCAGGCAACCCAAACATAATTCTTGTCTAAGGAGTTGACATGTATGAGAGCGATGGCGGGTGAAAGCTACTGTTGTAATAATACATATTTACATATGCATAGTACTTCCTCCTCTAGATTCTAGAATGTGCCTAGCATTGTTTTCTATAGGCTGGTCTCTAACTTCAGTGTTCCTAAGGATCACCTCAGGTGGAAGTGAGGGGCTTGTTAAAATGCAGCCTCCTGGGCCTCACCCTCACAGTCTGATTCTGGGCCCCAGGAAGCTGCGTTTTAAACAAACACCACAGTTCTCATACAGGTCCATAGACTGTGCACAGTGAGAGAAACACTGAGGTATTTACTCGATCTGCATAACAACTTTGGGATAGAAACAGAATAGACGTTATTCAGAGGGTTTAAATAATTGGCCCAGGGTGGGCAACTTGCCAACGAGTGGTAGGAGCTTGGAGCCCCTCCCACCTCCCCACCCCGCACTGCTGAAAGGCTATTTCTTCCATTAAGCCTTTGTCAGAATAAGTATTCTTGAAATAATCTCTTCGTCTTAACACCCAAAGCGTGCTTCTTTTTTGTTACTTACAGCCTTCCCCTTAATACAATGCTACAATTAAGCACCTGCCTTGCCTTGCTTCTGTATTAAGCATGTCTTTCTAGTCTGGTGTTTTGGCATCTGGGTAAGCAGCTCCCCACCCCCACCCCAGGGCTAGCCATTCCTAGAGGTAGTAAACATGCCTTTCATATGCAAACCCAACCCATCCGTTGCCCAGACCCCAAACACTGCCTTTATTGGGCCCTCACACTTGGGCCACTCTCCTCCAGCCCTAATCATTCCAGGGCAAGGCATCAGACAGCTATGGACAGCCCCTGTGCCCCAGAGGCCACTGAAATTATTCAAACAAGCCAATCCTACACCTGCTTAGCCTGCTTCCCCTGCCTGACCCACTTCTTCCTGGGAAAACCACAAGGAAGGCTCTTGCCCACGTTTCCCCTTCCTCCTTCCGCCTCCTGACCAACCCTGGTGCTTCCCCATGTGGCCTGGCATGGCGTGGTGTAGGCTGTCCCCTCCTCTTAAGAATCAATGATCTTTTCTTTCTTTTTTTTTTTAAGATTTTATTTATTTATTTGACAGAGAGAGTTCGAGAGAGCACAAGCTGGGGGAGCAGTAGAAGGAGAGGGAGAAGCAGGCTTCCCGCTGAGCAGGGAGCCCGATGTGGGGCTCGATCCCAGAACCCTGGGATCATGACCTGAGCCGAAGGCAGACGCTTAATCAACGATCTTTTCAATGGCAGTCATCTCTTGATCTGGTGTGTTACCATGCCAGAATAAAAATAAAGCCTGCATGTTTAGTCTCCCATATTCAACTAGAAGTGACCTGAGGACAAATGCTTTCTCTCTGAACTGAACAACTATTAGATTAACTCACTATAGTGTTCACTGTGGGTGCTCAAAAAAATATTTGTTGAATTAATTTTAAAAGTCAAGCTTAGATTTTGTTCACTTTGGGGGTTAGAATTTGTAGTCAAATTTTTTTTTAAAGATTTTATTTATTTATTTGAGAGAGAGAGACACAGCGAGAACAGGAACACAAGCAGCAGGAGTGGGAGAGGGAGAGGCAGGCTTCCCTTGGAGCCAGGAGCCCGATGAGGGGTTTGATCCCAGGACCCTGGGATCGTGACCTGAGCCGAAGGCAGATGCTTAAGGACAGAGCCACCCAGGGGCCCCTGTAGTCAATTTTTAAGCTGCTCCCAAACTTCTGTTGTTTTTCTCAAGCCAAGTGTAAAAGCGAATGGCAGATTGTGTGGAATGTTGGATTATCACAGGCTCCCTTCAATCATGGAAGGAAAGCATTTACTGACAGCATTTACTGAGAGGAACAAGGGGCAGTTCCAGCTTTCTCGTTTGCCATGAAAACAGACAGTCCTGACTCACAGATAAACACTTAAAAGGACAGAAACATCTAAAAGGGCAGTCTGTGGTTTGCTCATGGGCACACAGAAGCAGGCTTCGGAGCAGGAAATGGAAGAATCTAAATCTTTCTGGACTCCTGATCCAGTGCTCTCTTCTGTCTCACCAAGCAACCTGCAGCTGCATCTTTCTATTTCGCTTGCCCATATATTTCACATCCCATCACACAGAACACTGACTCGTAGATAAATACTTAAAAGGTCAGAAATATTTAAAAGGGTGGAAACACATCGAATAAAGTAAACTCAGCTGCTCACAGTGTCTTGAATGGGCCCACTTTGGAGAATTTCTGAGAAACACTGATTGAAGTGGCATCGTGGTCCCACCAGCAGGTTTGCACATTTCAGCTGTTGAGATTCACTTTTCCCTCAAATGTGACTGGTCACATGAGATGCAGCACCTGCCCTCAAGTGCTCTTGGGGTGAGGAGAGCGACAGGCCACAGTAAATGAAGGAGATATGATCCAGATACACATTCCCTACCCCATTAGATCACATTCTAGGGTCAATACAGCATTTTAAATCTTAATGCTCTTTTCAGAAGTATCTAAGCAAAAACAATTCCTCATTTTTCTCTCCCTGTTGGGAGTATTTTTTTGTTCTTTATGCACAGGCTTTATCAAAGTGACTTAAATACATAAAAAATACCCAATTCAAAAACTAAAATGGAACTGCTAGCTAAGATGGTGCCACAGCATCCATTTAGGAATATCCATCCATTTTGGATCAATTTGTCGTTTTGGCCTCAGCCATCAATTTTTAATTAGGCAGATCTGGGATGTGAATGCAGGGTGGCATCTCACTCTAAATCCCATGCTTTTTTTTCGCAAAGCTAAATTACTCAAGAGAACTTTCTGGAAAGCAAAATACAGAGCTGGAAATGCACGATTTCAACCTTATAAAAACATGAAGAGAGAAAAAGAGGAACTAACATCAAAATTACAGCATCTGCATATGAGTGGTGGGATTTGAGGCGACTGACATTGTCATTTTTATTTGTTTACAAATTGTACTTTTTTAAAAGATTTTATTTACTTATTTGACAGAGAGGGAGAGAGAGCACAAGCAGGGGGAGTGGCAGGCAGAAGCAGAGGGAGAAGCAGCCTCCCTGCAGAGCACGGGGAGCCCGATGTGGGGCTCGATCCCAGGACCCTGGGATCATGACCCGAGCCGAAGCAGACAGACACTTAACGACTGAGCCACCCAGGCGCCCTGTACTTTTTTTTTTGAACTAAATTTCCTGGGGTGCCATGGTTCCATGGACCTGCACCATCAGCCTCACTTGGGAGGGAGGGAGGGAGGGGGAGAGAGAAATACTACTCTTCTGCCTCAAGTGACCCTCCAGGGCACAGTGAGTCAGAGTTGTCTGCGTTTCCTCTGGGCTCCGGGCCTCGAGGCTGGCTGTGCTCAGGCCGCACCCTTGCTCTCACAGCTGACCACCTCCCACTCCACTGAACACACACAAGTCTGTCACTTTCGGTTCCACTTGATTTCCACTCTCCGCTCTGGCTGGTGGCCATGGAGTCCTCTTGGCAACCTGGTTCCCATGGATACCCCTGATTCCCAGACAGGCTGCTGCTCAGAACAGATGGTCGTTGGCACTGGGCGGGGAACAGGCTGAGAGGACATCTGAGTTATCCAGTACCCTGCATCCTTCTGCTCACCCCCACCCCAACACATTGTGCAAGCACGTGCACACGCGCGCACGCACACACACACACACACACCTTTTCCTAGATCCTGCTTGCTTCTGGCCTTGCCAAAGAACTCATCACATTTCAAATATAACAAATGCTACAACACCAATTGCTAACATTTATTGAGCACCTACTATCTGGCAGACAATGACCTACAAAGTCCTTTACATAGAAAGGGAAGGAAGTAATTTACCAGGATAGTTTAAAGAGTTCAGTGTTTCTGACCCAATTCAAACATGACTATTTGGGCCAAGTCTTTTTGGGATGAGTGTGGACTGTTGATGTGCATAAAGGCGATCTCTGAAACGTACTGAAATTTCCAGTTCTGGACCCAACCTTAAAAATTCAGATCCAGAAACTATGGGCAGGGCCCAGGAGTCTGGAATGGAGCTGAGGAATCTACACCTTAAATAGGCACTCCATGTGATTCCAGTGCAGGTGGTGGTGGGCCACTAGAGAAAAAGCCTACCCTCACTCAGAGATTCTTAGACTGTAGAATGCTCAGGAGGTCTTGTTAAAATGCAATATGACTCAATATGTTCGGGGTAGCATCTGAGATTCAGCATACCTGATTAGCTCCAAAGTGAGGCTGATGGTGCAGGTCCGTGGACCACACTTTGAGTAACAAGAACCTAGAAGATCAGCCTCCCAGAGACTAGTTCATACCACACTTATCTGCCAAAAGCCCAATCAGGTAAGCCAAAGAACATCACAATTATTTAATAGTTTGGTTCAGAGAGAATGAAGCACGCTGACCCCACTTCCTGCCCGTGCACTCCATAAACAGGACTATATCCAACACATCCCCTGGCACAGGAGTCCTTGACCCTGTGTCAACAGTGCCCAGATATCCGGTCACAACCCTGCCATTCCCTGGCAGGAAGTCTATACCCAGGCCTCCCTGTTCCCTGTGCTTGGTTTCGTTTCTCACATCTCAAGCCTTTGCACATGCTGTTTTGGGTTTCTGGAATGCACTTCCCCTTTTACCACTTGACCTCCACTACCTGGCACCTTGCTGACCACCACAGCATCACGGCCTGCCCTGCTTCCAACCTTGGCCCTCTCCAAACCTCTCGCCTCCCAGAGGCCGGACAGGTCTCTTGAGAAGGCAAATCCAGTCACTCATTCTCTTGTTTAACCTCTTTCAGTGGTTCCCTGGAGCTTTCGGGATAAAGGTGCACAAGACCCTTCATGAATGAGCTCTGCCCTACTTCTCTGGCCTTTCCCTACTTTCCACCCACGTTCCTCAGAAGGAAGCCCTGGGATCTACCCTCCCTCATTCTGTTCCATCTGCCTGAGATGCCTCCCTCCAGTTTACGCAGCAGACTTCTACTCAACCCTCAGAACGCTGCTCAAAATTCAGTCCTTCGGAAGATTTCTCAGTCCTTCTGATTTCCATATCTATGTTAGATGTGAGCAGTGTGCTGGAGCCGGCTCATACTGTCTTGACAGAGCCATAGACTAAATTTTCTGAGCCAGTGGTTAAGCACAGCCATTATAAAAAAATTAATTACATAAATATAAAGTAAACAAATTGTACTAAAAGATAAAGGTAAAAACGCTCAAAACATCACTTTCTAAGTATTTTACTACATGTTACTATCATCTATGCTCTTGAGATGACTTAGGTCTTCTTGATTGTACCCACTGGATGGGAACGCCACTTACTGGCGGCTCCGTGGTAGGGAGCGGTACGTGGGCAGCTTGTGTCAGCCTCTGACACCACGGAAGTCAGCAAATGCAGCAAACCAACACTAGGCTTATTGTTTTCTTGGCTGTTCAGACTTAAGAAAGTAATGGGTTCAATGTTAATGATGCAGATTACACGTAAAAGTGTGTTATATCTGTAGCTGTTACGTTGTGGGCAGCACCAAAAAAATGGAGGACATATTTTTCCAGTACTCAAAATGCTTATCGGCTGCAGCAAGGGAGCTCACAGCATTCGTTAATGCGTGAAGCTAGACACGTCTTCAGGCACCCTCACTGCTTCCCTTTCACCTTCTCCTCAATACAAACAAAAATATCAGCCAACATTTATGTCAGAACAACACTCACTTGCCAGCAATTTGAGTGACTTCTTTGTTGAATCCAAGAATGGATGGATGGATGATGTCAAAAGCAGCTCCTCCCCTAGGAAGATTCTATATATTACGGTGTATATTTTCAACGCCCTGGAAAACCAGAATCCTTAACTATAAGAATGACTATAAACTTGTTTTCTGTCTTTGAGGTCCCTCCCAAGAACCCTACACTGTCCCAGGCTTTTCTCCCACAGCTTGTTCTGGAAGTGTACAACATCAGTACCCAGGCCCTTGTCCCCCAGTTTCCCACCAGTGGCCTTGGCAAATACTCTGCCCAGGCTCTGGTTTCCAACAGTGTCCAAACCTTATTTTATTATAAGAGGGGCAGTGTGATCTAGGGAGAGGGAGAAACAGGCTGTAGGTGGCCTATTCGGGGATGTAAATTATGCCTTCAGCTATTAGCTGTGTAACACTGGGAAAGGCATCCAGCCTCTCTGAGCCTCAGATAACACAGTACCTACAGGACAGAGTCGGGAAGACTAGATAGAATGTACAGAAAGCTGTTCCTATTATTTCTACTGCCACAACGGCGGCTGCCAACAACACGTAGGATACTTTTATTATGTGCTGGGTACTAATCCAAGCAGTTTACATTATAGTAGATTCCTCACAGGCAACAACAGCGCCAGAAGATAGTGGAGTGATATTTTTACAGTGCTAAAAGAAAACTAATGTCTACCTAGAATTCCTCCCTCAGCTAGCTATCACTAAAGTATGAGGGCGAGATAAAGATATTTCAGATGAAGGGCAGACTTCCAGAAAGCAAGAGTGGGATTCAAAAAGCAGTGGTGAGCAAAGTATTACTGAATACTGAGGCAAATCTAAATAAGCATTGGACATAAAAGTGTTATTACTAATTATTTCTAAATTATAAAGCAAAGCTGAGCTAAACTATAAGACAAGAACATGGAAGTTGGAGGGGCGATCAGAGGTAAAGTTTGACCAACTTGAAACTGTAAGTCAGATCTACAGATTAAAAAATAAGGCTAGCCACCACAAAGCCAACCACCCAACAAAAAACTGGAAACAGAATGCAGACTTCTACACAGACGGGAAAGAGAAAAATCTAATCAATTCAATAAAAGGCTGAATTGGACCAAAGAAGGAACAAAGGAAAATCACAGTAAATAGAAGATCCAAGAAATTTCTGAAAAAAGAATATTAGAATTAACAAGAGAATTCATCAAGTTTACAGGTACTGGGTAAATATACGGCAGTCAAGGATGTTCTTATACATCACCAACAACCAATTAGGAAAGGTAACAAAAAAATCTCACTCACAATAGCCACAGAATCTAGAAAATGTCTAGGAAAGAGCAAAGAAAAAAGACTTTAAGAAGGCTATAAAAGAAGACCTCAGTAAATGGAGTGACGTATCTTGTTTATACACGGAAAGACTCAACATTACACAGATGTCAATTTTCAGATTAACCTGTAATTTTAACCCACGTCTAATCAAAATCTCAATAGTAATTTTTGTAGTAGTTGAAAACGAAGTCCAAAATAAATATGGGAGGGTAAATGTCTAAGTAAGACCAAGACAATTCTGAAAAAGAACCACCAAGAGAGGGGCGCCTGGGTGGCTCAGTCATTAAGCATCTGCCTTCGGCTCCGGTCACGATCCCAGGGTCCTGGGATCAAGTCTGCACCGGGCTCCCTGCTCCGCGGGAAGCCTGCTTCTCTCTCTCCCACTCCCCCTGCTTGTGTTCCCTCTCCCTCTGTCTATCAAATAAATAAATAAAATCTTAAAAAAAAAGAAAGAACAACCAAGAGAGAGACTTACCCTGTGATCAAAACACATCACAGGGCCATTGTAATTAGGTTAAGTGTAGTATTTGCTAGCAGTTGACAAATAGGTCAATGCAACAAAGTACAGAACCCCAAAACGGACCCACACAAGTGAGGGGACTTGCTATCAGAGAGAGGGAACTTTTTAAGTCAGTGAAAAGGAATGGTCTGTCAAACAAGTGAATTTGGGATCGTTGGCTTTCCACATAGAAGAACATGGAAATATATTCCTATCTCACATTCATATCACTGAAAACTCGTTCCAGATATACTATAAACCTAAATGTGAAAAATAAACCTTGAAACTATCAGAAGAAAATATAAAAGACTTTGGGAAGGAAGTCTTTCTGAAATGAGAAAAAAAAGGCACAAACCACACAGGCAAGGACTGAACACAGTGAATACATTAAAATGAAGAATTTCCGTGTGACAAAGACCCTGTAAAGGGAGGCGAAAGACAAGCCACAGAAAAGATTAGTTGTCAGTATCAGTGTAGGTCAATAAAAATGAGATCACACCTTATAGGACTACAGGCACGGGGTGGGAATGTGCAGCCCACAGAAGAGGAATTGCAGATTTTGAGAAACACATAGAAAGCTTCTGAATTTCACTGAAAAGCAGGGAAATATGAATTAAACAATGACCATTTTCATTGTTCATTTCAACTATGAAATTGGCAAAATTTTAACTGACATTACAAGAAAAAAGGATACTTTTTACACAATTAATTGAAGTACAAATGAGTCCAGCCAGTAAAAAGAGCAATTTTCCAATATCTAGTAAAATGCATATAACCTGAGATCCAACAATTTCCCTTCTAACTCTTACATATATTCAAAGAGAGAAATGTATAAGGATACTCATTGCAGCAACATTTTCGATAGTTAAAAATTAAGAAAACCTAATGTAAATAGAGTAAGATAAATATTATGTGATATATTCAATGCTGGCAGGTTATACAGCCATTAAAAAGAAGGAACTATAAATAAGTGGGTGCTTATGCCTGCTCATTTGTATTTTTTCAGGATATATGATGTTGGGTGAAAAAAATAAAGTCACAGAATGATACATAGTGTTAGCTGTCATCTAAGTAAACACAGGGGCGCCTGGCTGGCTCAGTTGGTAGCACATGTGACTGGGGTCTTGAGGTCGTGAGTTTGAGCCCTACATTGGGTATAGAGATTATTAAAAAAATAAATACATAAAAAAACCTTTAAAAAGGTCATCAAATACTATATAAAAAATAAATCAACACATACGCACATATAGTAATGCCATTTGTAGTTTATGGATGAAGAGATATGCACCCCAAAGTCAGGAGTGGCAGCCTCCTGGGGGCAGTGGGAAGAGCAGGATGGGTCTGGGTCAGGTGGGCAAAGACAGCTTTATTATGAAAGAAAATAATGTTTTGACACACACAAAAAACTGGAAGTAAATATAATAAAATGTTAATTTTTAAAATTCTGGGTAGCAAGAATATGGGAGTTACGCTATTCTTTGTAGTGTTTTTTTTTTTTTAAAGTTCTACAGAAAAAAAAAGAGAAGAGAAAGTGCTTTGAGGATTTCTCAGGCAAGGTAGCGTCCGGTATTTAGGAAGGAATGAGAGCAGTATCAAATGGATGGAACCAAATCCTTGGCCGCGAGCTAACTCTTCAATGCCCTCAGAGTTGCCCATCACAGCTTGCTCTGTCCTCTGCCCTGTGTTCTCCGCTGCAAGCCTCAGGACAGGGCGCTTTGGCATCGTGTGCTTGGGTGTTTAAGGGGATCTTGGAATGTGGTCCCTTAGCCAGGAAGTCCTCCAGAGGGGACTGGGCCAACCCATTAGTGACAGGCCAGGAAATGAAGCCAGAAGGAGGGGCTCAAGCTGGGCAGGCATCAAGGCTCACTTTCACCCCTCAGGGCTCAGCTCAAACACCACCTCCTCAGATGACAGCTCCAACCCTGCTCTAGGTTAGGCCTGTGGGGTCCCATTAAATGCTCTCCCAGCACTTAGTACTTTCCCTGCCTAAAATTCATCACAATTGTATTTAATAATCAGCGACTGGAATGCATGCTTAACACTGCATTTGTCATTCTACAGCTCAGTCCATGGTGCACTGCATCTATCTTGTTCAGAGTACAATCCAACTTAGTTTGGAGCCTGTCCCGAGCGACTAATCTGTCTAAACTGGTGTGCAGTCAGATTCCATGCTTATTTTTAAGTATTGATATTTAAAATTTCGACTGCAAGGACCTAATGATTTATAAAACATTGTACACATCCATGCAACCTATGACATGTATAATATTGCCCCATTTTCTTGAGGAGGAAATTTAGGCTCAGAGACTTGAAATAACTTCACCAGGGTTACATAAGTACTAAATGGAAAGGCTGAGATTTGAGCTGATGTTTATCTGATGCCAATTCTTTTGGCTGATCCTCTGCACCATGGCTATCAGATCAGTAGCTGTGATTACTAATTTCCCTTATGTTCTTCACTTTTTCTTCAGTACTCTTGCCCCTTCTATCACCCCTAGCCCTAAAGACCTTGCTTAGTTAAAAGCATCCACGCTTCTGCCGCTGCATCATCTCCTCCTGCCTCTTCCCTTCTTTTCCATCATCATCATCATCTTCATCATAGTACTTCTCCCTATTATTGAAGTAGGAACAGACACAGAGTAAATCAGGATGTGCCAAACTGCGGACCTCACAGTCATCTCCCCAGAGCCTAGCTAAGTGTCTTATTCATAGGAAGTACTCAACAAATATGAATTGAATTGAATTGAATTGAATTGAATTGAATTGTTTTATTAACAAAGTCATGCTCTTTACCCAAATTCATCCATCTAGATAGAGATTAAGGTAGCATTTATAAAGTACCACTTTCCGAGAAATACAGTCTGAGTTGGGACTATTATGATGTACTAAAAGGCTCCCCAGAGAATGGTATGAAAAGATTAGATTCTCAGCAGCTGCAATCACCAAGACTCCAGTTCATAGCCAGCCCGTGGAGTCGTGCTGGAACGGAGCTTCTTTGAGTTGTCACCACAATTCTCTCATGGTAGAGGTCTCTTCTGTGCTTTTCTTAGGTGCCTAATCCTAGGCAAGGGAATCTGTCCTCGTGCACCTTGTAATAGCACTTATTCCTTATCTATTTTTTTAAAAGCCTTGTTCCGGCTCCCAAGAGAACCCCACATGAAATGGTCATAGCAGCCAGAGCCTGATATTATTTCACAATGGTGACTCCCGTACCTTGTATCCTTGGTTGCTATGAGAGATGGGTTTTTACCCATTATATATGAAGACAAAGAGACTCTCTCACACATACATCAGTGCCCTGTTGCATTTCAGTTGTAAGGAAACAAGAGAGTGCTTATGTCACTTGGGAAGAATAAATGATGTGCTTAATAAGGAACAGTCAAACTAAGTATTCTCAGGCACTGTGGTCAGAAGGTTATTTGACACTTAAACACAGAGTCTGAAACTTGATAGCATGGTGTCCTGTCTTCAATAATACAGATCAGAGGGAGCCTGGGTGGCTCAGTCAGTTAAACGGCCAACTCTTGATTTTAGCTCAGGTCATGATCTCAGGGTCCTGGGATCAAGCCCTGGGTCACGTTGGGCTCCATGCTCAGCAGGGAGTCTGCTTCAGGATTCTCTCCCTTTCCATCTGCCCCTCCCCCTGCTTTCATGCTCTCTCTCGCTCTCAAATAAATAAATAAATCTTAAAAAAAATAATACAGATCAGAGATTGGCAAACTGTAGTCCATGAGCCAAATCCGGCCCTCTACCTGGCTCTGTTCACCCATGAGCTAAGAATGGTTTTTGTAGATAAATACTTGTAATCAAATATGATGAAGGGGAACATTAATTTTGAACCTCATTTCAGCAAATGTTATTCCCCTAAAAAAAAAAATCCATTCTTCTCATTAGTAGACCTATATTACAAAATATTGTATTCAATGATTATTATTATCTTTTGAATTTCAACACTAAAACTTCTGGGAAATTTGTTCTCTCTTGTTATATAACATATAAGGGCTGGCCAAACCTAACATATATTATCTATCCCTTTACAGAAAGTTTACCGATCACTGCTCTAGACCTTTCCAGACTCATCTCCTGCTATGTCACTCCTCACACTTGGAACATTTGTCATATCTGAATATCTGTGATTCCCCAAATGCATAGCTAACTCTCCATGCTCCAGCCATCGCTTCTGCCTGGAATGTGCCACCTCCCTGCCTGCCTGATTATTTTGCAGCTCGGCAGGGGGTCTGCTTCTCTCTCTCCCTCTGCCCCCCCCCCCGCTCGTGTGCTCGTGCACTCTCTCTCTCAAATAAATAAATAAAATCTTTAAAAAAAAGACAGGCAAAAGAGTCACAAGTCACAAACTTAATGGAATATTTAGTCTTTCAACAACTTTGCAAGGTAGATATTATTGATTCTATTTTACCATTGAGGAAACAAAATCAGAAAAGAGAGGTTAAGTAACTTGCCCAAAGTCATATTGTTAACAAGTGATGAGTAGAATTTGAACACAAGTCCCAAGATAAAGCTAGACATCTGAGAGGAGCTGAAATTACTAGTAAGTATTGTACTCTTAAGTGGCCTTCTTTGTTCTTAGCTCATTGTTAAAGACCTGCAGGAAGAAATATCTAGCTCCTAACCTCTTGCCTTCCCAATGGAACTAGCTCCACGCTTTTGACACACTGCACAGGTACACCTCCTTCAGGAAGTGGTCCATGACTCAGATTGAGGCAGGCCCCCCTCCCTTTACTCTACATCCCCTCAATATCTTGTCCATATTTCTACTATTGCACATACTACTAATACTGTAATTTTCTTAATATGTTTCTCTCGCTAGAGCTCTCTTTAGGAGAGGGAATACGTGCAATTCATTTCTGTATCTCTGGGTCCTAGCATAGTGCCTGATACAAGATGTGACAGATGTTTGCTGAGTGAATAACTGAAAGACTTTCATTGGTAACTGACTCTATTCCATTCTCTCAATGATAACAATAAACGCGGCCAGCACTTAGTACGATGGGTGTGCATTGGGGGAAAGTGTTATCTCCCCCATCTTCATCATGATTCTGAAGTCACTGCTGTGCAATCATCTCCATTTTACTGATGAGGAAACGAAAGACTTTCTCAAGGTCACATAGATTTTTAAGTTACAGAGAAATGATTCGAACCCAGTTTTAATGGTCAGCAAATCCTTCACGGGACACCAGGACACCTCCAAGGACTCATCCCACCATCCCATCCACGAATCTTTCAACAAAATTAACCAGCCCTTGTTGTGGCCCTTGAGATCTCTGGCCCCTGAGTTTAACCCTCAGCAGGCCCTGTCTGGTGTTTTAGATGACTGCATCCATGTTCCCTGCCTCACAAGACAGCAAGCTCCTGTGAGCGGGGACCATGTGTTCTGCACCTTAAATCCTCATAGCCCATAGCCCCAGCCTTTGCATGCTCTGAGGATGCTGCATTGAACTCGGAATAAAAATAATATTAAGCCCTCTGCATTATTATTATGATATTATGATCAAATAAATCCAACCTAATTCCCTGTTTTTACAGTATAAGCCTCTTTCACAATGGACTAAAAGCTCTGAAGGATAGGAGGGATTTAGAAGGAAGATGGGAGGATGGCAGGAGGGAAAACTGTGAGCAAAGTCCAGCCGTAGTTACATGTAGGGCTTGTCAAGGGCCAGTTCAGACTGTGATTTGGCTAGATCACCTGCTGGGGCCCCCACGATTGTAATGTACAACCAGAACTGAGAATCCCCAGGAAAAAGCATCAGGTGAGTGTGGGGAGCAGGGGGCAAAAACGCTGGGAACACCAGATAGGTCAGATCCTGGAAAACCTTGACTGCAGCCCGAGGTGCTGGGCCTTGCTCTGGAGGGGAAGGGAATCTGAGGAGAGTTCCGGATAAGGAGTAGTGAGACAGGCAGCCCTCTCCCACCGCAGAAACAAGCTGGTGAAGGAGGATGGCATGGGCTTAGGAGAGTGGGAGCCAAAAAGACAGCAAGAAGGGTGGGGGCGCATGGCAGCCCCCTAGGAAGGACATCAAACTGGGGCACTTGGCAGATGTCTGCTTGAGCTTCGCAGGTAAGACACAGTAGTGGGCCGGGAAGAGGAGAAACAGGCTCCTGGACCCCTCAGCCATTGACTGGTTGTGTGATATCAGCCCCCAGACCTCCCTGACCCTAGTATTCATCTTTCAAGACAGACATATTCACTTTAGAAGGTCGTTATGAAGTCTAAATAAAAAGATATGTTAAAGCAATTGGCACCGAGTAAATACTCAGTAAGTGGGGTTGAAACTCAGTTATGTCTCTATTCTAACAATCATAACAGAATGCTCCTTTGCATTCTGCCATTGCCTATCTTTTGCCTGTCATGATGGTCTAATAGAGAACAGTTCTTAGGGGCTAAGAAGATTGTAAAAATGCCCTTTAGGATATGCCGCGACGTGGGCCAACTTTTTCAAGTCACTGCACGAAATAGACAGTGACCACAGGGAACAGCACAACAGGTGGAGAAGGCAGTGTTTCAAGGACGCACTTATGGTGCATTTTGTGGCTTGGGGCCTGGGCCCAATTTTCCCACCAGAAGAGGTTATACCAGGCATGGTCCTGCAGAAGCCTCTTCATTCAGTTTGGAAAGAAATACACATTGGCAATGGGCTATGCTAGGACAGTGAAGACAGGGAAGAGTACTGTGATGTTTTATATACAAGTGGGGTAGCTCCTGCAGGGAACACAGAGGCTGGTGGCAGGGGAGGTGGGAAGTGGGGGCAAAGGGGGAGCCTGAGCTTTCACTCCATACAGACACCAGTGGCCCATCCTCGACTGACTCCTCTTCCACCTCTCCCTGATGTGTCAGTGCTGGTTGGGCCCCAGCCCCAACAGTCTCTTCTTCTCACCCTCTTTATTCCCCAGCCGCCCTGATGCCTGTTTGATCCTCACTGACAGCTCCATGTCCAGATCTTTTCTGTTCTGCCTTTTCTCTTACTTGGTTTGTACTTTGTTTTTTAATTTTTGGTTGAGGTATAACATACATAGAATAAAGTCCATAAACCTTAATTGTTGGCATGTCTAGATCCACATAACCTGCAACCAGAACAAGATTATAGAACAATTCCAGTATCTCGGAAGGTTCTCTTATGCTCCTTCTCAACCAGTTACCCACCCCACCCCCAGAGATCACCAATATTCTGATTGCCACCACCATCAATTCCTTTGGGCTGTTTTTGAAATCCATATACATGGAATCATTCAGTAAGTGTACTTGCATCTGTTCCTTTCATTCACCATCATGTCTATGGGATATATCCATATTATAGAGTACTGCAGTAATTTTACTTTTCATACAACAGTGGTTCGCACCAGCGGCGATTTTTCTTCCTGCAGGGGTCTTTTGGCAATGTCTGGAAACATTTTTGTTGATCACAATTCAGCAAGGGTGAGGGTGCAGTGGGGAATGCTGTGGCATGGAGTGGGTAGAGGCCAGGCATATGCAACAATGCACAGGGCAGCGCCTCACAACAAAGAATCATCCAGCCCAAAGAGTCAGTAGTGCCAAGATCGAGAAACTCTGTGTATTAGTTCCCTGTAGCTGCTGAAATGAATTACCACAAGCTGAGTGGCTTAAAACAACGCAAATGTATTATCTCCTAGTTCTAAGTTAAAAAGTCTGTAATGGGTCTCAGTGGAAAAAAATCAAGGTGTCATTAGAAGCAAGGTGTTCCTTCTGAAGGCTCTAGGAGAGAAGCCGTTTCCTTGCCTTTTCCAGTTTCTTAGCAGCTGCCTGCTTTCCTTGGCTCAGGTCCCCTTTTCCATCTTCGAAGCCAGCAATGTCTGGCCGAGTCTTTATCACACGGCATCACTGTGACACTGACCCTTTCACTTATAAAGATCTCTGTGATTACAAAGGGCCCATAATCCAGGATACTCACCCCACCTCAAGATGCTTAACTTAATGACATCTGTAAAGTTCCTTGTGCTCTGTAACATGGCATATTCCCATGTTCCAGGAGTTAGGATGTGGACATCCTTGGGT
The DNA here is from genome assembly GCF_037043125.1 of Eumetopias jubatus. Lineage (NCBI taxonomy): Eukaryota > Metazoa > Chordata > Mammalia > Carnivora > Otariidae > Eumetopias > Eumetopias jubatus. The sequence goes on from NW_028274819.1 coordinate 56,814,605, forward strand.
GGGGGGTTGGGGAGGAGCATTATTCTCCCTGCCACAGCCTGCCATATGATATTCCACTATATGAATATACCACAATTTATCCCGTTGTTGATGGACACTTGGGTTGTTTTTTCTTTTTAGCTATTATTAATAAAGCTGCTATGTATATTCTTGTACAATTCTTTTGTCCTCGTTTCTGTTGGGTATATATTCAAGGGGACAGTTACCGGGTCTTAGAGTAAAACATATGTTTAACTTGAGTAGATAATGCGAAGAGTTTTATGAAAGTGATTGTACCAGTTTACACCCTTACCAGCAGGGCGGATTTCTATTTTCTATTTTCATTTTCTACTGAACATCTCCATGTCAACCTTGCAAAAAACACCTCAAATTCAATTGGTTCAAAACTGTGTTTATCTAGCTCAGTGAATGACTGTTTCCCCAGACATCCAAAGCATAAAATCTGGGAAGTGTCCTAGATTCTTTTCTTTGCCTTTGGACCTGCTTTCAAATAGCCACAATATTATTGTATTCTATACAGTCAGTGCTTAGTTACTTTCTTTCCTTGCTGGAGGTCTTCATCATCTCTCACCCAGTCTACAGCTTCTTCCTGAACTCCATGCCCCCAATCCATCCTTCCCACTGCTGTCAAAGTCACCTTTTCCAAAATCCAAAACCTAATCCTGCTTCTTCTCTTTGCTTATAGGTCAAAGGAGCTGGCCCAGCCTACCCACCTGGTCTACCCTTCACCATTCTATCGTCATCCCATGAAACCTCTAAATGCTGCCTGCACAGAACTGCTTACAATTTATCTTCTCATACATTTACTCAAATTGATCCCTTCCCCACAATGTCCACTCTTCTTTGAAGATCCAGCCCTCCAGTCCCGTCTCTCCTGAACCCTTTGGTTGACAGCCCTCAAATCAAGTAGACTTAAACTCTCTCTCTCCTCTGTGCCCCACCATACCCTGCACAGAATTTTTATTAGGGTACTTTTCAGCACACTTGTCTCTGCCTAATACACATAAGCTTTTCAAGAGCGAGGACTGCTTTGTCATTGTAGGAATGAGCCTGATACAGAGTAGACACTAATCAATGTTTACTGGATTAAAACTGAGTTGAGACAATACATGTTAATATGACATGGAGGACATGGCATACATTGAGAAGTAGCATTAGACAAAGTCGGTGCCTTCAGAGTCTAAAAACCTAAAGGGCAAATAAGAGGCCCTGTGGGTCCTAAGCTCTAACAGGGAAATAATAGGACCATTTCTGCAGGGCTACTATAAAGATTGTAGGAGAAAATGCATCTAAGATTTCTAGCAGCCTGCCAGGCACATAGTAGGCACTCAATTAGCTACTATTATTATTTTAAAGGGTGAAAACTAGCATTTTTAGTGAACATAAGAGAATTTTTAGTTTGTTGGTTGAGGCTCATCTTGCAGTTTTCTTCATTCAGTAGAGAATTAGAAGCTCACCCATCTACCTTTATACAGCTGATATAATTTGTAAAGCCAAAGCTGCATTGATGATAGAGATAGCTTTTTAATCTTAGTGGACATTTACTGGAGTATTTTAGTATTGTGTCTGGGAAACTGAGCAATTCTTAGTGATTATAGATTTAGAACTATCACTGGCTTGACTTATTTTTTAAAGTTCATATATGCAGTAGGTGCCTTTTTTTCCCCCCTAAGAGAGCAACCAAGAATTGCCTGTATCTTATCTCCTTTCCTCGTTGTGTGTTAGTCTCAGTCAACATTATATCTCTGAGAGTTAACTGCCCAAGGTCAACCAATGATCTAGCAAAATGCTTTGTACACTAATTCCTCAGCAAAAAATTCCAAAGAGGCATAATGCATTGCTGAGTTAGGTATTTGGTGTGGTTTCTGTGATACGTCTCTGTTCTGATTTCCTCCTCTGATCATTCCTTCTTTGTCTTTTTCATGGCTATTCCTTCTGCTGTCAGTACCCCCCCAAATACTTATATCCCTCAGGGCTCCATTCTCTGATGGCTAATTTTCCCTACTCCTTCCTTGGGGATGATATAAATATATATGCAAACATTTCAAATAAAAAATAAAAAACCAAATTCAACATCATAAAGTATACTTTTATACAAGTAAGGTTTATCTCAGGAATGCAAAGATGGTTCAATATCAGAATACTCTATTAACAGATTCAAAAAGAAAAACCATATGATCGTCTCCGTTGATGCAGAAAAAGCATTCAATAAAATTCAATACCCACCCACATTTTTAGAAACCCTTAGTAAACCAGGATAAAGAGAAGTTTCTTAACCTGATATGAAGCTATCTCATAGAAATACAGAGCAAACCTCTGGCTTAATGACAAAACTTAAGAAGTATTTCCACATCCCAAGACAAAGACGCCTGTATCACCTACTATCAAAACTACACCCTATGTCCTCACCAATGCAGCAGTACACATACACAAAAAAAGATTTATAAATCTTGGAAAGGAAGACAATAAATTGTTATTTGCTAAAAAACACAGACAGCCAAGGGAGTCTGCAGACAAAACTAATTAGTGAGTGTGATAAGATTGCTCAATACAAGATCAACATCCAAAAATTAATACATATGAGCAACAAACCATTAGAAAATGTAATAAAATATACTCCTCACAATAGGAAACATAATTGGAAATACTTTAGACAAAAAGAAAAGATGATAGTATGGCATTAACTCAGAATAATGGAATAGAACAGATATCCCAGAAATATATCCAAGCATATGTGACCCTTACGTAATAGAGGAGATTCGTGGAGCTATTAGTGAGGAAAAGTTGCATTTTAAGCATAAGTGAGTTTCCATAAGACAAAAAAGAAAATTGGATCCCTACCTCATTCCATACCTAAAGTTAAAATCCAGTTAGATTACTAGAGATTTAAATATAGAACAATAAAACTTAAAAATGTGTGTGTGTGCGCGCGTGAGGGGGGGGGGAGGGAGAGAGAGAGAGAGAGAGAGAGAGACTCTTGTGCAGAAAACTACAAAATGTAAGTGAAGGACGTAAAAGACTTAAATAAATGGCAACCAACACTGTTTTTGTATAAGAGAAAACTCAATAACGTAAGGACAGCCAATTTCTCCAAGCAGTATTTTCCCAAGTAAAGCTTGAACTTCGCCTGCATCAAAATTACCTAGACTGCATGTTAAAATGTAGTTTCTTAGGATCTACTTTAAACCTACTGACTCAGTATGCCTGAGGATGAGGCCCAAGAATCTGCATTTTAGAAAACTTGCCAGATGATTCTTGGGTGTACTAAATTTTGAGAACCCTTGCCTTAGGGAAGTAGGTCATAACCTGAATTGCACATGAGAATCGCCTGGGACCATTTTTGAAATATTCAGATGCTCAGGCCACATCCCAGACCAATTAAAACAGAATTTCTGGGCAAGGCACGTATGCATCAGCGTTTTTAAAGCTCTCCAGTGATTCCAATGTGCAGTCAAGATGGAGGATCATTGCCCTGGGTGAAGGTTTGCGGCCCGTCCTCATTTGAACATTTACTTTTAGGACTAATCTAGTAGAGACTGGACTTTATCTTGATTAAGGTAGGCATAACTTCCTTATATAAAGGTTATAACTTATTCATCTGGTATCCCCAGCATCCTATCTATCATCCTATCCCAAGCAGGGGCTTGGTGGTCATTTTCTGAAATAAATCCAACAAATTAAAATGAATGAAATGAATCAATGTGTAGGTGAATAAAATTTTCACCAAACTCCAAAAATTCTACTGGATTCTGCAAGCTTATATGGCACCTGGGCACAATATTACACTGTGAGAGGTACAGAGATGAACAAAATAAACCCCTTCTCTTCCAGTGTTTGTGATCCGGTGGAGGAGGCAGATATAGACAAAAGTATCTTATAGTCAAGCAGACAATGGGAGTGCACAGAATATAAAAAGGGAATACAAGAAAAATTAGTTCTGAATGGCAGAACCTGGAAGGTATCCTTAAAGATTCAGTATCTGAGATTGGCCTTGAAGTATTGCTGAGACTTGCCCAGGAAGAAATTAGGGAAGTGGGCAGTTGCTCTAGAAGCATAGGGCAGTTTTGCCAGCAGAAGCCACCCACATCAGATGGGGCTTTCTCTAACCTTCATGGAAGACTGTAGGGCAGACACGAAAGCCTCCTTTTCTTTCCGATTTCCTTGTTACTGCTCTCATTTGTCAAGTATTTTGCCTCTGGTTTATTAATTCTACCTCCTGGCGCCTCAGCTGATTTCTTCCAGGAGAAGTTTCTCATTAGCATTTCTATGGGGAGCATCTGCCACCCCATCTATCCCTATTAACTGATGGCTAGGGCAATGGGGCGGACTGAGAGGGGAATTTTAATCCCCTCATCATGACTCATCTCTTTTCTAATTGAGAATGCTAGGTCTAAAGTCACAAGTGGCTGCCCAGCAAAATCTATCCTTAACGTTAAAAGTGGTAACAGAGACATGCTTCTCAATTTTATAACATCACCTATGTAAAATGAGTGTAATAGAAATTAATCAACTTCATGATGGTGAATAATGAAAGATACCTGAGATAGCACTTAATGCAAAAATCCCAAGCTAGTGTGGATATGTTATGAATTAGATGAACTGTTGAATTGGGAAGGTTTCTCAAAATCATAGCGTCAAAGGGCATTTGATATTATGTACTGACTGTATATTGTAGGAGAAAAACCAATGAGTATGTATATGTCTCTGCATGCTGACTGTATATTTTACATTATATACCAGTATGTTAAGCTGATGGATTATGTGTCCTTTCTCTATTTAAGCCAACTGCTTGCATTGATGTCATGTGACAGATGTCACTTGGAAAGCCCATGAGATGAACCAGTCACCATGGTGTAAGCCACCATGGTTTATCTACAGTGGCAGAAGAAAGGGGTTTGTAAATCAAATTATCTTTGAAATGGAACCCAACCTGGCTTCTAACAAGGCAATGTAAGACTCATCTATGCCAGCCATGGGGCATACTTAGATTCAGGAGATATTTGGAATCATAGCAAGGAAAAGAATATGAGACAATAGGGAAGGAAAATCAATGTTCCAGATAAGCCTACAATTCCCAGGCATTTTTTTTCTTTATGTGATATTTGATTGATTATCTTATTTCTTCATGTCTACTTTCACCCAAAGTGCATTTCCCTATTACTGGTTAATTTTTCTTCTGAAACAAAAAACAATGTTAAATTTCACATCAACTTTGTCATGCACTTAAATTGTCCATTAAGGAAATTGATGTCTCTTAGCAACACTCATTCTCTTAATGCTTCCAAACCCTTCTGATTATACAGCAAAATGGAACTGCTGGCCCCAAAGTCACATTCATAATTAAATTTTGCAGAAGACCCAAATGAGAAAAAAAATTCTTTTGAGGTGCTCAGAGATTTTTTTTTTTGACAGGTTGGTGGAGTTCTGATAGCCATTAAAAATAGTCATTCTCACCAGCTGCAACAGCAGAGCCTTCCCCCATTCAATCCCATCACTTACAGTATGAGTATAATTCTAACTGTAGAGCCTGACATGCTTACTGTACAGTGAAGGTGGCGTTTTGGGGGAAGAGGCCATATAGAACAAAGATGCAAGATAATAAATTCGGAGTGGGTTGTATCTGAAGGTTAGGTCATCCCCTGACTGTCTAGTCAATTTTTCATGGACAAAGCAAGTCCCACTGACCTGGAAACATAAACTGAGTAGGATCACCAAAGGAGATTTGAGAATTTGGGATCTCTCTTGATTGGCATTGACTCTCTGGAGGTGAGGAGGGGTATTTTCCTGCATGGTGGGTGTTAAGGTTCCACCTGCCATGGGGTAGTAGAATGAGAGCAGGAAGATGAGGAGGCCAGATCAGAAATCTGTGATGTTGGGCCAATCTTAGGGTTCTCTGGGAATGAAGTAGGGCCTGCCTGGGAAACAAGAAAGCCATGGCAGAATCACAAAACTACATCTTGGCTTTGTTTTTTATGCCCCTTGCTTATTTGCTTCCTTCTTTTCTTTTTGGTCCTCCCTTGGTAGTAGCATAAAGATATTGTGCAAATGCTGCTCCTGATGGCTATGAACCAAGGAAAAGGATCTTGCCCAACCCAAAGCCATAAAAAAAGTAGTGCACTCCTAGGGGACCACTGTGGTCGTGATAACAATAAACCAAGAGAGAAATGCCAAGTGAGAGGTGGAATTTGGGAAGATGGAGTAGGAGCCAAATATTAGCTGCCCCTTCTCATTGGGAAATGCTTTCCAGAGTTAAAACCTGGGAGAGAGATGAATTTTGTCTTAAAAAGAGAGGATATCTATCTCTGCTATGCTTCCCTCAGCATATGAGGGAGTGGTTGTTACGTTCACTGGAGAAAGACATCAGTCTGATATGAGGCTACGTACAGGGTCTTGGCAAAAGACACTAACTCTGCAGTCCTCCCAACCACAGTCTCCTGCAGGAAGGAGGCAACTGGCTGTGGCATTGATGAAGGACCCCATAAGCCACATTTCGAACCCCTCTAGCTCAATTATTCATCTTGCACATCTATTTCCCCAGAGACCCTAAAGCCCAGTGTTACACATTCAGAGTCAAATGAGATCTCTTAGTTGCTTGATCTGGGTTGGAACATAAGGGGAGGATGGAGAGCTAAGCATTCAGAAATATATATTGGATGTACAAAGGGTGAGAAAGCAAGTTGGAAGGGCTGAGGCTGCAGCACAGGGAGAATTCTAGAAGGATGGAGAGAGGGAGAGGGAAAGGAAGAGGGAGGGAGGGAGAAAGGTAAGGAGGGAGGGAGAGAGAGAGAGAACATGGATATGAGCTTTCTTGAAGCCATTCATTTACAGGGAATTTAAATGTGCTAAAGAGGGGGTTCTTGGTGGTAAAAGAACGAGCAACACAACTGGAGAACATAAAGGGAAAGGAAAAAGGAAATGCATCAATAGGGGAGAAGGCTGGAGGTATCTAGGAAGTGGAAATCAGAATAATGAGGCATCATGCACAAGACTGTAATGGCACTAAGACATTCTCATCACCTACTATGTGTCAGACATAATTCTCCTCGGCCATCTCATTGTAATTCTCACAATGTCTAGTGCAGTGCCTGGCATATAGTAGGTGCTCAAAATATGTTAAATATTAATATTTAATTAATAAATGAACAAGCAATTCTAAGAGAACAATCTATTACCAATTGCATCTTACACCTAAGAATCTTAGGCCCAGAAAGGTTAAGAAAAGTGCTCAGTGTGTCACAGCTACTAAGAGGAGGAAGGAATCTGACTTCAAAGCCTGGTGGTAGAAGGAGGAAGGTGATCTAGAAGAGCCCTGCGGGGAATCAAGAAAAGGGTGTGGTGCTTGGACGTCTCCCAGGGACTGAGAGAGGGAGGGAAGAAAGAAAGGCCAAGTGAACTGGGCTAGGGAGGAGGGGATTGGCCACTGGGAAAGCATTCTTCTAGGAGGACGGGGCCCTGCGGGAAAGCAGCATGGCCCTGGGCAACAGCTGAGCCAGCGAGGGGCAGCGTCCAGGCTGATGCCTCGGGAGAAGTGGGTGGGGCGGAATGGCACCGCCTGTGAAGAAACTGCAAAAGGGTTTCTTGTTGAGCAGGCAGGGATCTGAGGCGGAGCGGGGATGGGGGAACGTGGCCAAAATGGTAAAGGGAAAGACCTGGGCAGGCCGGAATGGAAAGTACTAACAGCCTTCACGTAAGAAGGAGCAGAAAGAAGTCAGCCCTGGAAGGGGGTGTCTGGGATGCGGCTGAGGAGAGGGTGTGGTCTGGAAGGGGAGGGGCTGCCTGTGAGGCCTGCGGTGCGGAGAATGAGCCCCGGGCGCAGCCTCCGCAAAAGGGTAAGGGTCACCTGCCCCGTCGCCTGAGCGGCGGCCCGCGTCTTACCTGTAGGAGCTGCCCGCCGCGCTCGCCACCTCCTCGCGGATTTGCCTGTTGAGGGCGTCCGCCGCTGCACGCCCCTTGCCAGCCTCGGGGCCCGCGGCCTGGACCGGGGCCTGAGCTGCGGGCAGCGACATCTGCTCCGGCACCTGTCCCTCAGCGCGACGCAGCATCCAGGCGGGCCCGGGCTTCCTGCGGGTGTCGCGCTCGTCCGCACCGGAGGGCTTTCCGGCTGCGGGGCCACCCGCTCCGCCAGGGGTTGCCTCCTGCTCCGGGGCCTCCACGGCGGCCTGCGCCGGCCAGCGCTCCTGGCTCTGCGGCCGGCGCTTGGACGCCCCGAGAGTCGGCCCCGGAGTCTGGGAGGACGCGGCGATCTGCATGGGCTTGGGGATCCACGGGTGGTCCCCGCGGCGCGGCAGCGGCCAGGCGCGGAAGTCCTTCTGGTACTGGGTCTCGCGCTCGAAAGGCGCGTCGGAAGGCTGGTACTCGCTGCGCGGCCGGCAGCTCGGCTCGGGCCGTTGCACCTTCCAGGCGCGGTAGTCCTGACGCATCACCGAGTCCGCGGGGCCTGCGCTGGAGGTGGGGCCCGAGGCCGGGCCGGGGCCGGGCCCGCTCCGGCCGGGGGCAGCTGCCGCCTCGCGTTCGCCGCTAGGCCCGGGCGCCGGCTCCGTTGCCCGGGCAACTGCATCCAACTCGCCCTGGGCCGGCTGCGTCTCTATGGCGACCGCCCGCGCCGAGGGGGGCGCGTGCGCCGGTTGCGCCTGCTGCTGCGGCTGCGGCGGCGGCGGCGGCTGCGGCGGGGCGCTCGGGGCCTCGGTGGCCTCCGAGTACTTGGTGAAAACCAGCGGCACTGCGATGTCCGCCTTGTCCAGCTGGTTCCAGAAGCGGGCGATGCAGCAGGCCCGCGTGATGCACGGCCACGCCATGATGCTAGCTGCGAAGGGGGCCTTCCCTTTCTTTTTGTGATTCTAAGGCAAGTCTCTAATCTTACTTCAGCCCCTCGGCCCTCGACCAGTCTGGTTCCCACTGTTTTTCCCTTGGTGGCCTGAGCTACCTTGCTCTCCTCCCTCAGAGAGCACCCAGGAAGGTCAAGCTATCACTGAGATAAAGTCCGTAAAGTCCCCCGATTACCGGCTGCAAATGCCTCCGGGAGCCGCCTGCAAAGGTCTTGGGAGCGCAGTCTGCTGCGGGCACCGATGGGTGAGCCACACGGCCTCCCGGAGTCCCCGGGCGAGGGCGTCTGGGTCGCGTCCCTCCCTGCTGCGGCGGCGGCGCGCAGACCCCGGCCAAGAGAGGCGACGCGAGGCGAGGTGGCTGCGGGCTTAAGCCATGGAGTAGAGGAAGGGCCGAGCGGGGTGGCCTCAGGGGCCACGGACGAGGCTCTATTCTTCCTCCCCGAAGCGTCCCGTCGCAGCCAGCCACCTAGCAGGGCTCGGAGGCGATCACCTCCAGCGGAGACTAAGCATTGCTGCAGCCGCTGCTCCCAATAATGCTGCAGCCACTGCCGCTGCCGTCTCTGCTGCAGGGAAGCGGCCCCACCCTTATCTACTGCTCGGCGGGGGGAAAAAAATCAGGCAAGACGCTGGGAGAAAGCGCGCTGCAGAAAAAAAATCACCTGCTGTCGTCAGCGCGCGCTGCCGGGAACTCGCCCTCGCTCTTTCCCCTCCCCCCCCACCCCCCGGCTCTCTGGCAGCTCCTCCCTCCTCGGCTCCTAGGCAACAGCAGAATCTGGGGCCCAGGTGGGTTCCAGTCCCAGGCTGGTGATGGCTTGCTGTCCTTACGCTGGTCCCTTCCCCTCCGGGAGCCTCAGGCGCCTCTTTTGTAAAATAGGGCCAATCATGGAGGAAGGGGGATTCAATTTTTAAAATATGAAGGATATCCCTAGTGAAATGTCTGTCCCAGAACAGACGCTTTTTTTTTTTTTTTTTTTTTAAAGAAAGCTGGTGTTATTGGCCCGTTATTGGGCGGGATCTGAACTCAGTTTGGCTGGCTCCTGATCCAAGCCCCCCTTGTCAGTCATGCACAGACCTTGTTCGGATGTGTAGGGATGTGAGTCCCCAGGTTGGTGGGGCCCTGGCTCTTCCTTTATTAGAGGACCTTTGGGGGAAGGGTGTCTTAGAGCCTCCCAAGAACTACCCAGTCCCTATTGAGCCCAGGGCCCATACTGGGGAGAGTCAGGGAAAAGAAAATTCTTGGAAGGGGCCTAAGTGTGAAGGTTGGGGGGGCGGGGTGGAAAGGAAACAAGGGGACAGTGTCCTAGGACAGGGTAGGGCCTAATGCAAAGGGACTTACTGGCATGTTCCTGACCCCCGGCTTTTGCTCTTCCTCTACCTAGGAGGCACAGCAGACTTTGGAGTCAGACAGGCTTGATTTGGCTCTGACACTTACTGTCTGTGTCACTTGGGCAAGTTGGGTCATCCCTGGGCCTCAGTGGCCTCATTTGTAGAATGGAGGAAATAAGAGCTACCTCAAAGTGGTTTTGTGAAGAGAGTTAAGGACTCAGAACGGAAGCTTCTAGTCAAATCAAGTCCACAGTAATTCAAATTCTGGATTTACATTCCTTCACTGTATGGCCATGGACATATCACTGCACCTTTCTGAGCTTTACTTTTATCTCTGAACAGGGGTACCAATTCTGGACTTGCGGGGTTGTTTTGAGAATTAAAATGAGATAATGCACTAAAAATGCTTACCACAACATCTGGCATATAGCAATGGCTCGATGAATGGTAGCTATTAGTATTCAAAGGACCCATCCAGGAAAGCCTAGATGGAGCTTGCCAAGCAGGGCAGCCACTTGGACACCTTCTCCAGGAAGACCTCTTGTTTTTCCAACTACTTTTTTTGGCCTCTCCTTGATGTCCCTCCATTTATGTTTCCTGCATTGTCTTCTACTCCTTATCCCTAGCAACATTCACTGGCCTTCAGCTCTGTTTCTCTCCAAGATAGGCAGAGTTGTCAGCGTCGAGTAAGCTGGGGTCATTGGTGTTTCTGGGGAAGAAAGTAATTTATGTGTTTAGATTGGGAACTGACTGCAAGACACCGCTGGGTTTTTGTTGTTTTATCACCTTAGAATCAAACAGGATGAGAAGACGACTCTGATTAATCAATTATCTGTTGAACTTCCTCCTACTTGGGTCTTTGTCTTTTTATGATGTGATTTGAGTTCCATAAATAAAATGATGCCTGGCAGTGTTTTCCAGTTATTAGGAGATACATTTCTACAAACAAGGTAATCTGGTCTGACCCTCAATTCCGTAGAACTCCGTGGGATTTGGCTGATGTCTTTCCAATAATGATTTTCAAGGCAACTCGAAATTGGAGGAGGGAACTGAGTGTTCATTGAGACCTTACCCTTCTTTCATTTAGCAAGTCTCATCTCCTGATGCCCACTCTATGCCCTGGGCACTAAGGAACACAAACGAATTCTAGCTCTGTGGGAGCCCTCAATTAGAAGGGTGTGTTATGGAGAACCAGAAGACAGACAAATAAATAATTAGCAAACAGTGTGGTCTCTGGTCAGCATAACAGAGGTTCATTCTCAAGGTGCTGAATGAATGACTAAGGAGACTTCCTATTTAAAATTCATATTTAAAATATGAAGAATATCCCTAGTGAAATGTCTGTCCCAGAATAGATGCTCTTTAAAAAGAAAGCTTATGTTATCGGCCAATTACTGGGCAGAATTTGAATTCAGTTTGGCTGGCTCCTGATCCAAGCCCCCCTTTAACAAGTCTCATCTCCTGATGCCTGCTCTGCCCACTTCCTAACAGAAGTGTAAGTAAGAGAGTTCCAGGCCACCTTATCATCAATATCACCTTCTATATTCATTCTTTTGGATTTTTAAAATACATTCATTGGTACAACCTTATCGAACCATCCAATGGCCCAATAGGATAGATAAATCTAATGGTTATCTGTTAATGTGGCTTGCTCAGCATCCATTCTGATGATGACGGCACCTCATTATTTGGTTTTTGGGGACCACTCTTTTCTTATTTTCAGTTCATATGGTTTGGATGGGATTAACCCTACTTAACCCACCTTCCAGAACTGACTATGTGACCCACACCTGTTTACCAGGGCACTGCATCCCCCTGGCCAAAGTGACTAGTTTAGGGGTGCCTGGGTGGCTCAGTCATTAAACATCTGCCTTTGGCTCAGGTCATGATCCCAGGGTCCTGGGATCGAGCCCCACATTGGGCTCCCTGCTCCACGGGAGGCCTGCTTCTCCCTCTCTCACTCCCTCTGCTTGTGTTCCCTCTCTCGCTGTGTCTCTCTCTGTCAAATAAATAAATAAAATATTTTTAAAAAAGTGACTAGTTTAGTGATGGACATGTGATCCACATTGGAGCCATTAGAGGAAGTCCTAGACTTTAGCTGGAACTATCTGTAAAGAGCCACTCTCTTTTTTACTGGAATTGCTAAAATGAGAGATCATGAGGATAGTGTTGTTAGTGGTCATCTTTGCCATCACTGGGAGTTGGGGGTGGGGGGAGCTGCTTGCCCAAGGTTGAAGCAAACACAGAGAAAATCAGAAAAGGACACAGAATTCTGGTAATGTCTATGAAGACTGCAACTTGTTTCCCAAAGCCCATTCTCACCTTCTTCCCTTTAATAACAGAAGCCTCAAGGTTTTTAGTTGGACTCTTGATCACCCAGCAAGAGACTTTACAGCAAAGAGCAATCATATGAACTTCCAGGTCACTTTCTTAAAGAAAGATGAAGTCTTCAACTTCATCTTTCTCCCTTCCCAAACGGTAGTATGTGGACATGGTAGAGGTGAATTATCATCTGGGTAGTTAAGATGACTATGACTTGGTGGTTAAGAACATTCCAGTGCCAGGATTTAACCCTAGGTAGGGAAGGGTAGCAGAACAAGATGGAAAAAACCTATCTTGGGTGACCTCATCGGATGGAGCTGCCTAACCACCTCAAACCACTTGATTGCTCCTTGAATACTTTGCGAGAAAGGAAGAACACTTCTCTCTTGTTTGAACCACTGCTTTGAAGGTCTCTGTTTTAGTATACTAGTCATTTGAGCATTTGGGTCTGGCCATGCTTAAACTAACTTGAGGGATATGAAAACAGCTTGGGACTAAAATACTGGGTAATAATATCATGTCTGATGGGAGGGAGTGATCAGATTTCAAGTATCCTAAAGTTCTTATTGTTTGTAAGGAGAGTAGAGGTACTGATTAACTTATTAACAAAAGTGTTTATCGACTTCAAAATGCACATTAAAAGAAAGAAAAGGGGATATGGAAAACTTCATTAAGGCCAGAAAAAGAGTAAAAATAAGCAAAGGAAAAAACATGGCAAATAGCAAATACAATATAAAGTGATATAAATATTTCCAAATATATTAGTGATTGTAGTAAATGTAAATAATCAAAACTTTCCAGTTAAAAGATAGAGAATGTCAGATTAGAGAAAAACACAAAACAAAGCAAAATGCAACCATACACTGTTTTCATTAAAACATACTGACACATACGGGGCACCTGGGTGGCTCAGTCATTTAAGCTTCCGCTTGGTATCGACTCAGGTCACGATCTCAGGGTGGTGCACTCAGCAGGGAGTCTGTTTGAGATTCTCGCCCTCGCCCTTTGCCCCTCCCCCCACTTGGGTGTGCTCTCTTTCTCTCAAATAAATAAATCTTAAAAAAAAAAACATACATATAAACATAGGGGAAAACATGATGGGAAAATATATAGTAGAAAAATACTATAACCAATGTACAATTACATTACTATCAGGCAAAACTGGTCTTAAAACAAAAAGCATTACTGAGGATAAAAATGTTCATCACAGGGGCACCTGGCTGGCTCAGTTGGTGGAGCGTGTGACTCTTGATCTCAGGGTCATGAGTTCAAGCCCCATGTTGAGTGTGACGATTACTTAAAAATAAAATCTTAAAAAAAAAAAGATAATCACATAAAAATAGAAGAAACAATTCACCAAAATATATGATATGGTTTGCATCTAACAATATAGCTTCAAAATATATGAAGCAAAACTTGGTAGAATTTAAAGAAGAAATGCAAAATTCATCATCATCATGAGATTTTTTTTTAACACATCTAAATAACTGGTAAAACAAACACATAAAATGTTGTTAGGAACGTAAAAGATTTCAACAATTAATAAAGTGGATCTAATGGACCCTGCATCCAACAATTAGAGAATATTCATTCTTTCCAAACTTATAAGGAATGTATAAAAATTGACCACGTACTAGGCCACAAAGCAAATATAAACAAATACCGAAGACAGACAAATCCCTTTTTCTGGTGACAGTACAACAATATTAGGAACAAAAAACATAAGATAGTCACAAACCTCCACATATTTAGGAATTAAACAAGGAAAAAAATGCTTCAAAATTGATTCACAAGTCTAAAAAGAAATTATACTGGATACTAGAGAATAATCAGAGCTGAAAGGAAATGAAAACATTGCATATCAGCTTTTATGAGCTATAGCTAAAAACAATATTCACAGAGAAATGTGTAACCTAAATACATACTTTAGAAACAAAAATGAGTAAAAATACACTGATGATTAAACTCAAGAAGTGAGAGATAGTACAGAACAAACCAAAGCGAGCAGAAGGGGAAAAAATATAAAGAATATAAATATAAAGCAAGGTAATTAAATATCAAACAACCATACGTTTGGGACCGTCAAAAATTCCAAAAAGTTCTTCCTTAACATAAATAAAATCTCTGACAGACTTATCCGGAACAAAAACAAACAATTAATTTTAGGATTGTAAAGAGAGACAGTTGTAGATACAGCAGATGATTGGCAAATACTAAGAATTACTTTCTGCTGATAAATTTGCAAAACCTTATGGAGTAGCTAACTTCCAGGATGGCCTACAATGGTCTTGGCTTCCGGGTGGCCCAGCTTTGTGAAGTCCTCCCCAACACTGACTAGAGCTGACCTGTGTAACCAGTAGGATCTCGTGAAAATGATTGCATGTGACTTTCACAGCTAGGTCAGAAAATTCATTGTGGTTTCCACTTGGCTCTGTCTTGGATTTCTCACTCTGGGGCAGCCAGCCGCCATCCTGTGAGGATACACAAGCAATGCCATGGAGAGCTCCACGTGGTGAGGGACTGAGGCCTCCTGCTATCCACCATGTGAGTGACCCAAATTAGAAGTGGATCTTCTAGGGGCACCCGGGTGGCTCAGTCGTTAAGTGTCTGCCTTTGGCTCAGGTCATGATCCCAGGGTCCTCGGATCGAGCCCTGCAACGGGCTCCCTGCTCAAAGCCTGCTTCTCCCTCTCCCACTCCCCCTGCTTGTGTTCCCTCTCTTGCTGTGTATCTCTCTGTCATATAAGTAAATAAAATCTTTAAAAAAAAAATAAGTGGATCTTCAAGACCCACTCAAGTGTTCAAATGACTGCCACCCTGGCTGATATCTTGGCCGCAACTTCATATGAGACCCTGAACCGAAAGCATACCCACTAGTCATTCCTGACCAGGAATCCAGGAATCTGACCCACAGAAACAATGTGAGATTAAGAAATATTTCTTGTTATTGAAAGTGCTAAGTTTGGGGGTAATTTATTTTAAATAGACTTTGTTTACATATTTATATTAAATAGACTTTTTAAAAAATTTTTTATTGTTATGTTAATCACCATATATTACATCATTAGTTTTTGATGTAGTGTTCCATGATTCATTGTTTGTTCATAACACCCAGTGCTCCATGCAGAATGTGCCCTCTTTAATATCCATCACCAGGCTAACCCATTCCCCCACCCCCTCCCCTCCAGAACCCTCAGTTTGTTTTTCAGAGTCCATCATCTCTCATGGTTCGTCTCCCCCTCTGACTTACTCCCCTTCATTCTTCCTCTCCTGCTATCTTCTTCTTTTTCTTTTTTCTTAAAGTATGTTGCGTTATTTGTTTCAGAAGTACAGATCTGTGATTCAACAGTCTTGCACAATTCACAGCGCTCACCATAGCACATACCCTCCCCAATGTAAATAGACTACTTTTTAAGAGAAGTTTTAGGTTCACAGCAAAATTGAGCAGAAACTAGAGTTCCCATAACCACAACCACACAGCTTCCCCCACTGTCGACAGCCTATGCTAGAACGTTATGTTACATTTATGATCGATGAGCCCACACTGATACCACATCACCCAAAGTCCGTAGTCTACATTAGGGTTTACTCCTGGTGTTTTACCTTCTATGGGTTTTGACAAATGTGTAATAACATGTATCCACATTATAGTATTATACAAAATCATTTTACTGCCTAAAAAAATCCTCTCTGCTCTGCAGATTCATTCCTCCCTCCCTCTAACCTCTGGAAACCATTGACCTTCTTAATGTCTCCATGGTTTTGCCTTTTCCAGAATATCCTACAATTGCAAGCATACAGTATGGAACCTTTTCAGATTGGCTTCTTTCACTTAGTAATGTACATTTAAGCTTCCTCCATGTCTTTACATGGCTTGATGGCTCATTTCTTTTTGGCACTAAGCAATATTTCATTGGATATACCACAGTCAGTGTATCCATTCACTCACTGAAGGATATCCTGGCTTCCAAGTTCTGGAAAATATAAATATAACCGCTATAAACATCCGTGTGCAAGTGTTTGTACTGACATAGATTTTCAGCTCATTTGAGTAAACACGAAGGAGCATGATTACTGCCTCATATGATAAGACTATATTTAGTTTTGTAAGAAACCACCAAACTGACTTCCAAAGTACCATTTGCATTCCCAGCAGCAGTGAGTGAGAGTTCTTATTGCTCTATATCCTCACCAGTATTTGGTGAAGCCAGTGTTCCAGATTTTGGCCATTCTAATAGGTGTGTAGTAGTATCTCATTGTTTTTTTAATTTGCATTTACCTAATGACATATGATGTGGGGCATTTTTTCTTATGTCATTTACCATTTGTACATCTTCTTTGGTGAGGTATATGCTCAGGTCCTCTGCCTATTTTTAAATCAGATTGTTCCTTTTCTTATTGGAAGTTTTAAGAGTTCTTACTCTATTTTGGGTCATAGTCCTTTATCAGATATGCCTTTTGCAAATATTTTCTCCTAGTCTGTGGCTTGTCTTCTCATTCTCTTGATAGTGTCTTTTGCAGAGCAGAAGTGTTTGATTTAATTTAATTTAATTTGATTTGATTTTTAAAAAGATTTTATTTATTTATTTGAGAGAGAGAGAGCACATGCACACGAGCAGGGGGGAGGGGCAGAGGCAGAGGGAGAAGTAGGCTCCCCACTAAGCGGGGAGCCTGACCTGGGGCTCCATCCCAGGACCTTAGGATCATAACCGGAGCCAAAGGCAGATGCTTAACAAACTGAACCACCCAGGCACCTGGAAGTGTTTAATTTTAAATGAAATCCAGCTTATCAATTTTTTCTTTAATGGATTATGCCTTTGGTGTTGCATCTAAAAAGTCACTACCGTACCCAGGGTCATGTAGATTTTCTCTTATGCTATCTTCGAGGAGTTTTCTAGTTTCACATTGTACATAGAGGTCTATGGTCGTTAAGTTTCGTGAGAGGCTAATACCTAGATCCTTTTTTTAAAATCATGTGGATATCTAGTTATTCCAGCGCCATTTGTCGAAAAGACTATCTTTTCTTCACGGTGTTGCCTTGCTCCTTTGTCAAAGATCAGTTGACTGGATTCATGTAGGTCTATTCTTGAGTCCTCTGTTCTGTCCTATTGATGTATTTGCCTCTTCCTTCACCCATACTACACTGTCCTGATTACTGTAGCTTTATAGTAAGTCTTGAAGTCAGGTAGCGTCAGTCCTCCAACTTTGTTCTTCTCTTTCAATATTGTGTTGGCTATCATGGGTCTTTTGACTCTCTGTATAAACTTTAGAATAAGTTTATCAATATCCACAAAATAACTTCCTGGGATTTTCACTGGAATTGCATTGAAGTCCTGGGGTGATTTCTTATGCGGCAAGAGACAACTAACACTCAGGTAAATAAGTAAATCTTATTTAAAAATATCTTACTAAAACTGATTTAAGAAGGAGTAGAAAACCTGAATATTTCAATAAGTTGAATCAGTAGTTAAAAATATACCTACAAAGGAAAACCAAACAAGATAAAACAAACTATGTGATCTATTTGATTTTGCAGGTGAGTCTCACAAAACTTTCGTAGAACAGACAATCTGTATGTTATGTAAATTATTCCATTAAACAGAAAAAAGGGGAAAACTTTCCATTCCAGTTTAAAAAGCCAATATAATAGATGTACAGAGACAAACTAGACAAGAATAATGTGAAGAAGAAGAAATTATAAGTCAATCATAGATATAAAGATCTCAAATGAAATGTTAGCAAACAATTCAGAATTGTACCTAAAAGTCATGATTTATCAATATTGTTATGTTTATCCAAGAATGAACACTGATTTAATGAAAGAAAATCTGTAGATATAGTACTACGTGCTAACAGATTCCATAGAAATATCACACAACCCTCTCACATAGATGTATTTTGAAAAATATGATAAGAGTTGACACCCTTTAATTAATTTTAAAAGCTCTTTGCAAGGTAGAACTTACTAGTATGTCAAAGGATATATACCAAAAACCTACTAGAAATAGTATATTTTAGGGTGAAATGCTAGAAGCCTTCCCTCTATTTTCAGGAACACAACCAGGGGAGAGTTGATCCCAGTCATAAAGGTTGGGTAGGAAGGTCCAATGCATTCGGATTTCCAGTTATGAAGCTAGGTGAGATTTAGAGTCAAATACCTTAGTGCTTTCACTATGACTAGTATGACCACAGAAACAGGGATTATACCAAAATCATGAAATCTTCATACCCTGGAATCAAAATAAAAGAATGAGAATCTTAGAATCATATTTGGAGTCCTAGAATCTCAGATTAATAGAATGATACAGTCCTAGAACCCTGAATAAATGAATGTTAAAATTCCTTGAGTCTGGGAATAATTTAATATGTTTCTGAACCTTTTTTTTTTTTTTACTTATTGTTGCAGGCTAAAAAAATTCTTCCTTATATTGAGCCAAAATAGGAATTCTTGCAATTTCCATCTTGCCTTGAGACCACATATTACAGCATTTTAAAGTCATATTAAAAAAACAACAGTTGTATTCCCTGATCTTCTCTTCTCAGGATAAAAATACCCAATTTCTTCATTTAGTATAATACTTAAATATTATACTAAAGCCAGATACTTTGAGACTCTATAGCTCTCCTGTTACTCATCAAATTTTCATCCATGAGTTTTAACAACTACTGATGGCTGTTGCCTGAGACAATTATTACTATGATGTTTGCCAAATAAGTGATTTTCTAACTCCATTATTCCTTCTACATTTATTCTTTGGCATCGTTCTTTATACCAGCATGGATTCATGAATTCTTACTTTTTTCAATGGCTGTAATCCATTACTATCACTTCTTATTTTGATGCTCAAGCTGTTCCATTGTTTTCTCAGTGGGAGCCCCTTGGTGATGGCTCTGAAGCTCCCTTATATAAAATGACACAGGCACATGTAAGTTCCACAGTGAATACACACCCTGCCTTCCTCCCTCCAGTGTTACCACCATGTGGAAGATGGTGTGCATACATGTTTCTGCACATTTATTAATACACATGTACCTACATGTGTATTTAGCATTAAATAAATAAATTAAATTCATGCATATTAAACATTTATAATTTGACTTTTTTTATGAATGGTGTCAAACTTTATGAAACCTTTACAATGTGATTTTCCCCTCGTCAATAGGAGTTTGAGATTCATTCATGTTGGTACACCTAGAACTAGTTAGGCCATCTTAACTGCTCTCTAGCAGTCTATTGTATGATAAACCACTTAAAAAAAAAATCTATTCCTCCACTGAGGAATAGTTAGATTGTTTCAACTTTTTAGCTATTACAAATAATACAATATATTTTTCCTTATGGGTGTCTCCACAGCCCATGTGACAGCATTTCTCTAGGGTTAATAACCCAGAAGTAAAATATCTAGGCCATACAAAATATGCCTCTTCCAATATATGAAAAACAACTTGCTTTCCAAAGTGGTTGTGCCAATTCACACACCCACCTATGATATGTGAGAGTTCTTTTTTCTCAGCATCCTCATTGATATTTGGAATGACTAGACTTTTAAACTTTTTCCACCCTGGTGAGTGTAAACATTAAATTTGAATACAAGTGAGGTTAAGTATCTTTTCATGTACTTATTGCCCTATTGGAGTTTTTGTATATTGCCTGTTCATATCCTTTGCCCATTTCTCTGTTAGGTTGTTTAAAGAATTATTTTATATGAATTCTTTAAATATCTTGCACATTAATCACTCATGGCTTCTATGTGTTGCCAAGATCTTCTCCAAGTGTGTGGCTTATCTTTTAATGTTGTTTATAGTATATTTTGACACACAGAGGTTTAAAATTTTAATGTATTTAAACGTATTAACCAAAGTTTGTGCTTTTTGCATCTTTAAGAACTCTTCCCTACTCTGTTAGTTATAAGAATATTCTCCTCTACCGCCTTTAAGAAGTTTTCATCTATTTTCAATCTATCTTTTGTGCACCATGTAAAGTTGTGTGGCAGACTACCCTTCTGCCTGACTTACAATACACCCAAGTTACTTCAGTGCAAGTCCACCTTTCCTGACTTCCTTGAGACCAGAAGGGGTCACTGAAGTGTAAGCAGAAGACCTCAAGAGATTTCCGGGAAAACATTGACTTAAGGGTGTTTTCCCTTCCACTGCCCTTTTTTCTTCTATTACTTCTCTTCTGAAAAATAGACAGAGGCTAGAGGTGAATCACCCTTTTGACACCATGAGGTGACAATCTTAAAGACAGAAATCGCAAGCTAAAGATTGTATAGGAACAGATAGAAAGAACCTGGAGCAGGGGCGCCTGAGTGGCTCAGTCAGTTGAGCATCTCATTCCTGGTTTTGGCTTCAGTCATGGTCTGGGGTCATGATCTCGGGATTGTGGGATCGAGCTCCGCACCTGGCTCTGAGCTCAGGGCCAGGCTCGGAGCTCAGCAGGGAGTCTGCTTGGGATTCTCTCGCTCTCCCACGGCCCCTCCCCTGACTCATGAACATGCATGCGTGCCTTTGCACTCTTTATACCTCCCTCCCTCCCTCCCTCTCTCATGAATAACTAAAAAAAGAAAGAAAAAGAAAAAGAACGAATCTGGACCATTAATGACATTATGGGGCTGCTACACCAGTCTGCCTCTGGACTTTGTTGTTGACTTTTTAATTTTTGTGATTTTTTTTCTTTTGCTCATATTTAGAATTCTTTTTATGAGAGAAAAGAAATCCATTTTTGGTTAGGCCACTTTTGGGTGGTTTGTAGCAGAATGCAAATCTTAATACAGAAAAGGACCTAGGTTTTTTTCCACATAAACACCCAATTCTGTTTTGTTTTGTTTTTAATTTGACAGAGTACAGTTGACACACAATGTTACATTAGTTTCAGGTGTACAACATTGTGATTCCACATCTCTATGTTATGCTGTGCTCACCACAAGTGTAGTAACTTCTGTCACCATACGACACTGTAACAGCCAATTCTTTTTTTTTTTAAGATTTTATTTATTTATTTGAGAGAGAGAGAATGAGAGATAGAGAGCACAAGAGGGAAGAGGGTCAGGGAGAAGCAGACTCCCTGCTGAGCAGGGAGCCCGATGTGGGACTCGATCCCAGGACTCCAGGATCATGACCTGAGCCGAAGGCAGTTGCTTAACCAACTGAGCCACCCAGGCGCCCTATAACAGCCGGTTCTTTAAGCATGTTTGAAGTTTATCTTTTCCTCACTGATTGATAATGCTTTTTCCAGTAGATAACAAGTTTTCATATGTATGTGGATGTGTTTCTAAACTTTATATTCTGTTTTATTAGTTTTTATTAGTCTATGCCGATATTATAGTCTAAAATTATTGTAGGTCTCAATATTTGGTAGGGCAATCTCTCTTCTTCCTCTTATTTTAGGTTGTCATTCATACGTTCACAAATATTTTTTGAGCACCTACTAGGGGCCAGGCACTGTTCTAGACCCTGGGGTATGGAATTGAACAAAATAGATAAACATCTCTATTGTCATGGAGCTTACATTGCATTGGAAGTCTTGCTCTTCATCCTTCCATATTAACCTTTGAATCAGCTTGTCAAATTGTTTGAAAACTTTTATGAAAACAAAAAGTCTTATGAAATGCTTTCTGGAATTGCATTGAATTTATTTAGTATTTAAGAGGAACTTCCATTGTGGGGATTTTGAGACTTTCTACTCATAAAGAGATGGTGAAGCTCTCTTGTTTATTCAGTTCTTTTATGTTCTTTTGTAACGGTTTTTGTCATAACAAGAAATGACATAAATTTTCCTTTTTATTTTTAAATAATTATAAACTTACAAGAAGTTGCAAAAACACTACCAAGAGGCCCCTGTAGCCACCACCTCGTTTCTCCCAGGGGTAACATCTCAAATATGTACAGTACATTGTCAAAACAAGGAATTTTACATTAAGACCATACAATTAACTAGACTGCAGACCTGACTTGGATTTCACCAGTTTTTGGATGCACTCATTTTTTAATATGCCTTCATGCATAGTTCTATGACATCTTATCACGTACATAGATTCGTATAAGAACCAGTACAATCAAAATACAGGACTGTTCTATCACCACAAAGGATCTCTCTCTTGT
Organism: Eumetopias jubatus; assembly: GCF_037043125.1. Lineage (NCBI taxonomy): Eukaryota > Metazoa > Chordata > Mammalia > Carnivora > Otariidae > Eumetopias > Eumetopias jubatus. The sequence goes on from NW_028274819.1 coordinate 56,837,178, forward strand.
TACCTCTTCATTATCACACCCTTCCCTGATTTTCCTGGTTTCCTTGGCAACCACTAATCCATTTGCCATCTCTGAGTTTTTGACATTTTAGAACATCATATAGATGGAATCATATTGTGTATAAGCTTTTCCTCTCAGCATAATTGCCTTAAGAGCCACCCAAATTGTTGCATTTATCAACACTTTGTTTCTTTCTATTGCTGAGTATTACTCAATTGTGTAGATAAACTTCATTTTGTTTAACTATTCACCCATGGAAGGACATTTGGGTTGTTTCCAGTTTGGGGATATTACAAATAAAGTTGCTGTGGACACGCATGTAAAGTTTTTCTGTGAACACATTTTCACTTCTTTAGGATAAGTGCTCAGGAGCCATTTAAGTGTATATTTAACTCTATAAGAAACTGCCATTTACTTTCCAGAATGGCTCCACCATCTTGCATTCCTACTGGCAGTGGAGGAAAGATCCAGCTCTGTACTTCCTTGCCCATATTTGGTATTGTTATTTCTTTTTTATTTTTAACCCATTCTGATATGCGTGTAATGATATCTCATCATGGTTTTAATTTAGCATCACCCTAATGGCTACTGATGTTGAACATCTTTTCATGTGCTTCTTTGAACTGACGTATTTTTAAACTACATCTTTTATTATAGTTATACACAACAGGACTGTTGAATTTTTGCATGTATTGATCTCTATCAACCATACTCAACTTTCTAATTAGTTTCAATTGTTTATAGATTTATGGTTCACATAAATGACAATTTTGTCTCCATCTTTCTGGTTTATAGCTCTCATTTCTTCCTCTTTCCCAGTTGCTCTTAATGTACCTCTAGAATTATTGTTCCCGGCTTTAGTGGGAACATTTCCAGTATCTCACCATTAAGCATGACGTTGACTTTTGGCACAAAATATTTAGAAACTATGCATTTGCTCCGATTTTACTAAGAAATTTTTTAAACATCAAGAATAGATGGTGAGGGGCGCCTGTGTGGCTCAGTTGTTAAATGTCTGCCTTCAGCTTAGGTCATGATCCCACAGTCTTGGGACCGAGCCCTGCATCGGGCTCCCTGCTTGCTTCTCCCTCTCCCACTCCCCCTGCTTGTGTTCCCTCTCTAGCTGTGTCTCTCTCTGTCAAATAAATAAATAAATCCTAAAAAAAAAAAAGAATAGATGGTGAATTTATCAAATGTCTTTTCAGTCTCTTCAGACATGATCGTGTCTTTTTCACTTTGATCTTTCAACATGTAATTATCATATAGCTTATTACTATCAAACCATTCTTGACTTTTTCGGTATAACGTCAATTTGGTTGTGGTGTGTTGGTCTTTTAAAGTGCTTCAGAATTTTATTTACTAAAATTTTAAAGCTTTTTTTTTTTAATGAGTACTTACAAAACAGCTTGGTCTGTTTCCTTTTTGCTGTGCCTTTTGTTCAGAGTGGCCACCAATGCCATGATGACTCTACAAAAAGCATTTGGATGCTTTCCTTTTCTGTGCACTGTAATGGTTTAAATGGAATTGGATTTAACCCTTTCCTGATGACTTGAGATAACTCACCTGTGAATCATCTACACTTGGGGCTACTGGAGATGGGGGGAGCTCTTTGCCTACCTGCCAGAGGGGTCATGTCATTCCCCTGCTTGAGACTCTTCAATGGCTTCCCACTGCTCTTGGAATAAAATCCTACTCCTTGCCATGACCTTCAAGGCCCTGCATGACCTGGTTCCAGTCTGTTAACACCTCCTCTCATACAGTCTCCTGCTGTTCACTGCACTCCAGCCACATCTGCTCCCTTTCTGTTGCTGAAACACACCAGGCTCTTTCCAGCCCAGGAAGCTTTGCACTTGCTGGTTCCTCTGCCTGGAATGTTCTTTCAGCTGTTATATTGAATGGCTTATTCTCATCCTTCAGGTCTTGCTTAATATCACATCTTCAAACAAGCCCTCCCTCCCCATCTTATCTAGTGTGAGGTCCCTTAGTTCTCTTTCATCACTCTATGTATTTCCTTACTGTATCACTCATTATGCTCTGTAATTATCTTGTTAACTTTGTACTTGCCTATTGTCTGCTATGCTATCTTCCACCCCACTGTTGACTGTGAACTCCTTTGAGTTCCCCCAGAAACTTGCTTGTCTTATTCAGTACTGTTTCCATTCCCTAGAACTGTGCTTGGCACATAGCAGACAGCCAAACACACAGACAAACAAGTACAAAATATTGTTGACTGAATGAATCAGTCAGAGGACCAGTGGAGGGGATCCTGGAAAGAATAGGAGTACTATTGTCAGAAAAGAGGTAAGGGATCAGCTAGGGTGGAGTTTAGGTCTGTACTGGTTTAGCTTTACATGACAGCAAGGAGCCAAGTGGAAAGCTCTGACAGGTATTTGGAGATATAAGAATGGGGTGAACTGGAGAGGATTACAAATGTAGATTTGAGAGTTTTCTTTAACCATCTGTTAGTGCACTCAATTACTCACCCACTGATTCACATGTCTCTTCACTCATCCGTGCATGCACCTATATATTCATTCATGGATTCAGACCACAGGCTTTTGAGTGAACCATGAGGAAAATCATGAACCATGCCCTGGGTTCCAGGGATACATTGACCAATAGACAGTCTGTCCGCAAGGAGTGTAAGTCTGGAGGGGATGGGAGAGTAGTGGACATAAAATAATAACAGACTACTGTTAGCATATTAGACTATTATAGCATAAGCACTGCTATGAGGTGGTCACAAGTGCATTATACAGAGCATGGTTGAAAACGAAGAATTTAATCTTGAGGGCATGCCAGAAATTCGGGAGGATCGGAGAGGAGGTGCTAACAGGAGCTGATAAGCCAAGGAAGAGTTGTGTCAGGGTGATAAAAGGAGAAAGAGGAGAGAGAATATATCACGTTAGATATAATTTAGGCTTTAAAGTCAGAGTGGCCACACTTTGAATCCCAACCCTACTTCTTTCCAGCTGGGTAATTTTGGAGAAATGATTTATCCTCTCTGGGCCTCAGTTTTCTCCCTGGAAAATAAATACTAACCTCAAAGCTATGTAGAGTAGATCCTGCGAGATACATAGTAGGCACTCATAGATAATGGTTGAATGGTGGTGATGATGGTGGTATTGGTGATGGTGGTGATGGTGGTGGTGATGGTGGTGGTGTTGATGATGGTAGTGGTGATGATGGTAATGATGTTGGTAGTGGTGGCGCTGGTGATGGCGGTGGTAGTGGTGATGGTGTTGGTGTTGGGGATGGTGGTGTTGATGATGGTGACGGTGGTGGTGTTGATGATAGTCGTGATGATGGTGTTGGTGTTGGTGATGGTGGTAGTAGTGGTGATGGTGTCAGGGATGGTGGTGTTGGTGATGGTGATGGTAGTTGTGGTAATGGTGGTGGTGTAGTGGTGGTGGTGGTGGTGATGGCGGTAGGATTGATGGTAGTGATGGTGGTGGTTGGTGGTGATGATGATGGTAACTGGAAGACAGTTTAGAAACCTTACTTCTTGCTTGTTGAGCAGTATTTGACTCAGATTTCTTGAAACATTGCCCCTGGAATTGAGAAATCCACATCAAGTTTTGGTGGAGAGTGGAAGGGTGGACCAAGTTTGTGTTGCCATCTTTTATAGGATGACTGCAGGTTTGATGGAAGCTGGATACCAGCCATCTGCTTTCTGCAAGGAAAATGCATTAGTCACAATCCATTATATTGGTTTGCTGACTCAGAATCTTTCACGATGACTGCTTAAATTAAGTAATTACATTTTTTTTCTGTTTTAAAAGATATGCCTTTGTGCTGGGCTTAAATAATAGGGTCAAGCGCAATGGTCAGGGGAAGCAGTGTTTATTTAGAATCAATGTTCACTTGATGAATATGGGGGACTGTGGCTTGAAACTTGACAAAGAGGCTCCACATTCTGCTTTCTACCCCTCTGCAGAGTGGTGGAGCACTGGAGGGACTGAAAGTGGAGAAGGGGGAGCAGATCCTGTCAGGAAAAGATAAATATATCTGTCAGGCAGGCCTCGGAGGGTGATAGTGTCACCTGCTTAAAGCACCCAGCACTGTGCCCAACATACATCAGCTATGTGGTAAATAGATCTCTCACCCCTTTTCCCCATCAGATTGGCATCTTGGTGCCCTGGTGTCAAGGACCACCTGGAAAGGGAAGGAAGCCAGGCCTTGGGTGGCCAAACTCAGTGACTGGTGAGATTGTGGGTTCAGAAATAGCTAGAGAGAAGGAAATTACTCTTTATCAAGTGCCTACAGACTGCCCAGCATTGTGCTAGTGGCTTCATGTTTGATCCTCATGAGGATCATGAGTTAGTATTATTCAGCTCATTTTGCAAACGAGGAAAGAAGTGACTTGCCCCCAGTCATGAAACTAATTCAAAATTGAGCCAACATATGAATCCAGGCCTTTCTGACCCCAAAGCCTCCACTCATCATGATACAGCCCTGTGAGGTTGGAACAGTGGGGAAACGGGGTATTAAAAAGGAGACTGAGGTGTGGGAGAGCCAACAGCTCTGATCTCTTGCCACTTAGTCTGTTTAGGGCCTTCAGTTCTTCAAGGAGCCAAACTTCAAGAGATCTAGGTCTGAGGGGTGCCTGGGTGGCTCAGCCAGTTATGGGTCTGCCTTCGGTTCAGGTCATGATCTTAGGGCCCTGGGGTCGAGCCCCGTGTTGGGCTCCCTGCTCAGCGGGAAGCCTGCTTCTTCCTTTCCCTCTGCCCCTCCCTGCTGCTCGTGTGCACACGCTGTATCTCAAATAAATAAATAAAATCTTCAAAAAAAAAAGAGAGAGAGAGAGCTAGGTCTGAGCCAGAACACATGGAATGGGGGCAGGGTGGGCAGGAAGGTGTAAGGTGGAGGCAGGGGATGCTCAGAATTTCCCAGATCTCCTCCCCACCCAAAGCCTCTTTCCCCCTTGTTCTCACCACTCTTTGGCACAGCAGGGGTGGTCTTGATGCCTCTGTGTGTGTGTGTGTGTGTGTCTGTGTCTGTGTGTGCACTGCTGGGAGCCCTCTGACCCCAGCCACCCAGCTCAGCTGCAAGCTCAGCCCTAAGCTCTTTGGAGGCCCAGGCCTCTTTGCAAAGATCGAGGGATATTTTAATGGTCTCATGGCTTCATGGCTTGGGGCCCCTGAGCTTTTCAAGAGCTTACACAAATATTTAAGCCCTGGAAGGAAAACTACATTGACTCCAAAATGTGAGCAGAAAAACAGCAAAATCAAAATTAACAAATGCTGAATTAAAATGTCTACAAATGCAGTATTATGCCAACTAGTCATGGGCAACCCAAACCAATTCTTACATAGTTATAATAAACACAATTAAGTTCAAGTTACAAACCAAAATGAATAATTTGTTCTTCACAAAACTCGAAATTACAAAAATCCTTTTCAAAACGTTTACTGCAGTACATGGTATTTGATGCAGGAGAAATTTATAACGCTTGTCATGATGAGGATGCGTCTCTAGCCTATGAAGGCCTGAGGACTCGGCTGGCCTTGCAGCGCAGGGTCCCTTTGGGTCACAGAAGGGGCCGAAAGAAGCTGCAGCCGGTCTCTTGGTGGAACTGGGGATCACAATTCAGTAGGCTGGGACGTGCCGGGGCGGGGGGGCGGGGGGGGCGGGCATCTGCCATCAACAGCTGTGGTCTGTCCGCTGCTCTGCCTGAATCAGGAGAGCAACATGCTCTGATGCGCTTCTAACAACGCCCCCTGGCGGCTGCTTGTGGAGAAGGAGCTGACTGGGGCCATCCTGGAGGCAGAAAGACAGGGAGGAAGGTGGAGCGGGGACCAGTGAAGAGGTGATGGGGGTCTCTGGGCCGCACCAGGGGCAGTGGAGACAGAGAAAGAAGATGGATCTGAGAGATGTGCCTCAGGTAGAAATGACAAGACTGTCTAAATAACTGGAAGTGGAAAGAAGGAGAAGGAAGAGTCCTGGGTAGCCTCAGAGTCCTGGAGGGCTGGGTGGTGGTGCCAGAGGCGGCCAGGGAATGTGGGAGGAGCACGTGTTTGGTAGATGCTGATGTCAGTTCACATCATGCAAACATACTGGGCTTGAAGGGCTTGTGGGATGTCCAAAGGAAACCATCCAGGATACAAAGTGACATGCTGGCTTCACCAGGTGGGCCCTAGGTGAAGACACAGATGAGGGCACCCAGCCAGGAGGACCATAAAGCAGAGCCCTTTCATCTGGGGCTTTCCCCTACTACACCACCCACTAATTCCATGCACAAAACCTCTGTTGATGTTCACAGGCTGGTGGAGAATGAGACATGGATGAGGGAGATGTGCTGTGAGGTGGAAGGGTTCCCCATCTGCTGGGGATATAGCAAGGCTCGTGGTAGAGGTGGCATTTGAATGGAATCTGGAAGGCTGGGTGGGGTACATATGGGAGTCATTCTAGCACAGAGAGGAGCAGGCTAGCTCATGGAGCCCTAATGTTTTTTTAATTTTAGAGAGAGGGGGAGGGGCAAAGGGAGAAGGAGAGAGAGAATCTTAAGCAGACTCACGACCCCAAGATCATGACCTGAGCCAAAATCAAGAGTCAGACACTTAACTGACTGAGTCACTCAGGCGCCCCTGGAGCCCAGATTATTAGCTAAGGGTTTTGCCATGGCTGTTGGGGAGAACAAGAGAAAAAAAAAGTTCAGAACCAAGACTTACTGAACTCCTGCAAGGGGTTGTGTTAGTTTCCTATCTCTACTGTAACAAATTGCCACAGATTTGGTGGTTTGCAACACAAGTGTATTCTCTTCCAGTTCTACAAGTCAGAGGTCTGAAATCATTCTCACTAGGCTAAAATCAGGGCATTGATCAGCAAGATGTGTTCCTTCTGTAGGCCCCAAGGGGGGATCTGCTATCTTTGCTTTTTCAGCTCCTTGTGGCTGTCCATGTTCCTTGGCTTATGGACCTTCCTCTGTGTTCCAAGTTCATTATAGCCTGCGTCTTCCATCATTACCTCTCCTTCTCCTGGGACACTCATCCCTGCCTCCCTCCTACAAGGACCCTTGTGGTCATACTGGGTCCAAGTGGATAATACAGAATAATCCAGGATAATCACAAACTCCTTAATAATCACACCTGCATGGTCCCTTTGGCCACATGCACAGTATCTGGTGGTGAGGCTGTTGTCATCTTTGGGGGCCATCATTCAGCCAGTAGTGCCCAGCATGTGTGTCATCACCAGGACACGGACAACCACACTCAGACCCTGGGAGCCTGTTTGGTCCAAGGCCCCGGCTTTCCATCTCTATTTCTGGCTGACTTTGCTGACTTTCCTGTGCAGAATCTGGCTACTGCCCCAGAGCTCAGAGACTGCTTAGTTTCTAACTAAATTATCTTTCAACAATGAAGCAGACAAGGTTAGGGACAGTCGAGATGAACAGAGCTAAACGGGCTCTTTACAGCAGGACTTCTCAGAGCCTTTACCATGCCGCGTACTCTGACTCTCTAAATTCAATTCATCATGAAACTTTTCTGAAAGAGTAACATTCCACAGAACACAGTTTGGGCAGTGCTGCATTCACCAGGTTAATTCCTGAGGTGTTCAGCCTGAAGAAAAGAAGACTCAGGGGAGTAGGTCTTCCTTTAGCTCTCAGAAAAGCTAAGTGGGGAGGAGAAAGCCTTAGTTCCACATTCCTTTATTCAATAAATGCACCTCATAAGTGCTAGGGGCTGGGTATAGATTGGTGAATTATATAACCACGTTTCCTGCCCGAAAGGAGCTTACCACTATGTAAGAGATAAACGTAAAATATTATTATCTTTGGTTTATTGATTTTTAAAACGTAAAAGATTATTGATTTCAATACTACCCATTGAGATAAGGGCTGTGGAGGAAACATCCAGAACGCAAGGAGAGGGAATAATATGTGGTGTTCAGGGTGCCTGGGTGGCTCAGTTGGTTAAGCGACTGCCTTCGGCTCAGGTCATGATCCTGGAGTCCCGAGATCGAGTCCCACATCAGGCTCCCTGCTCGGCAGGGAGTCTGCTTCTCCCTCTGACCCTCTGCCCTCTCGTGCTCTTTATCTCTCTCATTCTCTCTCTCTCTCAAATAAATAAATAAATAAATCTTTAAAAAAAATAATATGTGGTGTTCAAAGAAGGTGTCATTTAACCAAGACCTGAAGGCGGAGGACACAAGAATACAGAGGCTGGGGAGGGAACACTCCAGGCAGAGGGGACAGCAGGAGTAGAGGCCCCCAGGGGGCAGGGGATGGCATAGTTAAGGGAGTGAAAGGATGAAAGGAGAGCAGTGTGGCTACATCACAGGCAGGGGGATGGAGAAGAAGAGAAGTTTGGCAGGAGAGGCTCCTGGAGAGACCAGATCACACAGGTACTTGGGGGCTAAGGTGAAGAGTTTGGAAGGCATCCTGTAGTTGCTAAGCGGGGAATTTGCATAACAACAACAACAACAACAACGACAACATTGAAGATTTGCCTGTAAGAGGCCAGAGGGCAAGTCCTGTTCCTGCCTTTTTTCCAGGGACCGGAGGAGTGCCCGGTAAAGAGTACACGCGCACCCAACAACCATCTGCTGCGTGAAGAAACCAAGAAGAGAAGGAGGAACATCAGCCCGGAGGCTAGTGCAGCGGTGCCTGCAGGGGATGGCCTGGGAGGCGGAGAACGGAGATGGGACACGTAAGGGGGAGGTGTTTCCGAACTAGATGTGATAGGAGTTGCTGATGGGTGAAGGTGAGGGCCAGCTAAGGGAGGAATCTAGAACGTCTCCTGGGTTTCTGCCTCAAACAATTAACTGGGCAGATGATGTGCTGTTTTCTGTGCAGGGCAAGCCTGGCAGAGGCAAAGGGGTGTGGTGTGGGGGCAGGGGTGGGCAAGAGAACCGGGAGTCCCCACTCCAATGGGCCAGTGGTGAGATGCCTTTGGGACGTGTGAGTGCAGACGTCAGGTGGCAGTCTGGAGCCCAGAGGAGAGGTGAAGGTGGAAGGAGCAACCATGTTGCGAGCCAGGTCAGCCAGGGAGAGGGTGAATGAAGGGAGCAGAGGGCCAGGAACCACATGGGTCCCCAACGGTCTTCAAACTAAACAAAACCCAAACAAAACCAACCAACCAAAAAGGTCATGTTCGTGTGGTGAACTGGAGAAAAGTGTTTAGGCCCCCTGAGTTTGTTTCTCCTCTGTCAAAAGAGATACTAAATCTCCCTCATAGAACAATACCCCAAGGCACCAGACACACAAGTAGGGGCTCAACAGATGACAACAGCCCTGGGAGGGCTCTGAATTCTCCATCCTGACAAGGCCGGGAGAGGGACAGACTTAGGTCTTCTCCAGTCAAAGCCAGCAGAAATAAATCCCTTAGCCACCTCAGTGAGTAAGTCCCCCTCACAGCTCTGCCTGTTTTCCAGGCTTCTCCAGAGCACTGGCGGACCCTGACCTGGAAGGGAAGTCCATGCAGCATGCAGCTCCTCAGAATGACCACCAGAGAGAGCGCCTCCCCAAGGCTGGTACTTGCGGGCTTTCTCTTCCTCTTCCTCCTCCTCCTCTCCTTCCCTTTTCCCTCTTTTCTTTCTCCTATACCTCTAACCCCATCTCTATTGTACAGATGTAGAAAGTGAGGCCTAGAGAGGGTCTGTGCTTCCTCAAAGTCACCTAGGGAATGAAGAGCAGAGCAGGGACCATTCCACATCTTTTTTTCTGGGCCCAGCCTAAAGCCAGCAGCACAGACAGAAATCCTGGGCTCTGGCCAAACTGTCAAAAAAGGTTCCCTTCATCTTCTGCTAAAGGCAAGAGGCCACCAGGATGGCAGAGCAAGCAGGGCCTTGTCCACATGGGTGGGGACTCAGTACCCAGCAGTTGTAGCACTCTGTAGTCCACCTGGAGCACTTAGCTTTGGTCCTGGGGCCATTTGGTTATTTCTAGTTAGGCAATTCACCCTGCTGGGTGGGAGCCCTGAGGCATTCAAGGCCTTTTACCTAGGGGTCCTAATTCCATGCTTGTCACCCTCCATTCCCTCAACACTTTATGTTTCAGATACTTTCATTCATTCAATAAATATATGAGTCTACTGTGTGCCAAACCAAGGGGATCTTGCCACTCACAGGTATAACAGAGCAAGGGGAGGGAGCTATCACTGGAGCCTGGGGCAATGGTTATAAGGAGTGGGCTATCTGACAGGAGCTAAGTGGAAGGAGGCAGCCAACCCATGGAGACCCAACAGGGAGGGAATGGAAGAAGCTCCTTTGCTGATGAGGAACATAGGGGATCAAGAGAGTGTGTCTCAAATATAGGCAGGTTGCTGTGTTGAGATCTTACTCTTAAAGTTAACAGAGAGATGGAAACAATAGAAAGAGTCAAATGGAAATACTAGGACTAAAAAACAGAGATGCAGAACTTTTCTGAGTTCATCAGAAGACTCAACACATCCAAAGAAAGGACCAGTGAACTTGAAGATAGGTCGATAAAAGTTACCCAAACTGAAACACAAAGAGAAAAAGGAGTAAAAACAAACAAACAAACAGAACGAGCCTTCAACAGCTGTACAATATCAGTGTAACATCCATGTAATTGAAATTCCAGAAGAAGAAATAACAGATCAGAACAAATATTTAAGTAGACAGGTTGAACATTTTCCAAAAATAATGAAAGATATGAAACCATAAACCCAAGAACACAGAGAATCAACAGGATAATTTTTTAAAAATCTAGACACCTTATATTGAAATTGCTAAAAACCAAAGGTCAAGTGAAAATCCCGAAGGCAGCCAGAGAAAAAGATACATTACATACAGAGGAGCAAAGATAAGAATTACATCTTTAAAGAGTTGAAAGGGAAAAATAAGTTATCAACCCAAAATTCTATTACAAGTGAAAACAGCTTTCAAAATTAAAAAAAAAAATTACCGATTTTAGCCAAAAACAAAAGCCAAGAGAATTAATTCCAGCATATTTGTGCTATAAGAAACATTAAAGGAAGTTCTTCAGGCAGAAGGAATATGATACCAAGAAAAACTTGGGTTTATACAAAGAAATGAGGAACTCCAGAAATCGTAAGAATAAAGACAAATACAAAATACTTTCAGGACTTTCCAGGTACACAATCCTATCATCTACAAGGGATGGACTTACTCTATTTCTCCCTAATTCTTGTGCTGTTATTGATTTCTCCTCTCTAACTGCTTTGTCTAGTGCCTCCAGTACAATGTTGACTAGTAGAGGTGCTCTTCAGTTTATTGCTGATCTTTGTGGGAATGTCTCTAGTATTTCTCCATTAAGTATAATTCTAACTTTAGGAACAGAGTATATATTTTATTATACTAAGAAGACACATCAATTACATTCTATGCTGTGTTTTGTTAAGGGCTTTTTCACCATCTATGGAGATAATCATGTAATTTTCCTCTTAAATCTATTAATCTTGGAAGTCCAAGATGGCGGAGGAGTAGGAGACCTAAATTTCATCTGGTCCCAGGAATTCAGCTAGATAGTTATCAAACCATTCTGAACACCTATGAACTCAACAGGAGATTGAAGAAAAGAATAGCAGCAACTCTCTGAACAGAAAAGCAACCACTTTCTGGAAGGTAGGACATGCGGAAAAGTGAATCTGAGGTGGCAATATTTGGGAAGATAGACTGTGGGGGAGGGATCCTCTGTCAGCCACTACCTGCGAATGATAGAGCAGCAGAGCACAAAATTGGAATTTTTAGAAGTCTGCTCCACTGAGGGACATCACTCCGGTGGCTAAGTGGGGGTGGAACCTTCGCTGGGACAGTGTGGTCTCAGGACCCTTGGGGTGCCTGAGCACAGCAGAGCTCCCAGGTATTGGAGCAGGGAAGCCGGCTGCAGAGATGGAGCTGAAGAGTGGGCTCTCAGCTCGGGGTTGCCATAAACTGTGATCAGCAGCACAGTTGGGCCACTGCTCTTCCAGCAGTGACCCAACAAGTGGCAGATCTGGGGAGACTCCCCTTCCTCCCTCGGGAGGAGCAGCACAGGAGCGCACCGCAGGAATCTTCTGGGTTTGGAGTCCCCAGATGGGGTCGTGTGCCAGAGACAGAAATGCTCAGTCACAGGCTGGGTGAGCACGGAGTGCAGCTGGAGACCAGGGAGACGGGAGTGATTGACTGCTTTTCTCTGGGGGCTCACTGAGGAGTCAGGTGGAGTTCTTGGCTCCTCTGGGACCAGAGATTGGGAGTACGCCATTTTCATTCTCATCCTCCAAAACTGTATGGAAAGATTTCAGGGAACAAAAGCTCCTGAGAGCAAACCCGAGCAGATTACCTAGCCCAGACCTGGCAAGGGCAGGGCAATTCCGCCTCCAGCAAAGACATTTGAGAGTCACTGCAACAGGGCCGTCCCCCAGAAGATCAGCAAGAACATCCAGCCAAGACTAAGTTTACCAATCAATGAGAATGGCTAAACCCCCGTGCTAGGGAAATACAGCTCATAGAACTCATGGCTTTTTTCCCATGATTCTTTGGTCTTTCAACTTTAATTAAAATTTTTTTTTTTCATTTTTACAGTTACACTCCATCTCTTCGTTGTATTTAATCTTATTTGCACACACACATACACACACACACACAAATCGGGTCTCATCTGATTTGTTTAGTGTATATTTCTCTGGGGTCATTGCTGCCATTTTAGTATTTTGTTCTCTTGTTCATCTATTCTTCTCTGGATAGAATGACAAGACGGAAAAACTCACCTCAAAAAAAGAAAACAAGAGGCAGGACTGACTGCCAGGGACATAATCAGTATGGACATAAGTAAGATATCAGAACTAGGGTTCAGAATAATGATTATAAAGATACTAGCTGGGCATGACAAAAGCATAGAGACACTAGAGAATCCCTTTTTGGAGAAATAAAAGAACTAAAATCTAGTTTGAAAGTCGAAATCAAAAAGACTATTAATGAGATGCAATAAAAAAATGGAGGCTCTAACCACTAGGATAAATGAGGCGGAAGAGAGAATTAGGGATATAGAAGACCAAATGATGGCGAATAAAGAAGCTGAGAATAAGAGAGATAAATAACTACTGGAACACGAGGGGAGAATTCGTGTGATAAGTGATACCATGAAGTGAAACAATATCAGAATAATTGGGATCCCAGAAGAAGAGGAAAGAGAGAGAGGGGCAGACGGTATACTGGAGCAAATTATAGCTGAGAACTTCCCTAATTTGGGGAAGGAAACAGGCATCAAAATCCAGGAGGCACAGAGAACCCTCCTCAATATCAGTAAAAATAGGTCAACACCCTGACATATAATGGTGAAACTTACAAATCTCAGAGACAAAGAGAAAATCCTGAAAGCAGCTCAGGACAAGAGGTCAGTAACCTACAAGGTTGTAGAAACATTAGATTGGCAGCAGACCTATCCACAGAGGCCCGGCAGGCCAGAAAGGACTGGCATAATGTATTCAGTGTGCTAAATGAGAAAAATATGCAGCCAAGCATAATTTATCTAGCTAGGATGTCATTCAAAATAGAGTGATAAAAATCTTTCAGGACAAACAGAAACTTAAAGAATTTGTGATCACCAAACCAGCCCGACGAGAAATATTAAAAGGATCCTCTAAGCAAAGAGAGAGCCCAAAAGTAACATAGACTAGAAAGGAACAGAGACAATATAAAGTAACATTCACTTTACAGGTAATATAAGGGCACTAAATTCATATCTTTCAATAGTTACTCTGAATGTAAATGGATTAAATGATCAAATCAAAAGATACAGGGTATCAGATTGGATAAAAAAAAAAAAACCAAGACCCATTGATATGCTTTCTGCAAGAGACTCATTTTAGACCCAAAGACACTTCCAGATTTAAAGCAAGGGGGTGGAAAACCATTTATCATCTAATGGACATCAAAAAAAAAGCTGGGGTGGCAATCCTTTTATCAGACAAATTAGATTTTAAACCAAAGACTATAATAAGAGATGAGGAAAGACACTATATCCTACTTAAAGGGTCTATCCAACAAGAAGACCTAACAATTGTAAATATTTATGCCCCTAACATAGGAGGAGCCAAATATATAAGCCAATTGATAACAAAATCAAAGAAACACATTGATAATAATACAATAAGAGTAGGGGACTTTAACACCCCCTTCACTGTAATGGACAGATCATCTAAGCAGAAAATCAACAAGGAAATAAGGGCTTTGAATGACACACTGGACCAGATGGACATCACAGATATACTCAGAACATTCCATCCTAAAGCAACACAATACACATTCTTCTCAAGTGCACATGAAACATTCTCCAGAATAGATCACATCCTGGGTCACAAATCAGGTCTCAACTGGTACCAAAAGACTGGGATCATTCCCTGCATATTTTCAGACCACAATGCTTTGAAACGGCAACTCAATCACAAGAGGAAATTTGGAAAGAACTCAAATACGTGGAGGTAAAGATCATCTTACCAAAGAATGAATGGGTTAACCAGGAAATTAAAGAAGAATTTAAAAAATTCATGGAAACAAATGCAAATGAAAACACAACTGTTCAAAATCTTTGGGATGCAGCAAAGGTACCTGGTCCTAGGAGAGAAGTATATAGCAACACAAGCTTTTCTCAAGAAACAAGAAAGGTTTCAAATATACAACCTAACCTTACACCAAAAGGAGTTGGAGAAAGAACAGCAAATAAAGCCTAAACCCAGCAGGAGAAGAGAAATAATAAAGATTAGAGCAGAAATCAATGAAATAGAAACAAAAAGAACAGTAGAACAGATCAATGAAACTAGGAGCTGGTTCTTTGAAAGAATTAATAAAACTGATAAATCTCTGGCCAGACTTATCAAAAAGAAAAGAGAAAGAACCCAAATAAATAAAATCAAGAATGAAAGAGGAGAGATCACAACCAACACCGAAGAAATAAAAACAATTATAAGAACATATTATGAGCCACTATATGCCAACAAATTAGGCCATCTGGACGAAATGAATACATTCCTAGAGATGTATAAATTACCAAAACTTAAACAGGAAGAAATAGAAAACCTGAACAGACCCATAACCAGTAAGGAAATTGAAGCAGTAATCAAAAATCTCCCAACAAACAAGGGCCCAGGACCGGATGGCTTCCCAGGGGAATTCTACCAAACATTTAAAGAAGAATTAACACCTATTCTTCTGAAGCTGTTTCAAAAAACAGAAATGGAAGGAAAACTTTCAAACTCTTTCTATGAGGCCAGCATTACCTTGATCCCAAAACCAGACAAAGACCCCATCAAAAAGGAGAATTAGAGACCAATATCCCTGGTGAACATGGATGCAAAAATTCTCACCAAAATACTAGACAATGGGATCCAACAGTACATTAAAAGGATTATTCACCACAACCAAGTGGGATTCATTCCTGGGCTGCAAGTTTGGTTCAACATCTGCAAATCAATCGTTGTGATACACTACATAAATAAAAGAAAGGACAAGAGTCATATGATCCTCTTGATAGTAGCAGAAAGAGCATTTGACAAAGTATAGCAGCCTTTCTTGATTAAAACTCTTCACCGTGTAGGGTTAGAGGGAACATACCCTAATATCATAAAAGCCATATATGAAAAGCCCATAGCGAATATCATTCTCAATGGGGAAAAACTCAGAGCTTTTCCCCTAAAGTCACAAACACAGAGGGGATGTCCACTATCACCACTGCTCTTCAACATAGTACTAGAAGTCCTAGCCTTAGCAATCAGACAACAAAAAGAAAAGGCATCTGAATCAGCAAAGAAGTCAAACTCTCACTCTTTGCAGATGACGTAATAACTCTATGTGGAAAACCCAAAGACTCCACTCCGAAATTGCTACAACTCACACAGGAATTCAGCAACGTGGCAGGATATAAAATCAATACACAGAAATCAGTTGCATTTCTATACATTAACAATGAGACAGAAGAAAGAGAAATTAGGGAGTTGGTCCCATTTACAATTGCACCCCAAACCATAAGATACCTAGGAATAAACCTAACCAAAGAGGCAAAGGATCTGTACTCAGAAAACTATTGAACACTCATGAAAGAAATTGAGGAAGACACAAAGAAATGGAAAAATGTTCCATGCTCATGGATTGGAAGAACAAATATTATTAAAATGTCTATGCTACCTAGAGCAATCTACACATTCAATGCAATGCCTATCAAAATACCATCAACTTTTTTCACAGAAACAGAACAAATAATCCTAAAATTTGTATGGAACCAGAAAAGACCCTGAATAGCCAATGGAATGTTGAAAAAGAAAACCAAAACCAGTGGCATCACAATTCCCGAGTTCAAGCTCTATTACAAAGCTGTAATCCTCAAGACAGTATGGTACTGGCACAAAAACAGACACGTATATCAATGGAACAAAATAGAGAACCCAGAAATGGACCCTCAACTCTATGGCCAACTAATCTTCAACAAAGCAGGAAAGAATATCCAATGGAAAAAAAGACAGTCTCTTCAACAAATGGTGTTGAGAGAATTGGACAGCCACATGCAGAAGAATGAAACTAGACCATTTCCTTATAACATACACAAAAATAGACTCAAAATGGATGAAAGACCTAAATGTGAGACAGGAATCCATCAAAATCCTGGAGGAGAACACAGGCAGCAACCCCTGTGACCTTGGCCGCAGCCACTTCTTGCTAGACACATCTCCAAAGGCAAGGGAAACAAAGGCAAAAATGAACTATTGGGACTTCATCAAGATAAAAAGCTTTTGCACAGCAAAGGAAACAGTTGACAAAACCAAAAGACAAATGACAGAGTGGGAGAAGATATTTGCAAATGACATATCAGATAAAGGGCAAGTATCCAAAAATCTTTTCTTTTTTTTTTAAAGATTTTATTTATTTATTTGACAGAGAGAGAGAGACTGTGAGAGCACAAGCAGGGGGAACGGCAGGCAGAGGGAGAAGCAGACTCCTCAGTGAGCAGGGAGCCCCATGTGGGACTCGATCCCAGGACCCCGGGATCATGACCCAAGCCGAAGGCAGATGCTTAATCAACTGAGCCACCTAGGTGCCCTAGTATCCAAAAATCTATAAAGAACTTATTAAACTCAACACCCAAAGAACAAATAATCCAATGAAGAAGTGGGCAGAAGACAGGAGTAGACATTTCTCCAAAGAAGACATATAAATGGCCAACAGACACATGAAAAAATGCTCAACATCACTCGGCATCAGGGAAATACAAATCAAAACCACAGTGCAATACCACCTCACACCAGTCAGAATGGCTAAAATTAACAAGTCAGGAAACGACAGATGTTGGCAAGGATGCGGAGAAAGGGGAACCCTCCTACACTGTTGGTGGGAATGCAAGCTGGTGCATCCACTCTGGAAAACAGTATGGAGGTTCCTCAAAAAGTTGAAAATAGAGCTGCCATATGATCCAGCAATTGCTCTCCTGGGTATTTACCCCAAAGATACAAATGTAGTGATCTGAAGGGGCACCTGCACCCTAATGTTTATAGCAGCAATGTCCACAATAGCCAAATTGTAGAAAGAGTCCAGATGTCCATCGACAGATGAACAGATGAAGAAAATGTGATCTATATATAGTGTGTGTATATATACATACACACACATATATATACATATACACACTATCTACCTATCTACCTATCTATATGTATATGTATACACACACACAATGGAATATTATGCAGCCATCAAAAAATGAAATCTTGCCATTTGCAACGATGTGGATGGAACTAGAGGGTATTATGCTATGCCAAATAAGTCAGTCAAGAATGACAATTATCATATGATCTCACTGATATGTGGAATTTAAGAAACAAAACAGAGGATCATAGGGGAAGAGAGGAAAAAATAAAACAAAATGAAACCAGAGAGGGAGACAAACCATAAGAGACTCTTAACCATAGGAAACAAATAAAACAATAAAACAAATAAAATACTGGAAATATTATATTAGAGAATACTTTGTATTAATATTCATAAGGAATTCAATAAGTTTATAGTCTCTTTTTTTGTGTGCTGCTTTCTAAAAAATTGCCTAAGTATCCATGTTATACCTGCTATATAAGAAAGAATTTGGAAGTTTTTCTTCACATTTTAAAAGGTTTGAAACGATTTATGGAGCTTTGGAGCTATCTAGCCTTTAAAGATTTGGTAAAACGTGGAGTACTTTGCAAGGAAATTCCTTGATAATTATCTCTATTTCTTCTATGGAAATTAATCTGTTTAAGTTTTCTATCTTTAATGGGTCATTTTGGTAAATTATATTTTCTAGGAAACTATCAATTTCATCCAAGAATGCAAGTCTACTTGCATTGAAGTTTGCAACATAATTTCTTTTGAATTTTTAAAATTTCTTGTTTCAATTATTTCTCCACCATCCTTTCTCATTTTGTGTTTGTGTGACTTGTGCCTTTTCTTCTTGATTCATCAGCTGGTAATTTATTACATTGATTTCTTTAGGAAACAAAATTGTTAATGTATTAATTAGACCTATTCTTTTTCTAATCTCTATCTCATTAATTTCTGCTTTTACCTTTATTCTCCTCCTTGTTTTCTTTTGGGCGTCTCTATTGCTCTTTTGCTAGATATTATGACCCAGGAATTTAACCCATTTTTGCTTTCTTTCATTTTTATTCATGTATGTGTTTGCTCTAAATGAACTGTGGATTCAACATTTTACGAACTGCAGTGTTTTAGGAGAGTTTTTTGGGAACTTGTTAAGATGATTCAAAAATGTAAATGGAAGAGTAAAGGGCTAATGATAGCCTGGACACTTCCAAGTTAGAAGAGCAAAGGGGAGGCTTGCGCTCCCAGAGATGAGAACTAAACAATTAGGATGGTGTGGCACTGGCAGAGACAGAGAAATTGACCAATGGAAGAGAAGAAAAACCCCCGAGTCAGACTGCTATGTATGGAATGCTGTTGGATGACAGAGGTGGAACGTTATAACGTGGAGGAAAGGGGCAGGTGGTGGTTCAACAAACGGAGCTGCAAAAGATGGTCATCTGTTTTAAAGGACAAAAGTGGAACCTGACTCATACTATATAAAAATCCAGACGAATCAAGAACTTATATATGAAAAACAAAACTTGAAATTCTTATTGGAAAATACAGAGGGGAAGAGGTTTCTCAAATCAGACCAAGCAATGTCTACTGAATAAAGACTTTATAAGCATGACTATTTTAAAATTAAGAATGTTTGTTCATCAAATGACACCTGAAAAGACAAGCTAAATATTTGAAGATGAGAGTCACAATATATGCAACCAACCAAGAACTAGTAGCATAAGTGCAGAGAAAATCTTCTTTAAATTCAGGCAAAACCCACAAAGGACACTGTAGAGAACTGGTAAAAGTTAATGAGCTTTTCACAGCAGAGGAAATGCCAACAAATAAAGACACGTTTACCATTAGTGATCAGGAAATGCAAGTCAGGACCACAACAAGATATTGCTTCACACCCTAGCAAAAAATAAGAAGTCTGAGCATACCAAGGGTCAGAGAGGGTGTGCATCTATGGGATCTCTCACATATTCCCGGTCAGAATGTAAACTGATGCTACCATTTTGGAAAATAGTTTGGCGCTATTCCCAAGCTTGAGCATTCACACACTCTTTGGCCCAGCTGTCCCTCTAGCTGTGCTGAGACTGTGGGAGGACCAAGAGGCATGGTGACAGAGGGACCAATAGAAAAGCTGGTGTCAAGTGAGTCAAAGGGGCTAGCTGTGGGGGTGGAAAGCAGCTTTCTAATGCAAGAGATATTTAAATCAACAAAAGACTAGAACAAGACCGTCACAGAAAATGAAATCCAAATGGCCAGTAAACATATTAAAATGTGCTCAACCTCAATTGGCGTTAGGAAAATCCTAGAAACACGATGAAGCCTCTGCACACTCACTAAAATGTTTAAAATGTCGAAGAGGGTGTGAAGCAAGCAGAACTCCCATGTTTGGCTGTGGGAGTGTAAATGTGTACAACTGCTTTGGAAAACTATATGGCTTTATACCAGGAGCCCCAGCATTCTATTCCCAGGCACACATTAGACAGAAATATACACCAATTTGCACCAAGACAGGGACAAAAACACCCACATTGTTGTACGATATATAGCAAAGTTATCAAGAGAGTAGATCCTAAGAGTTTTCATCACAAACACAAATTATTTTCCTTTATTTTTGTTGTATCTGTATGAGATAATAGTTCATAGTTGATCCTATTGTGGCAATCATTTCATAAAATAAATCAATCAAATCATCATGCTGTGTGATACGCGGCAAGTGTTTCTCAATAAAATGGGGAAAAAAGACTGTCCATAGCAGTACAATTCATAATAGCCAGAAACACATGACAACTTGAATGCCTTGCAGCAGTAAAATGGATAAATTATGGATACTCACACCGTAAATCCTATATGGCCATGAGAACAAATGTACTACAAATACAATTTAGATGGATGTGGGAAACAAAGGGAAAAAAAAACCAACCAAAAACAAACAAACAAACAAAAAAACCATGGGGCGCCTGGGTGGCTCAGTTGGTTAAGTGTCTGCCTTAGGCCCAGGTCATGATCCCAGGGCCCTGGGATTAAGCCCCACGTTGGGCTCTCTGCTCAGCAGGGAGCCTGCTTCTCCCTCTCCCTCTACCTACGGCTCCCCCTGCTTGTGCTCTCTCTCTCTGTCAAATAAATAAAATCTTAAAAAAAAAACAAAACAACAAACATTAGGGGCGCCTGGGTGGCTCAGTTGGTTAAGCGACTGCCTTCGGCTCAGGTCATGATCCCGGAGTCCTGGGATCGAGTCCCGCATCAGGCTCCCTGCTCTGCAGGAAGCCTGCTTCTCCCTCGGCTTGTGTTCCCTCTCTTGCTGTCTCTCTCTCTCTCTCTCTGTCAAATAAATAAATAAAGTCTAAAAAAAAATAAAAATAAATAAAAATAAATATAATCTTGAGCCAAAAAAGCCAGTCCCCAAAGAGTATATCCTGTAAGATTCGCTTTTCATGAAGTTCAAAAGCAGAGGTAAGGGTGGTGGTAGCCTACAGGGAGGTGGAGAGTGGCTGGTGAGGGCACGGGGTGCTGGTCATTTTCTATTTGTTGATCAGAGTGGTAGTTCCATGAGTGTGTTCACTTTGTGAAGGTGCATTACTCTGTACACTTAGGATTTGTGCATTTTACTGTATTTTGAATACACTTCAATTCAAAGTGTATATGTAAAAGCAGAGATTTAGGAGAATCGACCAATAGACGTGGATTGAGGGGGACAGAAAGAGTCCAGAGTTACTCTATGGCTTCGACCTGAGGAACCAAGTTCATGGAGTTACCCTTCACTGAGATGGCAAAGAGTAGAGGAAAGGTTGGCATGGGCAGGTGAGGGGAAATCAAGTTTGGTCTTAGACATTCTATGAGGGAGGTGCCCAGCAGGCTTTCGAGTAAAGATGTCAAGTAGCCACCTAAATATTCAAGCCTGGAGCCCCAGGGGGATGTCAGAGCTGGAGACGGAGATTTGAAAATCTCCCTTGTGTAGATAGACTACAAGGCTGTGAGTGTGGATGAGATCTCTGAGGGAGGGCACATGAAGAGAAAAGAGAAGCCCCAAGGACTGAGGCGGCAGGTGGGTGCTCAAACACTCAATCTGGTAAAGGATAAGAGCCACAAAGGAGACCAAGAAGCTGCCAGGGAGATAGGAAGGAAACCAGGAGAGCATGCCATCCATCGGCCAGGTGGTTTCAAGGAGAGGGGGAGTGATTAACCGTGCTGATAGGGTAAGACGAGCTCTGAGAATCGATCCTGGATTTAGCAACACCAACGGAGGTCATGGGTGAACTGGCCAAGGGTAGTTCCATGGACAAGTGGCATCTGAAGCATGGAGTAGGGGAGGACAGAAAGGAAGGTGAGGGCAAGGCATGCAGACAGGTTTTCCAAGAGTGTTGCCATGCCAAGCTGAGAAATGGGGCAGGAGGTGGGGGAGATGGTGGGGCCCAGGAATTTTTAGGTGACAGCTATTATTGCACATTTGTGGAGCGGGGAGCAGTCCACATGATAAGAGAGAGAGGAGATAATTACTGGAGCCAGGTTATTGGACAGATGAAGACAGGATTGCTTTTTTCTACTTGGGGCTTCACCTTCAAAGTGAAAGGCAAGATTCTAGCAGAGAAAGGTCATTGCAGATAAGGCATTGCCTGAGGAGGCAACTGCCTTGGATAAGGCTTATACGCTTCCTTTCGTTCCTCCTTCCTCCTAGGCCCAGGGCAGGTGGATTCAAAGGTTTTCCCGTGTCCCTGCCACTGTAGGGGCAGAGGCCTTGAGGCTGGGTGGGGCTGGGTGGGGCACGCTCCTCCCCCCATCCCCTACAAACGCTTATGCAACCTCCAATAGCAACAAAAATCAGTTGGTGTCTCAGACCGCAGCAGTGCTCAGAGAAGCCTCTGGAGCCGTCACAGGAGCCAGCATGGTGAAGTTTGCACCGCTGTTCCTGCCATGGGAGCGCAGGCTACAGACCTTCATGGTCCTGCAGTGGGTCTTCTCCTTCTTGGTCCTGGGTAAGGCGAGCTGGGCTGGGGGTTGGGAGACCATGGGCACCTGCCACTCCAGGTGCACACAGTGTTTTGATGGTGGAAAGACATTTGTCCTAAAGGGGGCTTTGCTGCACTCAGAGTCCCTGCCCATAGAGTCCGGTGCCCGGAGTCCTCTGGAGGGTATGGAAGGGCATGGGGACAGGGTGTGGTAGAAGCCGCTGCCTGTGGCTTTGGACAGGTTACTGAGCTTTCCACCTTAGTACTAGGACAGAGACCCTGCCTCAGGCTACCTTGTGGTGGTGTGGGGAAGGATCTGAGTGATTGTGGGAAAGTTCCAGGCCCTGTAGGGCTTCTCAGAGGGAATGGATTTCCTTCCTTCCTTTCAAAGAGGAGGACACAGACTGGTGGGTAGGGAAAGAGAAGGGAACAGGGAAAGAATAGGAGTGCAAGAGAAAGCACAGACTGCCAGGGGATTGGAGCGAGACCTCTGCAGGTCTCTAATTCATCAGCTGTGGAGTGGGACTATCACTGCTGAGCTGGCACAGAGCTTCCGCGGGATGAAGTGGAGAATGTGCTTGCTTTGCCTGGCCCAGATTAGGCCAGACCCCTGGGCTGGGGGCCCATGGGAAGTATGCTTAGCTCCCCCTCCCCACCCCACCCCCGCCAGGAGCACGTTGATGGTGACCAGGGAGACTGCCCTTGCCCAAACTCCACTCTGCTGAAGGGAACCCTTTGGAGGAGGGCCCGGGGCCGAGCAGGGGAAGGGAAAGGCTGGGGGTGTGTGGGATTCTTCACCTCCTCTGCCAGCACCAGAGAGGGTAGCCTCTGCTTCCCCCGGGACTGGCGTTCGGCCTGTGCACAGATGCCACTATCCTGGTGTTACACCATGGGTATGCTCTGTACCAGTTGGTCAACAGCACCCCCCCATACACACACACACACACACACACACACACACACACACACACACACACACACACACACACACACACACACACACCCCTCATGTGCTCCCTCAGAACCACCTCCCAGTTCTGCAGCTGAAGGATTCACCCCCAGCAAAGCAGGCCTCCAGCACCCTTATGAATCCCTTATAAATCATCTGTGTCTCTGTCCCAGGGGTTGTTAAACATTCTAAATATCCCTGGTTATCCCCATTACACAGATGGGCAGAAACACTAAGTGCCTTAACTGCCCAAGGTTGTAGGTCCAGAGTCTTGGGCCCCTTCTACAGCCAAAGGAAGAAAGGGAAGGAGGGGCAGAGAGGAGAGAGGGCAGACAGTGTGGGAGGAGGTGGGGCTAAGGGGCTAATGGGCGGATGGAGACAGCCTGGGGAAGGAGGCCTAGCCCTGGGCAGGCTGCAAGTCCGCTGGCTCCTGGACAAAGGTCGCCCGGGGCCTTAGAGGAAGGCTGTGGCCTCGGGATCACAGGGGATAAGGTTCGTCAGGTGCAGCATGCCTTGTGTGAGCTTTGCAAGCTGAGTGTGTTTGACTGGCCTTGCCGCTGCACCCCACCCTGCCTCAGTAGGCCCGGGGCAGAGGAGCCTGGGAATATCAAGCGCAGCCCAGAGAGGTCAGGTAGCCCTGGGCCTGGACGACTAGAAGAAGGGCAGCTGGGAAAAGGGATCTGGGCCCCCTGGGGCCTGGAGTAGGAGGTTTTTATAGTATCCCTTATCCTGGGGACAAAGGGGAGCCTCAGGAGGGCTTTAGGTAGGGGAGTGACAAGGTCCAATCTGTATGCGGAAGTTCCCTGTGGCTGCAGTGGAGGTATCTACTGTGTTTGGCGTGGGGCGGGGGGGGGGGGGGGGGGGAATGGGCTGTTGGCAGGGAGCCGTACAATCTACATCAGGGGGCACCACACTATGGCACATGGGCTGAATCCAGCCCACTGAATGTTTCTGTATTTGTACAGTTTATGAGCTAAGAAGGATTTTCACATTTTCAAGGGGTTGTATTTTAAATGGTTAGGGACGTATGTAATATCATCCAAGTTGCCTCTTGAGCCGCGAAGTCTAAAATATTGACAGTCTGGCCCTTTAAGGAAAAAGATTGCCAACCCTGGTCTAGGGAGGCTGGCAGTGGGTGGGGAGAAGTGGCCCCATTCAGGAGCTGTTTAGGAGATGGGGGCCACGGGGCAGGATTGAAAGGCTGGTCAGAGAGTGAGGGCTTCCAGTGGAAGAGCAAATACTACGTGCATTTCCTGAACAGCTCGTTCATACTGGAGTCAGAAGAGGCATTGCAGGGAGTGGTAGAGGCCAGAGAAGTGACTGGAGAGGTCACCTAAGACCCGTCACTAAGGACTCAGGGCCAACAGCCAAATACTTCCCAAGTGGGTAATTTATTTACTATTTCCTCTCCTCTATAACTCACCCTGGAAGGTGAGCGCCATTCAAATAGTTTGTCTTGTCCTCAACTGCATCTCCTGCTCCTACAAGAATGGGAGTCCATGAATGTTTGTCGAGTGAATAAATGGGAGCAAGATGCAGCCAAAACGGTAGATTTGAATCTTAGGTCCCATCCTACCAGCTTGCTGTGTGACCTTCGCCAATTAGCATACCCTCTCTGGACCTTTGTAAAGTGGGGTTTAAAATATTTCCCCTCCTCTCAGAGTTGTGAGGATTAAGTGAGAGAAAGTGTTTCCCTTTCTAAGTGATTCCATAGCCTTCAGTTTTGCCTGCTGGGAGGAGTTGAAGGGTAAGCTAAGGGTGAAGGATGATAGGTACGGGGAAGGCCTTTCTGTCTGGTCAAGTGCAAATGCCCTGTGTGTTTTATCCCAATCTCTTTTTCTGACTGCAGAACTAATACGTGCCATGGTAAAACATTCAAACGTGATGAATGTCCTAAAAGCAAGACTTCCCCGAATCCTACCCTCCAGGTAGCCACGATCAACCATTTGTGTCTATTCTCTGGAGCTGGTTTTCTTAAGGTGGGAACCACTCACACAGACTTCTGATTTTGCCCAAGGGGAGAGAGGCCTAGCCGGGGGTCTTTAATTTTTTCCCCCACACTAAACATTTTTAATATGGAAAAAGGAATAAATTAAACTTACTCAAGCTCCCTGCCATTCTTGTCCCCCACATCCTGTCTCCTTCTTCCAGAGCCGTGGGCTCCTTTTCTCCTCTCTGCGTGTGCCGCTGTATATGTACGTGCCAGGGTTTGTTTGTTTTTTTTTATTTTTTTTAAAGATTTTATTTATTTATTTGAGAGAGAGAGAATGAGAGACAGAGAGCATGAGAGGGAAGAGGGTCAGAGGGAGAAGCACACCCCCCCGCTGAGCAGGGAGCCCGATACGGGACTCGATCCCGGGACTCCAGGATCATGACCTGAGCCGGAGGCAGTCGCTCAACCAACTGAGCCACCCAGGTGCCCCAGGGTTATTTTTCATACAAACGGTGGCATTTTGGTCCCGCCCTTCTGTGGCTTTCTCTTGCAAAATCTTTATGAAAAAATCTTTAAGACAAACAAAAAGTTAACCAACCCCCCAACGGCGAATGGTCCTTTCCACCATGCTCAGGAAACTGCAAGGCCTCTGAGCATAAAGCACAGGTTGCTCAAGACTGGCCATCAGGTCTGGGAATGGGAGGAAATGCTGGAGGGAAGGGCTGCCTGGGAGAGCAGTGACTCGTGACTCGGGGCTACCATGTCTTCTAGTTTTTCAAGAGAAATCAGATGTCGGGGTTTGTATTGTGAAGCCTCCCCATTTTACATTATTAGTGACTAATTCAATCGTATTTGAAAATTTAAAGTGCAAAGGATGGACCAAGTGGCCGCTGGTGCATCGACAGATGAACGGATAGACAACATGCGGTCGGTACATGAGAAAGAATAGTAGTTAGCCTCAAAAGGGAAGGAAATTCTGACACACGCTACAGCATGGATGGCATGAGTAGACCATCAGGGCATCATACTAAGTGGCACAAACCAGTCACCAAAAGATCAATACTTCATGACTCTTCTTATACATGAGGTTCCTAGAATAGTCACATTTGTAGAGACAGAAAAGCCAATGGCGGCCGGCAGGGGCTGGGGGAGGGGCCCGGGGAGTCAGAGATTCAGTTTGAGAGATTCAGTTTCAGAGATTGGCGGGCCCGGAGACGGTGGTAGTGATGGCTACACGACAATGGGAATGGACTTACTGCCGCTGAACTCTATGCTTAAAGACGGTTAAGGTGATATATTTTATGTTACGCGTCTTTCATCACAGTAACAATTTAAAAAACAAAGCGCCCTGATTGTGACCCTGGAACATCACTTTCTGAGGGCAGGACTTCGTGTCTGTTGTTCACAGCTGCCCACCTGCACCTGGCCCGTGAGAGATGCTCTGTGTAAAGTGAACATCCGTGAGCCCCAGCCTACATCGTCCGGCTTATGAATTCCACCACTGTTCAGACTGGGTCAAAAGGACCCTCCTCCAGGTGCCAGGAATGGCAGGCCCAATCTCCCCTACTTTCAAATAGAATATACAACTGGAAGTTGACCTTCTTTAAGAGGATGAGTGCCTGGTGTTGAGTAGAGGAAATGGGATGGGGAAGGAGCCATATTCTCTGGGGATATTCTTTCCGTCAGCATCAGATTAGCGATGGCCCACGGACCAGCTGACCCTGAGATGAAGCTGGGATTAGCCTATGGCAAGGGGTTCAGAGCTGCGGGTCAGAGAGGGAGTTCCTCACGGGGCCTAGTCCTAGCCCTGCTACAGCCCTGAGCCACGGGCCAGCCAGGAGTTGGCCTCTTTCTCCCTCCCTCCTTCACTGGGACAGGGCACTGCGGGAAGGAGGAATCAGCACGAGCCAAAGCTAAGGGACTGAAGGAGCTCAGTGAGCTGTAAGAACACAGCAGTTTAGTGTGGCCAGAGTGCTGGGGGTGCAGGTGGGCGAGGAGGCGGGGAAGGCCGGCTCCTCCCGAAGTTACGGGAAAGCCGGGGAAGGCCTTTGAAGAGAGGCAGATCTGGCCAGGTGTATCTGTGGAAAGATGGGGCAGAGAGTGGGCAGAAAGAGTGTTTCCGGTTTCTCTGAGGTCCCAAAAGATGGAAACTAGAAAACAGGAATCCAGTCGGTTGTCCAGCAGGCATTTTTGGAGCACCTGGTGAATGCAGACTACTTGACTGGGGAGAGGGAGGTAGTGCGGGGGAAGACCAGCATGAACAAGGGAGCCAGGACAGTGGGAACAATGAGTTTTGAAGTTGGAGCTACCTAGGTTCGAATCTGTGCTCCCAGCGAGACATTGGCGGGCTGGCAGGTGCCCTCCCTCCTTGAAGGCGTGGGAAGCTGAGCTCTCCCTCCCAGGGCCACGGGCTGGACGGGACCATGCTGCTCGTGCTGGGCATATGGGAGACTCAGTGTCCACCATCTCACCTCCTTCCTCTCAGACCTCTGATGGTTCCTGCTTCCCTCCCCAGCCCAGATCTGCACTGTGGTCTTCATAGGCCTCCTGTTCACAAGATTCTGGTTGGTCAGTGTCCTGTATGCAATCTGGTGGTACCTGGACCTAGACAAGCCACGGCAGGGGGGCAGGCCCATCCAAGCCCTAAAGCGCTGCTTCTTGTGGAAGTACATGAGGGACTATTTCCCTGTCTCGGTGAGTACTGGGGCTGGCTGGGATGCGTCCATCTTCATGGCGGGAGCACGGCCCAGGGTGCAGGGAGCAGAATGCTGGGAGGGAGGGGCCAGGGCTTACACCACTATATGGTCTGGGGAGGAGTCCAGCTTCTCTCTGGCTGTGGTTTCCCAGGGTTGGGAAATGTCAGGGTTTGAAGGTCTCTGTGGGCATATAGTGTGGCACACATATGTATCTTACAGGTGTAAACCCCTCAGCAGCCAGGTAGGGGGTGAATATAATAAACTCAAGGTCCTAAGAGACCCATCAAGCCCCACACTTCATCAGATGGGGAGAATGACACTCTTGAGAGGGACAAAGGTGTGACCAACTCCACAGGACAAGTTCTCCTGCTCTTAAAGTGTGTGCATTAACCAGGGGGGAAGGAGCAGGGGAGAGAGCCCTGAACTGGTTCTCAGTTCTAACCCACCCCCAACTCCAGATTGCTGGGTGTCCTTGAGCAAAACCTTGCCCCATTCGAAGCCTCAGTTTCCCCATGTATCCAGGAAGCAGACTGATCCCTCCACCTCTGAGCACGTTTGAATCTCTCACTCTGACTCAGGGCATCTCATGCCATCGTGGATACTTGACCCTGGACTCAAATGTCAGTCCTGAGTAAAGCGGACCCTCGGATTTGAGTGAACAGACCCTCCTGTTGGCTCCTTTACCAAATCCCAGACAGACTGAACCCTGGGACTTGAGCGGCCGGGCAGGGCTGGCTTATTGGCCAGATGGGCCACGGTGGGAAGGCAGTGGGGAACACGGAGAGGTGCCAGGCGGGGGCAGCTGACCGGACCCTGGAAACGGGGAGAAGAAAGGCAGAAACTGTGACCTCTGGAGCAGGACAGACTAGGTTCTAATATCAGCACCGCCACAGCCCATGGTGACCCTGGGAGAGTTTCATAGCCTCTGTCAGCCTCAGTGTCCTCATCTGTAACGTGGAGATGACACAACACACGTCACTGAGTTGGGCAGATTCGCTGAGCTGGCAGGAACGTCCTACTGGCTGGCAGGACATTCGGTGCTAGTATTATGTGACCGAGTCAGTGGGGAGCGTGGAGAGGCGCGCACGTGGCTGTGGTCGGGGGACGGCTCTGACCTTCACACCTGCCGGGCTTCTCCTGCCCGGTCCTGGTGCTCCGCCTCTTCCTGCCCCCCCTTGGCATTAGGTCCCCAGCTGGTGAAGGGGGAGGGAGTGGAGGACACAGGCTCACAGAGGTTAAACAGCCCACTGACTCGTGGGCACTCAGCAGCGGACTCAGGGCTCCTTCTTTGCTCCCTTCTGAGAGTCCTGGGGCCCGGCGAGGACTAGCAAAAGCGGGGCAAGAACTGGGGTTCGAAGCCCCGAGCACCACAGTGAGCAGGGCCTCCTGGGCAAAGGGCAAGGGTGGGACGGGGCAGGGCAGGGCAGGGCAGTAGGGCATCAGGGCAGGGACTGGGCAGAGGGCAGGAAGTTGACTGGCAGAGAATTCCACGCTCACGAGGGGTGATAGGTGTTGAAGGGCAGAGCGAATGAGCAGCACTGAGCTAACCTGGGAGTCCAGGTTGGGGGAGGTCTTCTCCCCATATTTGCTTCTTCCAGGATCTTGTCAGCAAAGACAAGCAGGGTCTGTGCCTATCTTATCCACTGCCTTTCCTGATCCTTCCCTAGCCAGCCAGCCCTCGAGGAGGGTTTCTCAACCTTGGCACTATTGACCCCGGTGGGACACTGCCCTGATCTGCCGCAATTCTGTGTGTAGTGTTTCAGGATGGATGCCCACTGTAGGCCAGTTGCATCACGACCTTGCGGAGGGTGGGCAGTACCACCATGTGGCCAGCAGAGGGCGAGACGGCATGCACTTGGACTTTGCCTGGCCTAGGCTGGGAGCCTGCAGGGCTGGGGCTGTGGCCGGCAGATTCCCTTCCCCTCCCCTCCCACTCTTTTTTTTTTTTTAATTTTATTTTATTATGTTATGTTAGTCACCATACATTACATCATTAGTTTTTGATGTAGTGTTCCATGATTCATTGTTTGCGTATAACACCCAGGGCTCCATGCAGTATGTGCCCTCTTTAATACCCATCACCAGGCTAACCCATCCCCCCACCCCCCTCCCCTCTAGAACCCTTTACACACCTGTACAGCCCAGGCCCTGCTGGGATCTTGGGAGGGGCGGAAGGTAGGTGACGCTCCCATGCACATTCACAGGCCTCTGCACTCCTCTGTCAAGTGCGTGTAGATTTCTGAGCTCCTATCAGTTCTTAGTGTGATTTTATGGACTAGCATCTATGGATGGAATTCCAAGCAAAATTAGGAAACTTTCTGGGCCTTGCAGCTTTCTAAACTCACGCTGCAGGCTTCCTAAAGAGCTAATGATGAAGAATCTGGCGATGGGCGATGTTTCACATAGGAGGCACTGACCCCACCTCGTGCTGAAGACCGGCCCCAGAGCTGGGTTTCCCCTGTGAAGATTTCATCATCCCGGAGTAAACACTGTCTACACAGGCCAAGGCCTGACAAGGGATGGAGTGCTGCAGCCGGGCTGTGACCTGGTGTCAGGAAATGCTGCAGGCCCAGGGCAGCGCAGGACACCTCCCCACCCACACCTGGGCCCTGCCTCAGTGCCTCCTCAGCCCTGCGGACGTCACTAGGGACTTCAGGCCCTCCCTCCCCACCCCCACCCCCACGCCAGCATACTGGGGGCTCTTAACTGGAGTCAGAGGTAGGTGGGTAGCCAGCTGCCTGCCCCGGACAAATCTCCAGCTTACACTTGGACCCAGGAGTGATACTTCCCCCTGTGATGACTCCTTTCATCATGGGAGGACTCTGCCTGGGGGAGGGTCTTCCTTCACACCGAGCTGTGCCCGTCCTGACACCCCTCCCTCAGCCCTATGGCTGCCCTGCAGGGAGGGGGCTTCCTTCCTGTTCACTTCCTGTCTTCGCTGTCCCTCCTCGGCCAGCAGCTCTCAGGAGGCTTTCTGCACATCGACACATGGACATTTGGGGCTGAAGGATGGGTGTGTGTGGGGCAGGGGGTGCCTTCATCCCTGGACTCTGCCCACTAGTAGCACTCCCCTCTACGAGGAGTGACAACCAAAAACGTCTGCAGACGTGACCACATGTCCCCTGGTGGGGTGAGGAACTGGCCCTGGTTGAGAACTGCTCTGGAGCCTGGGGTCTCTCCAAAACACCTCCCCCACTCACTACCTAAATCCTGACCAGTTGGCTCTTTATCTGGGCTCTGCTTCCGCCGACGCCCCCTGCAGTCCATCCTGCACACAGCAGCCAGAATACTCCTAAAATGGTAAAACAGCAGTGACTCCCGTGACACCTAAAATCAAATCTAATTCTTTTGTCCAGCCTGCAGGTGCCTGGACTCTGGACCCCTGTTTATGCCTCACCTGCCCCCTTTGCCATCCAAATTCTCCAAGTACTCCTGGGCTGGTACCCTTCTTGGAAGTACACCCCTTTGCCCCGTTAACCCCCACCACTTTTCACCTGGGGATTCCTACAAAGCAGCAGAGCCTATAGGAGCCGGGCCGCCTGTATTAAAGTCTTGCCTCTGCCACTTTACTAGCTATGTGACCTCGAACCCGTTAATTAACCTTGTGTCTCAGTTTCCTCATCTGTAAAATGGGGACATTGCCACCGGTACTTCCCTTGCAGAATGAACAGAAGATGGAGCAAGTCGGTGTACTGAGGTCCCTGGGCACAGGAGGTGCTGGGAATGTGCACCACCTGGGGCATTCTTTCCAGCTCTCCGTGCTCAGCACATCCTGTATTTCTTCAACTCTAAGACATCCCTTTTTTTTTTTTTTTAAGTAGTCTCCACGCCCAAGCCCAACACAGCGCTTGAACTCATGACTGTGAGGTCAAGACCTGAGCTGATACCAAGAGTTGGGGGACTGAGCCACCCAGGCGCCCCTCTAAGATATCCTTAATGGCAAAACATACCAGTATTTTATGTACCACTAAGAAACAATCCCTCCAAAGGAATCGTCAAATGCATCTTGAGAGCATAATGTTAAGATGCAAAGAAAAGGTGCATCTTAGAATTGAGAGAATATAGCCGCTGATGTCAGTGGGTGTCTGTTCTGTGAGTGCATGAGTGCAAGGGGGAGAGGCAGAGCCAAGAACCAGGTGAGAGGCAGGGGCGAGGGGGTCTGAAGCCCTTCTTGATAGCATACCGAGACCACCAGGGCCAGGGAAAATATCCAAGCCTTTCCTTCCATCTGGCCATGATGGGAGGAGACAGGGAAGGACCCGAGTCCCGCCCCCCCTGCCCCCGCCCCCCAGCCAAAGGCTTAAAGCTGGAAGGGATTCCTTTGGTTTAAAGGGGTGATTCTCAAACTTTGATATACATCAGAATCCTCTCGGACATCTGCCACAAATCAGATGCCCAAGGCCAGAGCCAGACTACTGAATCAGACCTTGCTTGCCCTGCATTTTTAAACTACCAAGTAATTGAGGTACATAAATAGGTCATGAACAGGTTCTCCAGGGCCAGGCCTTAGAATAGGGAGGGACAGGTTGCTGATGGGCAGGAAGCACCTTCTCCTGAGAGCCCTGGACATTCCAAGTTTGACTAGAAAGGAAATGGCCCCTGAGATAGTCCTGAGTCTCGAGATACCTCTCTGGTTCTGGAACAAAGGCTCTCTGCTCTCTGTTTTTGGCAGGAGACAGCGGAACTGAGCTCGGGTCATCTGTGTGGCTTTGGGCAGGTCACTTAGCCCTCTGCACCTCAGTTTGCTCAACTGTCAAATGGGGGCTTTCACACTGCAGCCCACCTCCTGAGGGCCACGGTTACACAGGCTAGGGGTGTGGGTGCTTTGTGAACCATAAAGGAGCCATCAGGGCAGTGGCCATCACTGCCAAAGGGCATTCATTGAGATATGGGTCTGGGCAGACAGGGCAGAGACACAGCCCTCACTGTCCTCCCTCTCACCCGTGGTCCAGAAGCCCTCTCCCGGAAATGCCTCTCTCCTCCTGCAGGGCTGCGGTCCTATAGGCGAGGGTCTTGGGGTTCAAAGTAGTGACACTCCTGGGAGAATTGCAAACATGTTCACACAAAGGCTGATGTGCAAGTGTTGGTGGCCACATTATTTGTAATGGCCAAAGGGTGGAAATAACGTCAATGTCCGTTGAGTGATAAATGAACAAAAAGTATGGTGTATCCACACAGTGGAATGGTATTCAGTCATAAACAGGAATGAAGTGCTGATCTATGCTTCAGCGTGGAGGGACCTGGAAAATATTCTGCCAAAGCAAAAGAAGCCAGACACACAAGGCCCCATGCTGTGGGATGCCATTCACACGAAATGCCCAGAGTGGGCAAGTCCATAGAGACAGGAAGCCAAGGTTGCCGGGGGCTGGGGGGACAGTCGAGTGACTGCTAATGGGCATGGGGTTTCCCTTTGGGGTGTTGAAAATGCTCTGGAATGAAATAGTAGTGATGGTTGTTCACCTTTGAGGTACACTAAAACTGCAGAATTGTGTGCTTTAAAAGGGTAAATTTGATGGTGCATGAATTATATATATATATATAAAGAAATAGCAAGGTGTCCCCCCAGAGCCTAGCAAGCTGGCCGTTCCACTCCCCAGCCGCTACTGCCTGGTACGTGACGTGGCCTACCACGATGTGCATGCAGAGAGGGCCTTCCCCGTCCACCATCTATCTTCGCTTAGTCCCACTCTCTCCCCTAGGAGTACTGAGGGGAGCAAGGCAGAGAACACAGCGCTTTACAACCCCCCCCCCCCGCCATGTACCTCATCTGAACCACCCTGACAGGGAGGCATTATCATTGTCCTGGGGGGCAGACAGAAACGGAGGCCCAGAGAACGCAGGGGCCTGGCACAGGTCATGTGATGAGCTGGTGGCAGAACCCAGGTCTCCTGACTTGCAGCTCAGAGTTCTTTCCCCTGCTTTTGGAACCCAGGTGACAGGCTGGGACAGGATCGGGAACAGGGGGCCTTCCTTCCAAGGCAGGCCGCCTCAGCCTCATCCATTCGTGGGTTCATTCTTTCCTTCCCTCATCCCACAGTTTTTCCAGAGCGTCTCCTCTGTTCCACACCTGTGCTTGGGTCAGTAGGTGCAGCAGACGGGTGGCCTCTCGTCTCACGGCCTTCACGGGGAGGCAGTGCTATCCCTTGGGCACAGGGGACAGATAGAAGAGGGGCGCACAGAAGGATCGCAGCAGAGACCATGTCTAGGGACGTGCGGACAGTGATGACCCCATCAGCGCACATACTTGGACACCGCACATGTAAATGCACGGACAAATACTGGCACACGTGCCCAGACACAGGCCCTCACATTCAGCCGGATATTTCTCTGTATGCAAAGGCTTCTTTATTAAGGATAGTACGTAATACATTCTTGTTCAAAATTCCAAAGGGACGAGAGGGTATGTGGGTGAAAATCCCTGCCCCAGAGGTAACTAGGACAGCTAGCATTTGGTGTGTCCACATACGAACAAGTGCGTGTCCCCTTCCCCAGCACAGTCAGGGATGTTCTGCCCACGATGTCTTGCCCTTTGCTTTGTCCTGACCAGCGACTGTGGCCATCTTCCCCCGCCAGGCCAGGGAGTTCTTCCTCATACTTCCTGAGGGCTGCCCCGTGCCCCACTGTGTGGCTGTTTTGAGAATTTGTCTCAGCGGGCCCTGTTGATGGGCACTGGAGGGGGTGCCGAGGTTTTGATAGTACCAAAACGTGATGCTTCGGTTAATAATCTCGTTCACATGTCATTCTGCGCAAGCACAAGAAATTAGCAGTGAGTTGCTGGGTTCAAAGGTTAGTCACGCTTTTAGGTTGTCATAGCTATTGCCAAATCGCCTTTCCGGAGCTGTACAAAATCGCCTTCCCACTGCCTGAGAAAGAATTTGTGCACCCGTGAGTCAGGGCGGGGAGCCAGGTGGGTTTGTAGGGGAATGTCGCCAGATGGGTTCCCAAGCAAGCACCTTTCCCACTGAGGATAACCAGAGATTTCGCTGCTCCGGTTTTATCCTCACATCTAGGAAGTCCCTACCGCGTGAGCAGGAGAGGTTTGTCCTCGTGTGGGAGGCGATGGGCCCTCCAACTGTGGTTCCTGTAGGTTTCTGCAAAGGGTCAGTGGGTGCCTGGGGGCCATACTGGGCAGGAGGGTGTTGCAGAAACCAAGTCCAGGTGAAGTCCGAGAGAATTTGGGGCCATTTGGCCTGGATGGGGCAGATTGGGCTCAGATCCTCGTCGCTGCCCTCCAGGTCCCTCCAGGCCCCTCCAGGCTGCTCTGAGGGCAGGCAGCCAGACCTCTGGGCCCCGAAGGCAGCAGCAAGAACCCTCAGGGAGCCACCCACTGCAAGTTTGAGCTCAATGATAGGATGAACTTTCACCGTGGCAAAGCTGAGCCAGGATGGGCTGCCCCGCGGCTGGGAGGGCGATTGCAGCCGATTGCGGGGACTGGGCAGTTCTATCAGGAGACCTCCTGCCAGGGGCTCAGGGCATGGCCCAGGGGCCGCAGGGGCCTTCAGACTCTGATGGCTATGGCTCCCAGAGTGTAGGGCAGTGTGAAAGGTGGGCCTGCGGTCCTGGCAGGGTGGGGGAGGGATTGCCCCCATTCACACACACACACACACACACACACACACACACACACACACACAATCACTGCCCGCAGCAATAATCTTTGTGGACTGGACCATGGAGCAGCCTGTCCAGTGACGGGTGGGCTGAGAACAGCATTTGTTTGCTCAGTTCCTGCCCCCCCCCACCCTCATCCCCCTTCAGCTGGGAGCTGCTAAAGACAACAGCTCTCCTCCCCTAGGACATCTGCAATAACTGGTGATCCCTACCTCCCGCTCCATGCTGCAGGCCTGCCCAGACCCTGGCAAGTTGCTTGCCAGCAGAGCCCATGGCTGGGGGAAGAAAATGGTCGAGGGGCAATGAAGGTCTGGCGTAGGGGGAGCAGGGAGCCCCAGGGAGACACTTGCATTGTATGGAAGGGTAAATAGGCCTGGAGCCAGCCTTCTGGACTGCATGTTCTTTCAACCACTCCTGCTATATCTTGCTAATGCTCACTCCCAGGGCTTAAGTGCCTATTTTTCTCATACTGACTGAGTTTTGTTAAACCCGGGCTCTTCCAGGAGGGTGGTGCCCCCGTGTGTCCCTTTGATGCCTTCAAATGATATTTGGTCCTGTAGTAATCTTGGTAATTTCAGGGTACCACAGACCCGAGCTTCTCAGCAGTCCTGGGAGGTAGGCAGGACAGGGCTAAATGTCCCCATTTTACAGATGAAGAGCCTGAGAGGGAAGCAATTTGTCCAAAGCCAGCCGTGAATCAGACGGTGTCCCTGGATGCATTCACACACTGTATCTCAGTATGCCTGAGAAGCTGAGGCTCAGAGAGGGGGAACGACTTGCCCAAGGTCACACTGATGGGTGGCACGGTCAGGGTTGGCACGCAGGTCCCGCTCTGGCTCACCGGGTTATTGTCCTTGCAGCTGGTCAAGACTGCTGAGCTGGACCCCTCCCGGAACTACCTTGCGGGCTTCCACCCCCACGGGGTCCTGGCGGCCGGAGCCTTTGTCAACCTGTGCACAGAGAGCACGGGCTTCCCTTCGCTCTTCCCCGGAATCCGTCCCCATCTGATGATGCTGAGCCTTTGGTTCCGGGCCCCTTTCTTCAGGGATTACATCATGTCGGGGGGTGAGTCTTTACACGCCTGGGTAGTCCAGGAGGATGAGGCTGGAGGCACGGGAAGAGGCATCTCAGGGAGGGCTGCCAACCCTTCCATACTTCTTGCAAGTGCAGGTGCAATGGGAGAAGTGGCTAAACCCAAAGAAATACTCCCCACAGCTGCATGCGCGGCACTGAGCTCAATGAGGCTGTGGGGAAAAGGGAGAGGACTTAGTTCCAGTCCTCAGGGGACTCCCAGCTGGAGGGGATGGGGTAGGGACCCGGACCTCTCGGGCCATTTTTGGTGGTCTCTCTCTTGGGTCTCATCCACCCCACAATCCCTGCCCCCTTCTCCCGTACCTGACCACCTTCCTCTCTTCCCAGGGCTGGTCCCATCGGACAAGGAGAGCGCTGCTCACATTCTGAGCAGGAAGGAAGGTGGTAATCTGCTGGCCATCATTGTAGGGGGTGCCCAGGAGGCTCTGAACGCCAGGCCCAGCTCCTCCACACTGTTGCTACGGAACCGCAAGGGCTTCGTCAGGCTCGCCCTGATGCACGGGTATCTGGGGAGAGGGCTCTCAGCTCCAGGGGAGATTGGCAGGAAGACAGCAGAGACTAGTGCAGATTGTATTTTGGCGGGGAGATTCTCAGTCTATTTACAGCAAAGATTATATTGAGAAATGTACTATGGCATGCCCAAATACCCAGAGAAGATTTCAGAAGGGAGGCGTGGTGATCAATGGCACTAGGTGGGAAGGGACATGTCTGCCCAAAGCTGGCACTGCATCTGACATCTATGGGATCTGGGAGGATGGAGTTTGGGGCATATCACAGAGCTGCTCTACTTCAAAGCATCTTTGAAGAACACAAGCTAGCTGGGGCCAGAGAGATTTTTCTACAAAACTCACAGATATTTTATACCTGGGAGGACTCTGAAGGATTCTGGCCTATCTGTCCTATTACAACTGGGAAAATGTAGCCCTGAGAGGGGCCAGGACCTGCCCAAGGTCAGAAAGCAAAGCTATGGCAGGGCTGGGAGACAACCCAGGCCTCCTACTGCTGGCCCAGGGCTCTGTCCTCTGCTCCAATTCCTGGTTGCTCCGTCCCTGCAGGAAGCTAGCTTAGGGGCCCTCTGTGGGACCTTCCACTCGTATTCTCTCCTGTCTCTCTCCAGGGCAGCCCTGGTGCCGATCTTCTCCTTCGGGGAGAATGAGCTCTTCGACCAGGTTGAGAACTGTCCCGGCTCCTGGTTGCGCCGGATCCAGAACCGGCTGCAGAAGATCATGGGCGTCTCCCTCCCGCTCTTCCACGGCCGTGGCGTCTTCCAGTACAGCTTCGGTCTCATACCCTACCGCCAGCCCATCACCACCGTGGGTGAGCCGCGAGCCGGCTTGGCCGGGGGTGAGGGGTGGGTCCTATGGGAAAGAGGCCTGGGCTGTGGGCTGCAAGGGGACACGGAGATGAGTGAGACACATCCTCGCCCTCCTGGAGCTCACCATTCTAGACCAGGAAACAGACACTGCTTATCAAGCAGATAAGCCTAAGAGAAGGCACTGTGGGATGGGAACTGTAACAGGGGCACAAAGAACAGTAGTCACTACTGATTACAGAGTACCTGCTGTGTGGCAGGCAGGTTCCCTAACGTGCAGCAGCTCGATCTATCCCAACAACCTTCAAGATAGGGACTATTATCCCCATTTCACTGATGGCAAACTGAGGCTCCGAGAAGTTAAGTAACTTCCAAAAGATCATGCTGCCTTTGAGTAACAAGGTTGAGAATTGGATCAGGATCTATTTGAGTTCTTATTGTGCTAGAGAAGGAGGGTTTAATTCTGACCCAGAGGCTCTAATAAGGCTTATTGGAAAAGGTGGACACAGGGAAAGGCCATTCCAAGTCAATTAGAATTGGGTGTAGAGTAGGAATTGCTACGCTTGAATTAGAGCCTGAGGGATTTGCCTGTAAATAATGGGCATGAGCTTTAGTGCATGGACTCAGCACCGTCTTTTTCAGTTCTTGGGACCCCTCATTTGCTTTCTTCTTGGATCGCAGCTGGACCCCTCTGACGAAGCCTGTAGAGGGACGTTGGTTCATCTTTATCCATCCATTTATTTGTTAGTTGAGTGCAGACTTGGTGTACCCCCTACACCATGACTTTCCCCGTGTCTTGTGGCAATATTTTCATGTGTTAATACTGCTGCTGCCACCAGAGCTATCCCAAGAGGAGAAGGCAGCGGAGCTACCGTCCCAGCCAGGCAGAACCAGAGGAAGGAGGTCATTTAGGGCTTCCCTAGAACAAAGCAGGCACTGCAGTCCAGGTGGAGAGAGAAAGAGGAAGAAGAGCTGCGTGGGCTGTGGGCCCACCTCATCCTAGATCTACAGGCACTTCTAATTGTTGCATCTTGGGCTCCCAGAACCACGTGGTCTGGAAATTAAGAGCATATCCCCAGGATTTAAAAACTGGAACAGATACTTCCTGGCTATGTGACCTTGAACAAGTTACTTTGCCTCTCTGAGCCTCATTGCCCCACCTGTCAACGGGGTGTAATAAGAGTTTCTATCCACATAGGACGGTTACGAGGATTAAAGGAGATAATGCGTGGCAAGCGCCTGGCACATTCCATGGCACATTCCATTCCATTGCAATGCCCGTGGGTGTTGTTATATCAGAATCATGGAGTTACCATAACTTCTTAGAACCCATCACCCAAAATAGGGCTGAAAGGGATGGCAGTAAGAACACTTTGCTGCAGGAATGCCCATGGGGAAGGGCCCCTGCAACCCAGTGGTTCCTGCTTGGGGCCAACACCCACATTTGTGTCTTGTAGTGGGGAAGCCCATTGAGGTGCAGAAGACACCGTACCCCTCGCAAGAGGAGGTGGACAAGCTGCACCAGCGCTATATTAAGGAGCTGTGCAACCTCTTCGAAGCCCACAAGCTCAAGTACAATGTCCCCGTGGACCAACACCTGGAGTTCTGCTGAGTGCCTCCCCAGAA
Organism: Eumetopias jubatus; assembly: GCF_037043125.1. Taxonomy (NCBI): domain Eukaryota; kingdom Metazoa; phylum Chordata; class Mammalia; order Carnivora; family Otariidae; genus Eumetopias; species Eumetopias jubatus. The sequence continues at coordinate 56,876,857 of NW_028274819.1, forward strand.
GGTTGGCCTTAGGGAGCCCAGCGGGAGGTGCTGTGATCTGAGAAGTCTTCCTGGAGGCATCTTTTGAACATATCTTCACAGCCTTCCCAAACTTCTGCAAATCCAACCACGCCAGGACTCCAAGTGGCGAGTGGGAGCGGTCACCAGGCTCTGGCGTGGGTGGTTTGCACCCCTGCTGCGAAACCCCTGCGAGCCTCCCTCTCCTCAGCCTGTTCCTCTGGGAATGGGAGAGATGGCTGGAAGAGAGGAATTTCTGAGGTTTCGGTCCCCTGTTGTCATGTCACTCAAGAGCCAGAGTGGCAACCGTCACCAGGTTTTTCTTCCTTGACCTTGAGTAACAGCGCAAAAGAAGCCTCCTGCTCCAGCCCCGTCTCCTACAAGCTCCCTCATCCTGCTCCCTGGATGTCCCCACTCTTCCCTCCCTGCGCCGGGTGGGGGGGGAGTGGCCTTGAAGCCTCTGCGCTCTTGCTAAGCACTTGTGCGTTTTTGGGTCCTCTGAGCTGTAGACTGGCAGCCACAGGGGCCCGAAAGGGGGAGAAGGAGAACTGTGCTCTGTCACTCCCCTGTGGCAGTGGGCAGACCTTTTTGCCCTCCTTCTGAGCCTCAGTTTCCCCAACTGACTAAGATGAACCCTGAGTCTCAGCTCTGACATTACAGAGGCGAAGAGCTCCTGGAGGCACGTCTTACTCGTCCATTGTAATTTCAGCCCCTGACCTTGGCACAGAAAGGTTGGGGGGGGGGTCCCAAAAATGTCAGTTCAACAAACGAAAGGATTCTACTTTAGCCTTCTTCCCCATTCCCCAACAGAGAGGGCTCATCAAGGCCCCCTCTTTGGACCCCCAGCCTGGCCCTGTGGCCCTGCAGCCATACCTCATCTTTCCAGAAGGTGGATGAGACAGGGCCAGAGAATGCCATGTTGGCTCATCCTTCCTGATCCGTTGGCCCCAAGCTTACCACCCCTGGTCCTGTTCTGCTGGGCAAGAAAGTTGAGAGGCTATGTTAGGACACGGGGCAGACCAACACAGAGGATGAAGACCAGATGCGAGGAGTGCATGTTTGTGTGTGTCTGCAGGGTGGGTGAGATGGGGACAGATGCCCTGACGAGAAGATTCTGGATTCCTAGGTTTGGCACATAACGTCAATAGTGAAGGGCAGGATGCCCGGCGGGGACCAAACTTGTGACTCCCCTCACCCTCCAGCAGGGAAGCAGCATCCTTTCCCTCCAGGAGCAAATCGTACCGGTAACTACAACAGGAGGGACAGCCAAGAGGTGTAAATTTGGGTTTAAATCCTGGCCCATCCCTTTTCAGTGACTCTGGGCAAGTCCTGTCATTTCCAAACCTCAATTTTGCCAGCTGAGAAGGACTACCATACCCATCTCTGGTGTTGTGAACGTAGTAAGGTAATATTTTGAACATGTGAGTCACTGCACGTCATGTCTGGAATGGTGTGGAATAAGTGTAAATTAGGATTCAGGGGATAAAGGTACCCCGTGTCTCAGGAAGGTGCCTGGTATCCTAAGAGGTAGTGTGCTAGGGGGCTCACAAGGGAAGCGGGAACAAAGAGCGATGGGGGTCAGAGGAGGGAGTGATGATTTCCAACCAGGAGGAAGTGGAGGAGGTGACAGGTGGGCAGGGCCATGAAGAAGGGCAAGATTTGCAAAGGAGAGAAGTACTCACCCATTATGGTTCTCTATTGCTGTCTAGCAAGCCAGGCCAAAACTGAATGGCTGAAGAAGCAAGGAGTTAATTATTCCTCACGGTTCTGTGGCTTGGGCAGGTGGCTCTTCTCAGTCTGCCCTGGGCTCCGTGCAGGTGCCTTCAGCTGGAACTGGGCCGGCTGGTGGGGCTGGCTGGGCCTCTCATTGCAGGTGGGTCTGATGGGTCTTCAGCACTCAGCGGTGGCTGGAATTTGTAAGAACGAGAGCAAGGCTGCAAGAGCTCTTAAATACTGGGCTGAACAACTTGCAGAGTCACTTCATCCCATTCTGTTGATCAAAGCAACTCCTGGAACCCCCCCACCCCGGGGGAAGTTTCAGGGGTGAGGAATAGACTCTGCTTCTGCCTGGAAGGAGCATGGGTGTCACAATACAATGGGCTGGAGGTACATGAAGAGATTCTGTGGCCATCTTTGCAAACGATCTACAAAACAGTGGTCAATGAAAGCCTGCAGCAGGACCTCCGCCCTCCCCCCAGGTGTAGTGGAATTCGCTGTGTGACCATGATAAGAGCTGTAGTTTATCCCCAGGGCACCAGCTCATTCTCAGCCGCTGCCCCATCCCCACCTCGCTCTCCCCAGTCCATCCTCAGTGACCAGCCAGGGTGTAGGGGCCATCGCTGGTCAGAGGACACAGACCGTGCTGGTGACCCTGCAGGGAAGGAGCCAGGAATGAGCATTTCCGCTTCCCTCTCTCCCCTCCCTCTTCTGCCAAGGTTCCCCTCTGCCTGAGCCCAGTCGCAAGCTGGAAGGCACAAGGGCCTGTGGCTGCCATGCACACAGGTAGGCCTCCAGTAACAAGCAGGGTGGAGACAGGTGGACAGTGCATCTGCAGGGGTCAGTGGAAGAGAGATGTCCACCTTCAAGTCCAAGTTTCTTAGCCTGCCTTTTGCCACTCTTCCATCATCTGGTCCAGTTTTCTCCATCCTCGTTTGTCCCCCTCCCTTAACCATGGGCTCCCATGATACCAAACCATTTGCCGTTCCTTCTATGAGATTTGCTCTTTCTCCCCTCTAGGCTTTGCCCACGCTGTTCCCTCTGCCTGGAATGGCATCTCCCCCTCCTCACCTCCCCCTTTGTCTGGAAAATTCCTATTCATCCTTCAATACTGGTTTCCTCTATGCAAGAAAGCCTTCCCTAACGTCCTTGGTTGAGGTAGGGGTTCCACGGGGTGCCCCAGACTTCCCTTTCCTCTGCCATGGCAGTCAGCACTGGGATGGCTGCTGGGTGGTCACAATCCTGTGCAGGATACTTCTGCCTCCAGTGATCTCCCTCTAGCCTACCCACATGTAGCACCTGCCTCCACTGTCCAGACAAAACCCAACACCCTAAAATAGTCTCCAACGCCTCAGGATAATGCCCAAACTCCTCCTCAGCCTCCAGAGCCTTCCTCATCTGCTCCTAGACCTCACCAGCCTCCCCCGCTGGATCTCCTCCCCTGCACCCCATCACCCTGTCACCCCTCGCTTCTTGCGGAGTGCATGCTGCTCTTGCATCACAGTTCCAGGGCATGCTGTTCCCTTTCCTTGAAACATGCTTCCTTCTAGACCTGGTTGACTTCGCTCATCCCCAAAGGGCACCTCCTTTGTCATCCATCAGCACGCCCCACCCACCCTCTTACTCTGCCTCCCACCTGACTGCCCTGAACCAGAGTTAGTTACCCTCATTTGGGGCTAGTTTTGGGGGTGAAAGGGTCATTAATGGGTGAGTGGACTTCTTTGTCTCCCTTTCCACTGGGACAGCCCTGAGGGCCAAGACCACATCCTGGTCGCCCTCAGCCCCACCCAGCACCCAGCACAGGACCTAGGGCGCCTCAGCACCCCACTGGATGAGAACTGGTTGCATAAATGAATCCTCACATGGCACTTCCTCTTGGTTCAGCATGCTAGGCCTGGGGCAGGGATGAGGCCGAGAAGACCCATGCCTTGCCTTTGGAGGTCATTGAATCAGTTCTCTATTGCTATGTGACAGAAACTCCAAAACTTAGCTGCTTTAAACCACAAACATTATTTATTGTCTCAAAGTTTCTGAGGTCGGGAATCTGGGAGTGGCTTCCCTAAGGGGTTCTGGCTGAGGTGTCTCATGAGGTTGCAGCCACACTGTTGGCCTGGCCTGCAGTCCCAGAAGACTTGAGTCGGGCTGGAGGATCCACTCCCAAGCTCACCCATGTGGCTGTTGGTGGGAGGCTCTGTGCTCTGTGCAGGCCTCTCCATATGGCTGCCAAGGGCATGGCTTCTCCCAGAGCAAGTAAGGAGAGAGAGGGACCACACTACCTTTTATGACCTAGACTCTGTATCACACACTATCAGTTCTACCTTATCGTATTGGTGAGATGTGAATTCACTAAGTCCCGTCACACTCCTTACGAGGGTGTGAATCCCAGGATGTGAGGCCCCTGGGGGCCGGCTTGGAGGCTAGCTACCACAGTGATGGCGGATGAGCCCTCCGAGACCAGACTGGGCCACACCATGCTGTGTACTGCTGCGCAAGGTAGCTTGCCAGGGCTGGCCATAGAGAGGGTCCCCAAATGGGTGGGGCACAGCATGAGCAGAGATCGGGGGAGGGAATTTTGTCCATGACCCCCTGGCCTGGCCTGGGATGGAGGAGGAGGTGACCATGAGATTTGAGGGGGTCCGGATGGGGGAGGGGAGTGGTGAGAGACTTGGGGGGCCAGAGGGCAGAGAATTCTTCCCTTTGCATGGTGACCCTGGCGGCCTCCCATGGAAGACCACGGCAGCACAAGAAAGGAAGCTAGGGCCTGATCTCAGAGGAGGGCTGCCCCAGAGAGTTGCCCAGTAGGGAACAGCCACACTGGACTTTGAGCAAAACATGTCCTTTTCCTGAGAGATTGCAGGTGTTTGTCTAGTGGTTGGCCTCCCCAGCTAACACAGTGTACCAGAACCTCACATATAAGGGGTCAGTTATTAACTTAGTACCTCCTGCCTGACACTCCTCAGGGCCCCCGAGCCCGCCTCGGGGGCCTCCGCATGGTGCAGGAGAACAGCTCCCCGACGCCAGCACACACACACACAGATAGATTCAGACAGACAGAGGACGACAAGATTTGTCAGGCGTGGTAGCAAGGGTCAGAGGCCCTTAAGGGTGGGGTGCGCTGGAGTCTTCCAGAAATCATGCTGCCCTTTGGCCTGGGGAGAAGTTCTCAAATGGCATTACCCCCAGGGAACAAAGGGCCCAGTGGGGCCCAGCCTATGTGACACAGCTTTCTGGTGCCGGGTGGGACAGGGGTCAGCCAGCACAGCACCGCCAGCAGCCACGTGGCACGGGCCACGCGTTGGCCTCAGAAGGGAGTTGACTGTGCTTGGTGAGGGTACAGGAGGAGGCTAACACAGGGAGGGTGGAAGCTGCTGAGTGAGCAAAGGCAGGGAGCGGACACGGCGGGCAGGGCACAGGCTCGGGATGGCCACTGTTGTGATGGGGCGGGCAAAAGTGAGGTTGAGGGAACAGGAGGCTGGAAGGCCAGGCCTTTGTTCAGCAAACTTTGAGCGAGAGTGGTGACCAACGCAGCCAGGGTCCCTGACTTTGCCTTGCCTACTGTCTGGGGCAACTCCTATGTCCAGTCAGCGCGTCAGGAATTTCTCCCTGAGGTAGGGGGGAGCCCCGGAAGGTCCTTGAGCTGGAGTGGGCCAGGGACAGGACCAGATGGGCAGTGGATGCCTTGGGCTGAACTGGGCATCTGTCTTAATGACCCCACGGAAGGGCAGAGCCAGCACCGAGCTGCTTACTGAGCACAGAATCCATGCCAGGCTCCGGGTGGGACGCTCTACAGGCGTTATCTCAATAACAGCGGCAGCGACGCCCACTCTTTGTAATCAATGAGGTTCCTGTGTCAGAGAAGGGTAAGGACTTTCTGGAATCCTGGGCTCGATAGGAAGGCTGACTGCCCAGACAGCTCTTCTGTCCTGCTCCCACTCTGCCTAGTTCCAGCCTCCAACTGGGCAGAAGGGCACAATGGAAGTGGCCGGGCCTGAGACCCCTCGAGGTGTGCCTAGCCCCCCACCCACCTGCTTGGCCCCGCCGCACACCTCCCTGCACTGCACGCCCTCCCCACCCTTCCCCCTGCGCCACATGCCTCCCTGAGGCTTGGTTTCATCACCTGTAAGTGCTTCACCCATAAGCGAGTATTCAATAAATGCCGGTTCTTCCTCACTCCTCCCCTTTGAAAATGCTAGGAAACGGATTTTGAAAGACCTGGGAGAGTTTGTGGATAACACACAAGGTTTGGGCTTTTCTTAGACTCTAACTCACCCCTCACTCCTTGCTAGAAAACCTTTAACCAGGGCAAGGGGTGCCCTGTACACCCAGTTATATCTTTAGTGAGGAAATGGGTGGAACCAGATGGGCAGGAAGACTCTTTCTAGTAGCCCCTTTTAAAGGGCCCCTGAAAAGAAAAAAAAAAACAGCAGGAAACCCTGGCCTTATCAATACAATGCCAATGATAGGATCAAAAGGGGCCTCCCCCTTTAAGAAAGGCAAAAACTGTCAGAAGCTGGCATTTGGGTGTGCCCTAGACCAATGCTTCTCAAAACGTCTGTGGTGTAGGACCAGATTCTTGTGTGTGTGTTGTGGGGACGGTTCCCTAATCCATCTTGGACCTATTCATTTGTAAAATACAATATAAATTACCAGAAAAATGAAATATGAAAACAAAGACAAACATAGTACAAGTCCAAGTTTTTATTCTTACTTTCAACAGACATAAAATTCCTCTGTCACCTTGCTCTAAAGTTTCTGAGCAGGTACTCTCAAATTCTGTACCTAACTTGGTCAGGAACCAGGAACAAGCGGTGAATGGACACACTCCAGCCCTCAGACCACATAGAGCCGCACTGCCTTAGAGCGCACTGAGGGGCTAGTTACTGGTATTGTCAGATTGCTGTGGTTAAGCTACACAAAGCTACTTGGTGAACTGCAAAGTGCTCTACAAGATTGGTGGGGCCGTGGTCTTAGCCACTTCTATGTGGCTGAGCGGGCTCTGGGAAAGGAAGGACTTGCCTGAAGGCACAGAGCTAGAAAGACTCCAACGGGGGACCACTCTTCACTCTCTTGCAATGTTCTTTCCACTCTGCCTGGTGCAGTGGATCCTGGAAAGCATCACCCAGATGCATCTTCAAGGAAGGACACCTTGCGCTGGGTGCGGAGAGCTGCTTCTTCCAGGGCACTGAGCCAATGACTGATCCAGATGGGGCAGAAAGGCTTGACCACTTCAGCCCAGATCAGGACAGCTCCGATGGGTCATTTCTGTTCAGCTTCTCCCTCTGCCCTATTCGGCTGCCTTCCCTCCCTTCTGTAGGTTTTGACCCCAAGGGTTCTCCCTAATAAACATCCCACAGGCTAAACGTGCTTTCAAAATCCACTTCCTGGAGAACCTAACCCGTGACATCATGCATATATGAAGAGTTAAATCTCAATATGAGGCTCAGAGAGATTAACTAACCTGTCAAAAGTCACACAGTTTTTAAGTGGTTTTTAGGTTTTTGGAGTCAGGATTTAAACTCAGATCGGAGGGCAAAGCCAGCGCTCTTTGCCTTAGGAGTGAGACCTCTTGTCTACCAGCTTGGGAAACAAAGGAAAGGATCAGAAAAATTGTATTTAAGTTGTGAAACTTAAAGTAACTCTATTCAAAATGGCACACCACTTTGGAAGACATTTTGGCATTTCTTAAATAAAGTTGAATAAAGGCTTACTATACAGCACAACAATCATGCTCCTAGCTGTTTACCCAACTGATTTGAAAATAAGTCCACACAAAACCTGCACATCAATGTTTACAGCAGCTTTCTTCATAATCAGCAAAAACTGGAAGCAACCAAGATATCCTTCAGAAGGTGAATAGATAAACACACCGTGGTACCTTCAGGGCTGTGGAATACTACTCTGAAATAAAGCATGAGCTATTAATTCACACAACAACATGGATGAATCTAAGATGCGTTTTGTTAAGTCAAAGAAGCTAGAGTAAAAAGCCTATTTGATTCCATTCATATGATATTCTGGAAAATGATAATATAGAGGAATGGAAAGCTGATCAGCAGTTGCCAGGGATTTAGAAAGGGCGAGCCTCTGACTAAGAGAAGCATAGGGAATTCTTTGGGTTGGTGGAATGAATCTGGATGGTATTGGACTGGCATATAAATGACACTATGCATTTGTCAAGACCTACAAAGAGTGAACCTTAATGTATAGAAATTAAATTTTAAAAAACCAACCAAGAGGCCTGGGGATTCCAAGATGGAATGTGGGCTTGTGACAAAAGAATCTTAAAACTGTATTACAAACGTATGAGAAAACCTCACTGCGGCGGGGTGGGGCGGGGTGGGGTGGGGAAGAACTGCCCTAGGGAACTTTGGGAAATAGCGTTTTGATTGGAAACTCTAAGACTGGCATTAAAATAAATTGTAGATGAATACCACACTGTAGTTAAATGTGAATTTCTCATGGGGGTGTGCGCTAACAACTTGGAAATGGCTGTGCTGTATCTGAAAGTGTACAAATAGGTAAGCAGATGATTTTCTCACTGTTGGAGAGGGCGGTTACAGATGAGCGAGGGAGGAAGGCTGGAACGAACAGCAGGAGACATCAGTATGAATTGATGTTTAGTTTGATATAGAGACAGATGGGTAGATACAGAAATCATGGTAAGTATGTATGTATGCATGGGTTAGCTTACATACGTGTATTTCCTAGGTCCTAGTTCTGCCTTCCGAAAGAGCCTAGAAGTTCACCCCAGTAGCATTCTTGGGCAGGGAAAATAGAGCGTGAAGCATCTTGGAGTGCCAGAAAGTAAAGAAGTATTCAAAAAAACAAAATGATGGGAGCATCTTTTTTTTTTTTAAAGATTTTATTTATTTATTTGAGAGAGAGAAAATGAGAGATAGAGAGCACGAGAGGGAAGAGGGTCAGAGGGAGAAGCAGACTCCCTGCTGAGCAGGGAGCCCGATGCGGGACTCGATCCCGGGACTCCAGGATCATGACCTGAGCCGAAGGCAGTGGCTTAACCAACTGAGCCACCCAGGCACCCTGATGGGAGCATCTTAAAGGAATGCAGGAGCCAAACTGAAAAAGCTCCCAAGGGCCATGTCTGGAACAATTTGAGCAACAAAACAAATAACAGTATTTGGATTATAATCCGAAGTATAAAACATACATCCATGAGTACATACTGATATAAATAAATGATTGAAAAATAAAAATAAGTGGGGGTGAAAAGTGAAATTTCTCTTACAGAAGAATCACAAATAATGAATGGAGATAGTCTGCCCTCGAGGAGGTGGAGCGTAACCCTCCCCACTTGAATTGGGGTAAGGCTAGTGGCTTGCTTCCAAGAGTAGTGTGTGGGAAGAGTTGGGGGCAGGAGAGGGAAGGTGAGTACCCTTACCATATCACATCAGCCAGGTGATCAGGGTCAACATCAGCAATAAGTCATGCGGCAGTATGTGCCTTTGATACGATGTGATCAGAATGGAACCTCACTTCTGTTGTTTTCCTCCCCAAACCCTATAACCCCAACTGACTAGGAGGAAAACATCAGGTATATCCAAACGGAGTGACCTTCTACAAGATAACCTGGCTAGTACTCCTCCAAAGTGAGTCATCAAAAAAGCCAGGAAAGTTTGAGAAACTGTCACAGATCAGAGGAAGCTAAGAACACATGACAACTACATGTACTGTGGTATCTTGGATGGGACCCCAAAACAGATAAAGATCATTAGGAAAAACCAGTGAAATTTATTTTTTTTTAAAGATTTTTTAATTTATTTGACAGAGAGAGACACAGCAGAGAGAGGGAACACAAGCAGGGGGAGTGGGAGAGGGAGAAGCAGGCTTCCCGCTGAGCAGGGAGCCCGATGCAGGGCTCGATCCCAGGACCCTGGGATCATGACCTGAGCCGAAGGCAGATGCTTAACCAACTGAGCCACCCAGGCGCCCCCAAACCAGTGAAAATTAAATAAAGTTTTGGATTTTAACTAAAACTAATGTTGGCTCTTTAGTTGTGACAAATGTACCACAGTAAAGTAAGATGCTAACAGTCGCAGAACCTGGGGGAGGGGTACATAAGTTACTCTCTACACTGTCTTTGCAACTCTTCTGTAAATCTAAAATTATTCTAAGATTTAAAAGTTTATTTTAATTTAAATAATTAATTTGGAAAAATCTCTGCAGAATGCCTTATTAGTTTTCTGAGGCTGCTATAACAAATCACCACAAACTTGGTCACTTGAGACAACAGAAATGTACTCTCTCACATTTCTGGAAGCCGGACATCTGAAATCAGCTGCACTGGTGTCAGTTTCAGAAGGGGTTCATAAGGCTGTGCTCCCTCTGGGAGAATCTGTTTCCTTGTCTTTTCCAGCTTCTAGAACTGTATAAATTCCTTAGCTCCTGGGCTCTTCTTCCATCTTCCTCTATTCATTTTCATATCACCTTCTGCCTCTATATCTCTGCATCTTTCTTATAAGGATACATGTGATTATATTTAGGGCCCCTCCAGATAATTGAGGATAATCTTCTCATCTCAGGATCCATAATTTAATCACACCTGCAAAGACCCTTTTTTTTTTCCATGTAAGGTAATATTCACAGGTTCTTAGGGACTAGGACCAGGATATCTTTCAGGGGGCCAAATTTTAGCCTATTTGAGATGCCATGCAAATTATGGATTCTCTCCAAGCCTCAGGTTCCTCATCCAGAAGTGATGTATAAATGTATGTAAACGAGGAGGCCTGATCTGCCACCAGACTGCTCCCTGCAGGAGGCAGGAGCCCGAAGGGTGTGCTGTCCCAGGCAGAGGAGTCCTGCTATTACTCCCTTCCCCCTGGGCCCCGCCCGCCCCATCAGTGGGGTCCATGGCCAGGACGTGGTGGTATAGGGAAAGGAAACCCAGCTGGGAATCCTAACACTTGCGTCCAAATCTCAACTGTCTACAACTTGCAGTGTGACCTCACACGTTACTTTCCGTATTTAGGATATAGTGCGACTCCATGAAACACGTGGACCTTAGTCCTGCCCTGGGAGAGGCCTGGAGAGGGACATCGCTCCCTCCTGCCCTGAGATGTTATGATTACAGATGTTTATACTGCCTATTGGCTGAAGGATCTCGGTCCCTCCCAGTAACAAGGGTACCTTTTAACTGGAAGCAATAGCCCCCTCTCATAGGAGCAGCTTTCATGGGGAGGTTGAGGCTCTGTGATTTGTTGGGTGGAGCAGGGGACAGAGGAGACTCCTTCGTTTCTCACTTGCTTCTACCCGGGCCCCATGAGTCTAGACCAGGGGTCAACAAACTGCAGCCTGTGTTTAAATAACCCATGAGCTGAGAGTGATTTTTACCGATGAACATTGCAATCAATTTGATGGTAAGAAACACTGACTTTGAGCCCCACCTAAGTGAAATGTCATCCTCCAAAAAAAATTCCATTCTTCTCATTAGTAGACCTGCATTACAAAAAAACAAACAAACAAACAAACAAACAAAAAAACAAAAAAACTGTGCTCTATTATTTACTTTGAATTTTGTCAGTCAAACTTTTGTGGAAATTTGTTTCCTCTCTTGTTTCCTCTCTTTGTCTCCTACATAATTTCCTTGATTTTCCTCTTGACCTGCAAAGCTTCTACCAGCCCCCACTCCATCAGTTGCCCTGTGTTCCATCTCAGATCTGTCTTAAGCCGTTCCCAGATTCACCTTGCCCTTTGGAGTCTGAAAGATCTTCATAGAGTAGCTCTGACACAATCATTGCCCCTGGCTAAAATTTCCCCATGGCTTCTCCTTGCCCTCTGGCTGCCTGGCTCGTAGCAGGAGCGAGGCTCCTGCCTTCCTTCTGACCTACTCAACCCTCCTCCAGCCTTGCTGAACGTCTCCCTAGGGGCACCTTGCTTCCCCCAGTGCCAGCATTTTGCACAAGTTGTTACCTCTGCCTAAGATGCCTTTTACCCTACTCCTCCTACCCATACCCAATTCCTCTTGATCTTTTAAGAGTCGTTTTAGACATTATCTCCCTCAGAAAACCCTCCCCGATCCCCCTCCCTCCAGGCTGTTAGGTGTCTCCTCTGGGCTTCCTCAGACGTTTCCTTCCAGCCCAGCACAGATCACACTTTTTAAATGCCTGTGACCTCCACAAGACTGGGAGCCCCTCAGAGCTGGGGTCAGTCTGATTCTGCGCTGATAGCCGTGCTTGTGAATGCCAATGCTCCTGCTGGTTGCTGCCACTTGAGGAGGAAGCGGGCTACGTGTCAGGAGCCCCAGTTAATTTCCTTCCCTGGACCACAGATCACCACCTGTACAACAGGGGCAGGAGGCCTCTGATCCACTGATGGACAAAGGCCTGGGTCAAAGGTGGGAGTGGAAACTTGGGGGGACAAGGAGGGGGCAGGGGGGCAGCAGCTAAGTTTCCAGACACTTTTATCAGTCCTCTACAAGTAACCCATTCAGACACGAGCCTGGGGTCTGGGACTGGTGTGATCCGGACCATTGTAGCCAAAGGTCAGTCTTTAGTAGCCAGCTGCAACTGGCCTGGCTCTGGGCCCTCCCCATCCCCCTTCTTTGCCCTCCCCTGAAAGCCAGAAATAGAAAGGACCTGGCTGGCCATGCTTCCAGTGCAAGCTCAAGAATATGTGCGCACAAGTGAGTGTGAATGTCTACGGATACGTCTCTGTAAGAGTAGCCATGTATGGGGGCGCCCGGGTGGCTCAGCTGGTTAAGCGTCTGCCTTCAGCTCAGGTCATGATCTCAGGGTCCTGGGATCGAGACCAGAGTCGGGCTTCCTGCTCAGCCGGGAATCTGCTTCTCCCTCTCCCTGTGCCACTCCCCCTGCTTGTGCTCTCTCTCGCTCTCTCTCTCTCTCAAATAAATAAAATCTTTAAAAAAAAAAAGAGTAACCATGTATGTACATGGGCGGGTGTGAAAGCGTGTACGTGCGCATGTCCATGTGCCTCAGTGCCTTGGCTTCCGTGCACATCCACGCAGGTGCGTTCCTGTGCCCCATGTGTCTGAGTGCGCAGGACTGTGCACATGGGTAAAGGCAGGAGTTGAGAGGGTCGTCAAACCCCCTTAGCCCTGACAGCCTGTGACATCTGGTCCTTTGACGCTCCCTGGTACCCTCCAGCCTCGTGCCAAAGCGCCCACTCGAGCAACAGGCTTCAAGCTCTCAGTCTATCGGCGCCCTCACCCCTTTTTCTCATCCATCTGATGCTGTTGGGAAAGACCCAGGATCTGAAATATTAGGATGAAACCTGAAGGCGGTGCCGGGGCCACTGTCAGCGCGCCACTGATCCCTTTGATCATTGCTATGGGCCCCAGTCCATGTTCCTGTCAATTTCTCCTTTTAACCAACTGCCCTGCAACTCTCTCGGGCTCGCCTGGGACTACTCTTCCCCACGTGCAGAGGATGATAAACAGCTGGGCTCTCATCCTTCCCCTGCTGCCCTGCCCCGCCCCAGGTAACCCTTGGCCCAGACCAATCAGTGAAAGCCCAGCTGCCTCGCTCTAAGCTGGGGCACCCTCGGGGGGCATTTTCGCAGGACCCAACCATGCTTGCTCTGAGTTTAGAATCACACCCTGTTTAGCTTCTTTGCCTTCCTTGGCCTACCGCCCCAACCCCCTCTCCAGTTTCTCCAGTGGGCATTTCCTCAAAAAACCAGTCTCACAGGGGCCCCTCTTCTCAAGCTCGGCTTCTAAGGAGCCCGACCTAAAACAGGGAGAGGGGCTTAGAAACCACTTAGCCCAACTCTCTCCCCCACCCCGCTGAACAAAGGGTGTTGGGACCCGGAGAGGGGACGTGTGTCTCCAGAGGCCGGACTCCTGCCCTTCGCCTCCAGAGCCCCACCTTGCTGCCACCCTCCCCACCTCCCCTGCGGGTCCCAGGCCCTCTCTGCAACATGGCCAACAGCCTTGGGTTAGGAAGGTTGCTTTGGCCTGCTTCGGTACCCCATTCCTGAGAGTGTCCCCTTAAACCCTCATCTCTTCTTGGAAAAGAAAGTACCCAGAGTCAGAAAGCAGGAAAACAGAAATCTTCCAAGGTGGAAGCCAGCCAGGCAGAAACCGCTCTGCCAACTCCGCTCACTGCCCTTAGGATGCACAGCTGGGAGGCAGATCCCCGGGGTCCCAGTGGACGAAATCTAGACCTTCTCGTTCTCAGGTGAGGCCTCATTTGGTAGAAGGGCACCATCCTGGGTATTGGAAGATCCGGATCCCATGGGCAGCTCTGCCAATGCCTGGCTGAGTGACTACTAAGGCGGTCCACTGACCCTAAGGGGCCCATTTCCCCATCTGTGGAAGGCCTGCTGTAGAGCATGGAGAATCATGACATTCAGAGCACAGGATTCAAGCCTCAAACCTGCTTCTTATGCTCATGGCACACTGAATGAGCCAGCTGTTTACCCCATGTGTGCCTCAGTTTCCTCAGTTGTCACTGCGGAGGACTGCAAGACTGGCCTCACGATTGGTTGTGAGGATTAAAGAGGTTCACACACGCCCAGCACACAGCGAGGTTTGAGTAGCTGAGGGCTTTTGTGCGCCTGTTATGTGCCATCCCAGGGTTGTAGCACTGGCTGGGCCCTGTGGCTATATGGACTTGAGACAACCCCTACCCTTTGTCAAAGCCAGAGGATGAGGCACCAAGGAGACACCATCTGGTGAAGGGAGAGCTTAAAGGGCTTCCCTCCTCCCTGTCCCACCTGCCCGACCTCTAATTCCTCCCTTGGCTTCAGAAAGAAGACCACAGTGCCCCTGGGGGCTCCAGGCCGGGGCTGGGTGCCTATTGGGTCCTCACGATGGGTGGGCTAATCCAGGGTAAGGATGCGTGTGTGTCTGTGTGTCTGACAGGGTCTGCTGAAGAGCATAGCCCAACTGCATTTCCTTTCCATTTGGTGAAATGGATAGAAATAATGCAGGCTTAATCTTGTTTTGTTTCTTCGGGCTAGAAAATGTATTTTTGTCAATTTTCTTTTCAAAATTTTTAAACGATGGTGAAATATAAGTAACACAAAATTTACCATCTTAATTTTTTTTTTTTTTTTTTACTTAAAACACAGACATTTATTCTCTCACAGTTCTGGAAGCCAGAAGTCCAAAGTCAAGTTGTCCACAGTGTTGGTTCCTCCTGAAGGCTCTGAGGGAGCCATCTTAACCATTTTAAAGTGTACAGTTCAGGTTCAGTGGCATTAAATATGTTCACGTTGTTGCAATGATCACCAACATCCATTCCCAGAACTCTTTCATCTTCTAAAACGGAAACACTATATCCATTAAACAGTAACTTCCCATTCTCCCCTCCCCCCTTGTCTTTGTTTGTTTGTTTGTTTGTTTGTTTGTTTGTTTGAATCTGTGCAAGACTTGGGTTTGGTGGTATGAGCCCTTTAACAAATATTTATTAGTAGTTTCCGGGGACTCAAGGCTCATCCCGGGCCCTGAAGGGTTAGGATTCCATAAGCCTGAATAAAAATGGAAGAGAATTTTTTTCATGTCTTCATTCAACAGAACTCTTATGACCCGGTCAGGCCCATGGGGCAGGAAGCTGCAAAAGAGGATACCCCATCCCCCCCGGCCTGGGGATGCTGTTATCTGGCGCTGGGGACAATGAGCAGCTCCAACTATCGCCCTTCCAGACTTCCCTACTCAGGCCTCTCTGCTTCGATGGATCCTACCCGCCCTTCCACAGAGGGAGGAACAACCTGCAGGGAAAATGCATGACAGCAGGCCCCCACTGCCTGGAGTTCACGGAGAAGCACCAAGGCTGGATCCTGGGTTCCGGCCCAGTTCTATCTTGATCTCCCTGGGTGACCTTGGCCTAATCCCTCTTTGGATCTCACTCTGCTAACTATCAAATTGGGATCAACGATCCCTGACACACACCTCCAAAGCAGCCCTTGTCACAGCTAAATGAGATCAGGAATATGGGTGAATTGTGATGATTCAAGTGCTCTGTGAACATGAGGGCTCTGATTCCCCATCTTCTGCGATTTGTAATTTAGAGAAATAGGCATCATGATGCCTTGGGCTGACAGCTCCAAAGCTATCCCTTGATTCCCTCCCCCCCCCACTCCCTGACACAGATTCAACTAGTTCCAGCCTGTCAGTTCAATCTGCACTCTACAGAAGGATGTCTGTGCTCAGAGTTGGCCAGGGTCTGAGCAAAGGTCATACAGCAAATGGAGGCCTGCCCTCCCCTTCCCAGGGGAGTCATTTTATTACCTGGCCTACCTGGCAGATCCTCTTATCAAAATAAATGAATAAATGCTTCATATATCACAAATAGTAGTAGAAGGAAGCTTGGAGATCATTAAGAAGAATAGTAATATTAATAACGCTGCTACTTTTAGTATGATACTACTGCTGCTACTACTATTACTACTGCTGCTACTACTATAACTACTACTGCTACTACTGGTACTACTATTACTACTGCTGCTACTACTATTACTACTGCTGGTACTACTGGTACTACTATTACTGCTGCTGCTACTACTGGTACTACTAATGATGATAGTACCTAATGTTATATGCCAGGCATCATAGATAGAGATAGGTTTTATTATTATCCACATTGGATAGATAAGGTAACTGAGGCAGAGAGCCGTTGAGTAATTCACCTGGGGGGGGGGTCACTCTGCTGTATGGTGTGAGGCTGGGATTCAACTCCAGGCAGTCTGGTCTGCAGCCCCCACCCTTACCCCTCTTCTGTGGGACTACATTGCACAGGTGGGGAGACTGAGGGGATTTGTTCAAGGCCAAGTACTTGCCCCTCAGGCCCTGACATACAGTCCCTGTAGACGGCAAAGAAGGAGTCCTCCTGAAGCACTGTTCTGCTTCTGCTCCAATTCATGCCTGGAGCTCTTTGACTTGGAGTTCATATAGCAAGTCCTCCAAGACAGCACACATAAATGCTGTTACCTCTGTCAGGACACAGAAGAAAGGTGGCTGGCTGCTATATAAGTAGGTAAGAAGAAATCAGGTAAACTCATAATGAATCTTAAAGATCTAGTGTGGCCCAGCATGTCAGCGGGAAAGGGCGGTTCAGACTGACTTGCAAGTTCTTCTCCACAGGCCTCCACCCAACACTTGCAAGAAAGATTCCGTGAGGCACTTGAGAGAACTGCCTTCTGTGGTTTTGGGCAGTTAAAAAAAACCCTCAATCCCTTGTTCTGACTCCCTTCTGACCAAGCAAAAACCTAAGCCTCTAGGGAAGGGACAGAAATCATTTTGTTCCCAGAGTCTAGGTAAAAATACATTGCCTCTGGGCAAAGAGTAGAAGTAAACTTCATCTGACTCTTGGAGGAGGGTTAGGAAAAACCTTCTTGCTGCCCCTAGGACACAGGCCAAGATCCACTGGTTTTAGAGAAAAGATAGAAAAACTTGTCTCCCCTGGAAGACAGACAGGAAATGTCTCTAGCCTAGGATCCTGCAATGATACCAAGCAGAGGTGGGCTACCACTGGTATTTCCCCTACAAGACCAACCACAGATACAACGCAACAGATAGTTGCCATGGGGAAGAGGCTCAGGAATGCTGAGATAACCCTCCCCTCCCCCCCCAGACCAAGGTGTACAGGGCCTGCTCAAGACGCAGCTGAACCCTCATAATAGAGAACTCACTGAACCCACTGTGACCCTAGCATAGAGTAACAAGCCAACAGCAGTGTATCACTCAGGGACACAAGAGCATGGAGAGAGTTGCCCCCCTCCCCCCCATGGCACAGGAACACAGGGACTATGGGAAACTGGGAAAGACTTCATCCACATTTTTAAATTTGTGTTTGAAAGGTCACTATAAAGAAACTGAACAGTCAACCCAAAGAATGGGAGAAAATATTCACAGCATATATCTTATAAGAGACTGGTATCCATAATATATAATATCTATAAGGAACTCTTTCAGCTCAATAAGAAGATAACCCAATTAAAGGACTAAGGGCAAAGGATGTGAATAGACATTTCTCCAGAGAAGAATAGAAATGGCCAACAAACATGTGGAAAGATGCTCGACATCCCTTGTCATCAGGAAAATGCAAATCAAAATCACAGTGAGGTACCCCTTCACACCCCCTAGAGAGGCTAAAATCAAGTAGTCAGAAAATAACAAGTGTTGGTGAGGATGTAGAGAGATTGGAGCCCTCAAATACTACTACTGGTGGGGATGGAAGATAGTCCAGGCACTCTGCAAAACAGTCTGGGTGTTCTTGAGAAAGTTAAATAGAGTTAGCATTGGACTCAGCAGTCCCACTCCTGGGTATGGACCAAGAGAAAGGAAAGCATGTTTATGCAAAAATTTGTACCTGAATGTTGATGGCGGTAGCAGCATGATCCATAATAGCCATAGGGTGAAAATAACCCATACACCCATATCAACTAATGAATGGATAAACAAAGTGCAGTACTCATACAATGGAATATTATTTGACTATAAAAAATACCGATACTGGCACAAGGACTGTCTTAATCCATTCAGGCTGCACAACAAAATACCACAGACTGGCTAACTTATAAACAGCAAGTTTCTTTCTCACAGTTCTGGAGGCTGGTCCAAGATTAGGGTGTCAGTGTTGATCGGGTTCCGGTGAGAGGCCCCTTCCAGGTTGCAGACCAATGGCTTCTCGCTGTGTCCTCACATGGTAGAAGGGAGCAGCTAGTTCTCTGGGGTCTCTTTTATAAGGACATTAATCCCAATGAGGGCTCCACCCTCATAACTTAATCACCTCCCCCAAATTCCACCTACTACCATCACCTTGGGCATTAGGTTTTTAATATAAGAATTTTGGAGGAACACAAACACTTTATCTTTAGCAAGGATGATCCTTGAAAACATGCCAAGTGAAAGAAGCCAAACACAAAGGATCCCATATTACATGGTTCCATTTATATGAAATGTCCAGAAGAGGCAAATATATAGAGATAGAAAATAGAGGAATGGTTGCTTAGGGTTGAGAGGGATGGGGGATTGGGGAGTGAGAGCTGAAGGGTGGAGGGTTTCTTTTTTTAAAAAATTAATTGTGATAAAATACACATAACATAAAATTTACCATTGTAACCATTTTATTTATTTATTATTATTACTTTTTTAGAGAAGGTGTGGCAAAGGGAGAGGAAGAGAGAGAATCTTAAGCAGGGTCCACACCCAGCATGGAGCCCAACGTGGGCTCAGTCTCACGACCCCGAGGTCATGATCTGAGCCAAAAATCAAGAGTCAGAAGCTTAAATGACTGAGCCACCCGTGTGCCCCCCCCATTGTAGCCATTTTACAGCCTACTATTTAGTGGCATTAAGTACACCCACAGTGTTGCATAACCAACACCACTATCTAGTTCCCAGAACTTTTTCAACCCCCAAACAGAAACTCTGTGTTCTCCCTTCCCTCCAGTTGCCCTGGCAACTACAGGGTTTTGTCCCTTTTTATATAATATTTCATTTTTTTTTCTGGCTGCCCTTAACATTTACTTTCTTTTTTTCTTTATTTTTTATTATTTTTTTAAACATTTACTTTCTACTTTTGGTTTTCGGTAGTTGATCTATATATCTAGGTGTGTATGTGCTTTACATTTGTTCTGCTTGAGATTCTCTGGAATTCTTGCATCTGTGATTTGTTATCTTTCATTAAATTGGCAAAAGACTCAGCCATTATCTCTCTGAATATTTTCTCTTCCTTCCCCTCTCTCTCCTTTTTCTTTCTGAAATTCCAATTATATGCATCTTTTGACCTTCTGATACTGTCCCAGAGTTCTTGGATGCTGTGTTCTCTCCTCCCTACCCACATTCTTTTTTCTCTTTATGGTTCATTTTGGATAATTTCCACTGCCTAGATTCAAGTTCACTGGTTCTTTCCTGGTTGTTTCCAGTTTGATGCTGCTGTGCCTACTTGTGCTCTCTCTCTCTATCTCTCTGTCAAATAAATAAATAAATAATCTTTTTAAAAAAAAAAGTTTTATTTATTTTAGAGAAAGAGAGAGACGGAGTGCAAGCAGGTGGAGGGGGGCAGAGGGAGAAGGAGAGAAGCAGACTCTGCGCTGACCCTGGATCCCAATGTGGGGCTCGATCCCACAACCCAGAGATCGTGACCTGAGCAGAAACCAAATGTCCAACACTCAACCGACTGAGCCATGCAGGTAACCCCGATTCTTCTTTTTTATAGTGTTATCTCTGTGCTAAAATCCCCTATCTGTTTCTACAAGTTGTCTCTTGTCTCCTCTTGATCCTCCACTTAATAATCACAGTTATTTTAAAGTCTCTGAGAGACGACATTGTAGACCTGCACCACAAGTAATGCTGAAGGAAATTCTTTAGGCAGAGTGCATTCCACAGCAGGTGGAAACCTGGATTTACACAATGAAGACTGAAGGAAATTGTAAAACAAACAACAAAAAAAGAAGGTAAATACAAAAAGCTTTATTCTTATTTTTAATCACTTTAAAAGGTAATTGATTATCCAAAGCAAAAAGAGTCACAACATATAGAATTTATAACATCTGTAGAAATAAAGTGTATAACAAAACTAGCACACAGAATAGGAGCACGGAAATGGAAGTATACTATTATAAGGCTCGTTCACCTGTACACGAGATGGTACGTTGTTCTTCAAAGGTAGACTTAAGTTCAAGATGTATATTGTGAACCCCAAATCGACCACTAAAAACTTTTTAAGGTGTTCTAATCAATAACTCAGTAGTAGAATCTAAAGGAATTTTAATAAAATACTAAATTAATCCAAAATAAGGCTTGAAAAGAGAAAAAAGGAGATAGAGGATTAGATCTCAAAAATAGAAAACTAGT
Organism: Eumetopias jubatus; assembly: GCF_037043125.1. NCBI lineage: Eukaryota > Metazoa > Chordata > Mammalia > Carnivora > Otariidae > Eumetopias > Eumetopias jubatus. Next base: position 56,897,344 of record NW_028274819.1, read on the forward strand.
GGGGCACCTGGGTGGCTTAGCTGTTAAGCATCTGCCTTCAGCTCAGGTCATGACCCCAGGGTCCTGGGATCGAGCCCCGCATCGGGCTCCCTGCTCGGGGGGAAGCCTGCTTCTCCCTCTCCCACTCCCCCTGCTTGTGTTCTCTCTCTCATTGTGTCTCTCTCTGTCAAATAAATAAAATCTTAAAAAAAAAAAATAGAAAACTAGTGAGGTGGTACATTTAAATCCAGCCATATCGATGATTATATAAATGGTGAACGATCTTGTTAAACACCCAATTAAAAGGCAGAGATTGTCAAACGGGGTTGTTGGTTTTTTTTTTTAAGACTCAATTATATGCTGTCTATAAGACCCTCACTCTTATTTATTTATTATTTTAAGAACCTCACTTCATTGATTTATTTTTGAGGGTAGCTGACACACACTGTTGCTGGAGTTCCAGGCATACCACATAGTGACTGGACAAGTTTATACATTATGCTGTGCTCCCCACAAATGTAGCTGCCACCTGTCCCCCTACAGCACTATTACAATACCACTGACTGTATTCCTTATGGTGTGCCTTTTATTCCCGTGACTTACTCATTCCATAACTGGAAGCCGGTATCTCCCGCTCCCCTTCACCCATTTTGCCCATCTTCCCACCCCTCTGGCAACCATGTTTGTTCTTTGAATATAGAGCTCTGATTCTGCTTTTTGTTATTTATTCTTCTTTTTTTTTTTTTAGATTCCACATCTGAGTGAAATCATATGGCATTTGGCTTTCTCAGTCTGACTTATTTTACACCGTTTATAACACCCTTTAGGTCAATCCATGTTGTTGCAAATGGCACGATGTCATCCTTTTTTATGACTGAGTAATAATAGTCCATTGATTATATATACCACATCTTCCTTATCCATTTGTTTATTGGTGGACACTTAGGTTGCTTCCATATCTTGGCTACTGTTAATGCTGCAATAAACATAGGGTTGCATGTATCTTTTCAAATTAGTGTTTTCATATTCTTTGGGTAAATACCCAGTAGTGCAATGATTTGATCATATAGTATTTTTATTTTTAATTTTTGAGGAACCTCCATACTGTTTTCCACAGTGGCTATATCAATTTACAGTCCCACCAACAGTATACATGGGTTCCTTTTTCTCCACATCCTCACCAACACTTGTTATTTCTTGTCTTTTTTATTTTAACCTTTCTGACAGGTGGAAGGTGATATCTTATTGTGGTTTTGATTTGCATTCCCCTGATGATGAGTGATGTTGGGCATCTTTTCAAGTGTCTGTTGACCATCTGTATGGTAAGGACTTCACTTTAAATATAAAAACATATAGGTTAAAAAGGGATGGAATAAGTTATACCATGCAAACACTAATCAAACACTAATCAAAAGAAAGTTGGTGGCTATATTAATATCAGGCAAAGTAGATTTCAGAACAAGGAATATTACCAGAAATAGTAGACAGAAAATCACAAGGATTTAGAAAACCCAAATAACAATATCAAACAGCTTGACCTGATCTTTACAGAACACTCTACACAACATCAGCAGAATAAACACTCATTTCCAATGTACATTAAAGATTTGGGGGGAGAAAAAGAGATTTGCCAAGACAGACCATTTTACCATATTCTGCCCCTGAAAAAAACCTCGACACCTTAAAAGAATTAGAATCACATGAAGTATGTTTTCTAATAAAAATGGAATCCAATTATTAATCAATAACAAAAAGATATCTGAAAAGGTCCCCAAATATTTGGAAACAACACACTTCTAAATAAACAATGGATCAAGAAGAAAGTACAAAGGAAATTTTAAAAATATTTTGAACTGAATGGAAATGAAAACACAACATATCAAAATTTATGGCATGTAGCTAGAGTAGTTCATAAAGGGAAATTTATAGCATTAAATACTTATGTTAGCAAACAAGAAAGGCTTGGAATCAATAATCTAAGCTTAAGAAAAAAATTATATTCAAAGCAAGCCAAAGGAAGGAAATAATAAAGAGCAGAAATAATGAAATTGAAAACAGAGAAAATATCTGAAACCAAAGATTGTTATTGGAAAAATAAATAAGATCAATAAACCTCTAGTCAAACTGGTCAAGAGAAAAAGATAAAGAAAAAATTGCCAATATTAAGAATGAAAAAGAGACATCACTACAGATCCTGTAAATATTAAAAGGACAATGAGTAAATATTATGAACAACTGTGTGCCAGTATATTTGATATCTCAGTTGAGATGTCCTGATGGAGTAACCAAGCCATTTCTACCCCTATCTGTGCCTGGCATAATCCGGAGCCTTGTGTAGACAAGAAGGGAATTTCAGACCACAGAATGTCCAAACTGCTGTAGAGAACAATCCTCCAAGCTCAAAGCATTAGCCTGGCAGAGGCCACACTGGGCTAGCTGCCCTGGTTCAAATTCCCCTGAATTTATTTTCAGGCCTGAACCTCTTTCTCAACACTGGGTACACGGGAAGGGACAACCATGACTGAATTCTGGGGATTGCCCAATGGCAGTGCTGGAAAACCCCCAGATTTTGTCTAACCTTCCTGCCCAAGCCACCTCCACAGCACCATCCCAATACAGGACTGAAGGGGTAGCTCAGCTTCTCTCTTTCTCCCTCTCTCCCTTCCTCCCTTTGTCCCTTCCATCCAGGCCCAGGTGAATTAGAACAAGTGAGGGCTTTGGCATCAGATCAATTAGGATACCAGACTCAGCCCTTTTTCTCACTATCACCTCTCTAAGCCTCAGTTTCTTCATTTTTATTTTAAGCTTGCTGTGAACTCATATCTTCAGGGTTCTGAAGGTTGCATATTCAGTGTTATACACAAGGACAGGGCTAAATTCATTTCAATCTCTGGTCTCTTCACTAAAAGGCCCCTTCCCTGAAAACTCCAATGAGGACTGTACTTCCTCTTGTCAATTTGACCTTGAACTTCAAAAGTTCCAGGAGGGTTGGGACTGGGTCTGATTTCTCCTCACCATTATATCTCTAATACCTGCACAGTTCTGGCAAAGAGTATGTACGTGAAAAATGTATTGAATGAATGAATAAATGAATGAATGAATGATGACAAAATTTATTCTGGGTGACATGAGATGTAATACAGAATCCCACACTGTATTTTCCAGGTCCCAAGAGTGCATGTGATTGCAGAAGCAGGGAGTGGGCAATGAAATGAATAAGATCCACTCCTTACCCTTGAGGAAGTCGATACATTCTTTTCTGATGTCTTCACTATACCAGTCTCATGCTAGGTGCTGGGATCTTTGAATCAGCTTTGTCTTTGCCTACAGTCAGATGGGAGAGGGAGGAATCTAGACAGATAAATTATACAAACTGTTTCTCCAAAATGTAGGCTTCTCCAAACTATGTACTTCTCCAAGCTGTGAACCTCCAGAAGGCAGGACCCTGCCCTATATACCTCCATATTCCTAGCCCAGGTCCCAGTGTTAAAGTTCAAGTGAAAGTTAAACAAACAACAGCAACAACAACAACAACAACAAAAAGTGTGTTTGGTTGTAGAGAAGGCTTCTTGGAGGAAGATGTATAAAGATAGGAAGGATGGGCAGGGTGCAGAAAAGGAGACACTCTTCAGTTCAAGAAGGGAGAAGGGCACCTCGGTTCCAGAGCACAGTGTGAGCAAAGATCCAGAGGGGGAAAGCACATTCAAGGACACAGCAAGTGACCTGTTGTGACCAGAGAGCTGAATCCATATCAGAGAGAGGCATGAAGGAAGGCTGGAGAGGGTAGTAGGGGCAGGATCACATGAGACTTTGAATGCCAAGTTAAGGAGCTTGGGTCTTATCCTAAAGCTATGGGAGCCACAGGTGAGAATGGTTGGATTGCGTGTTCCAAAAATCATGCTGGGGGTCAGCGTGGAACGCAAGGATGGAGACAGGGGACCAGTGAAGAGGCCAGTATGGCTGTCCCTGCAAAGGAAGGTGGCATGGCCCAGCAGAGATGGAGAGCACTTTGTTGTGCTTATTGAGAGTGGAGGTGTGTGTGTGTATGTTTTTAGATATGCATTCTTCCACAGAGGGTCAGCCTGATCAAAAATTTCAACCCTACTCCGTTTCACAACCCATCATACCCAAAGCCTGGGGGAGGCCAAAGATACTAAAGAGGCTGAAACACATCTATCCAGTGCCTCACTTTATATTTCTTTTAAGGAGAGATTCAACACTCTTCTGCAGGCTTTTAGGTTGGTTATCTCATCTAAATCTAATGTTAGTCTTGGTTATCTCATATAAAATATGTTTTCCTGTCCTTCTTTGTGTCTCCTTCATGCCTTGTGTCAAAATCCTTGTATAGGTTGCTGACTGAAAAAACTCCACAAGGCCAGGCTGGGAATGGAGCCTAGAGTCACCAGGACCCCTCACTCTAGGATGAGCTTCTGTTTGAGACAGCTATTCCTCCCTAGCAGGGCCCATGAGTGCCTGCTGGTCACCCTGCACACTCAAGAACTATGCTGAGCGCCATGGGCCTGCACCTAGGCCAGCTTGGGAACCTAGTAAGGCCATCGGAAAGGGAACTGGTACTTTAATACCACTCCCTCTAGGTGACTCAGCAATAGTTCCTGATAACCAATGCCTCCTTCTCTCAAGGGACACCAAACAGCTTTTTAAAATAGGCAGTATATTCCGTTGACCCGAGAAAGGGCCAGGATTTTGCAGCTACTCTAAAGCCTAGGCTCTGGAACCAGACTACATCAGTTTAAATCCTGGCTCTGCCACTTCTTAGCTGTGTGGCCCTGGACAATTTTTTTTTTTAAAGATTTTATTTATTTATTTATTTGAGAGACAGAGAGAATGAGAGATAGAGAGCATGAGAGGGAAGAGGGTCAGAGTGAGAAGCAGACTCCCCGCCAAGCAGGGAGCCTGATGCGGGACTCGATCCCGGGACTCCAGGATCAGGACCTGAGCCGAAGGCAGTCGCTTAACCAGCTGAGCCACCCAGGCGCCCCCTGGACAATTTTTTTTTTAACCCCTTTGTGCCTAAATTTCTTCATCCATAAAATGGGGCTAATTATAGTAGTGTTTACTCCGTAGGGCTGTCATGAGGCTGAAACAAATCCACACATGTAAAGTAGCTAGAATAGTAACTGGTGGTGAGTAAATGCTCATTCAAGTTTAGCACTGGTTACTACCTGCTGTAGTTCATGAAACCTGCCTCTTGTCTTTTTGGAAAAATCTAAACCACTCCAGCCCGCTCCAGTCTCCCAGTGCTTCTTTAGCTGAACATGATCCTCACACACGTTTCTAGTCTCCTTTGACTGGGCCTCTGCTTCTTCCAGGACCCTTGGTCACGCTGAGGTGCCTGTTTGTTTTCTCTAGTGCCCTCCGGTTTCGCTGGTTTCTCTGGGTATTTCACTCTCCCCTCCTCCATTATGTTCATTCATAGGCTTTCGGACAGGTTGCCCCATTTCCAGGTAAACCTGTCCTCCCAATTCTTAGTGTCAATCATAGTACTTCTATTGATAACATTTGTCTGATACTATATGCTAGGCTCTGTGCTGGGCACTTTATGTTCATTATTTTAGTCCTTACCATCCTAGGAAGGAGGTACTTTTATTCCCATTTGGATGGAGTGCAGGGAAACTGGGGCCCAAACACAGTAAGCGACATTAACAGGTGGCATTATTATAGTTACTCTAAAAACGATCCATTAGCAGACCTGCTCAGTGAGATGGATGTGACCAGGTCCCAGCTCTCTAAGAGCCGCACTTTGCTCCTGGTGCGGGGAACATGAGCCTTGCCATCCTCGGTGGGTCAAGTCCCTTGTCCCAGCACTCCCTACTCTGCACTGAGTTTCCAGCTGCATTCCCAGAGCCCTGGAGACTGGAGTGTGGGGGCTGCCCAAGTGAGAAGATGACCATGTGGAATCCTGGGGCCACCCTTGCCGAACCAGAGCGGCCCCGTCGTCTGTTGTCACCTCATGGGCTTCTGAACAAGGCTGGATTTGAAGAAAAGGTTGCACTGCTAAAGAAAGCTGAGAAAACAACTGCTGAATAGTAATGGTCTTTTTAAAAACATAATTGAGATACATCATTAGTTTCAGGTGTACAAGATGATCTGCTATATGTATATATTGCAAAACGATCACCACAGTAAGTCTAGTTAACATACATCCTCACATATAGTCATGGTTTTTTTTTTTGTTTTTGTTTTAACATGTCTGCTTTTTCCCTCAGCATGCAGGCTCCTGGAGAGCAGGGACGGCATCCTGGGCCAGCACTGGGCTAGGAGGGTCTCGGCAAAGGTGGGCCAGACCGAATGCACCAGGAGCTCTCTGTGCAAAATAAGGTTTGCCCCCTTTTCCTGCAGGGTGACGGTCTTAGGGGAAATTGAGTAAGAACCTTGCAGACAGAATGATGCAAGGGGAACTTTCAGTACACATTGCAACAGAGCATTTTAAAATGGGGCTGGGGTTGTGCTGATGGCTTGTTCCCAAGGGTCTCAGCCCTGCTCCTCTCCAGCTGGCCAGACCTGTCACATAAGTTACGGCCAAAGGCTACTACCCATTCCCCCCAATGCCTGGCCTTAGAGCTGGGAGGTTTGAAACCTGAAGTCATCTTCGATCACCCCTGTGGGCCTTGAGCCCTATGTCCATGTCACCAAAACCTGGAAATTCTAAGACCTCAGCTTTTCTTCAACCTTCTTTTTCTTACCTTTGGCTCTGCTATCACTTTAGTGCGGGCTGTGTTATCTTCATCTCTACGTTCCCTCCCTCCCTTCCCTTCTTCCATCCAGTATTACCCAAATCCCTCCCGTGGGCCAGGCCCAGCATTGGGCACTGGGACCCAGAGAGCCCTCTGATTCCACCTTTACCCTCAAGTAGCCTCTCCTGGGCAGGACAGCTTTGTAAACATTAAGAGTAGAGGCGCTCTGACAGAGAGAAGCCGGAGATCTGATGGGCACACAGAGCTGAGAGAGGGTCCTCCTAGGGGCCACGTGCTGTGTACCTTCCATTTACTGTCCTAGGCCCACTCTCTACCTTTCTCTATCCTGCTCACTTCCTCAGTTCTCTGTATGAACTACGTTATTGGGCTTCCTTACCCTCTGGCCAATGGGAAGCCCGGCAGAAGACTGGAGGGAGGGACAGAGTGTGACTCTGCCAGGTCACCATGGGTGGTCTGTTCCCCTCTGCTTGGCTTCCTCCCTTTGGACCTTCAGGCCGCACACCCCCCCCCCCCCCCGTGTTACTAGCCTTGGAGTACTGCACCACCCCTTGAGTTTTCTCTATATCCTGCCTATATTTTTGCAAAGTTTTTGTATTAAAGTTGCCTCAAGTTACCCAATTCCGGAGATGTTGTCTCCCTCAGGGACCCTGGCTGATACAGGCCATAGGTAATCAAGAAGGATGCTACGGAGGTGACAGCTGAACGTGTTCTTGTTTGGACAATGATCTTTCTAGAGCACAAAACTGATCATATGTCACCCCTGCTAATACCCTTTATAGCTCCCCATTGCTCTGAGGATAAAGTCCAGACCCCTTAGCCTGGTACCTAAGACTATACACCATCTGGCTCTTGATGACCAAGCAGCATGTGGTAAAGTCACTCAGAAGGAGGACACTTGGGGGCTTGGAGGGAAGGGAAGCAGTCCCAGTAAGGGTGCCAAGCAAATTCCTGGATGAGGAAGGAGGAGGTAGGTGAGCTTCTGGACCACAAGGCCATGCCAGGCTCTCCTGACCCACCCTTTGGGTGAGCTGAGCATTGGGAATGAGTTTGACCCAGACAAGCCCTAGGCTTGGGCATGAGAACTGGTTCAAACCCCAGCCTCACCACTGACATCTGGCAAGCTCTTTGACTCTCTGAACCTCAGTTTTCCCAACTACAAAATGGGAATAATCTCTCAGGGCTATGGCGGAAGTTTAAAGGAGGGAATGAATGGGAATTTGCTCTTGTCAAGTAGTTCCAGTATTGGGGCCTGTTCCTCTCCCCAACCTTGTGAGTCAGGGAAGGCACATGGGCTGAAAGTTCAGGAAGGCTTGAATGTCAATCCCAGCTTTACTACTTCCTCACTTTGTAATCCTTGGCAAATCACTTTGCCTCTCTGTACCTCCCTTGCAAAGTGCGGTGATAATCACCCCTTGCAGGGCAGCTGTGAGGATTGGGTACGTGCACACAGAATAGAGCCTGGCATAGAGCAGGGTACTTGGTAAATGTTTATGTTTGCTTTTTGCCCCGGGCCTCTCTTAAGACAAGTGAGCTCTCTGCCTTGTGGGCTGGCCACGTGCAGAAGGGCCAAGGCTGCTGTCATGGTAAGGAGTCTCAGGTGTGCAAGTGTCCAACCCCCACAAACTACAAAGCAGCACCTGTAATTCCCAATAGCAACACAACACTGGCGACCGGGGGCGGGGGCGGTGGGACATGCCATCTTTGGTGAAGCCCACCCCGGTCAACTCCTGCTTGGCAGCTTGACTTGGCCTCTCTATCCCTGGTTTGGTCAAAGCACCCAGGGGCTGGATAGGGAGAAGATAAAGAAAATGTGGCTCGGGTCCCAGAGCCATCCTGCTCACGTACCTGCAGGAGGAACAGGGCAGACCATTAAAGCCGGGAATGTAGGGACGTTGGGAGGTGAGGGGAGGGGGCCAGGAGAAGTCAGTGCCTAGTGTGAGTCCCCCCTGCTCTCTCCTCATGCAGGAGACCACAGTCCCAGGACAAAGAAAGCTGCCATGTATGTGTGAAGGGTCAAACTGAAGCCACATGTTATTGCCCTAGTCCTCAAGCCCCACCTCCCTACCAGCAACCCACCTGCTCTTTCTAACCCTCCAATCTAATCAAGGTGCCCTGCTCTTCACACCCCTCCTTTGGTCCATCCCCCAGGGGATGAAGTCCAAGTTTCTCCGCAGGATTACAAGGCCCTTCAGATCTGGTCCCTGTCCATCTGTGCAGCCTTGTTCTCTACTCCTCCCCTGCCTGCATCCCTCTTCCAGCCACTCCAGGGTGCTCTGGGGTCTCACCTCCAGGCCTTCACCCATGCTGTGGCCTCTGCCTGAATGCCCTTCTCCTTCCTCTCAGCCTGGCGGAAATGTACTGATCATCCCCGGTCCAGTGGCAAATGCCATCTCCTCTTAACCTTCCCAGTTTAAGACATCATGTCTGTCCTTCTGCCTTGCGCCCACAGACTCCATCTGCAAAACCACTCATCAATGGGCAAGGAACATAATTTTGAAAAATGTGCCTGGCACTATGCTAGGCTTTTGTTTTGTTTTGTTTTGTATCTTAGCTCATTTAGTTTTCAAAGCATTTCACACAAATGATGATGGTTATTATTATTCCCATTTTACAGATACGGAAACAGAGGTTCAAGGAAGGCAGGGCCAGAATCAGACTCCAGCTCTGAGTGCAAAGCTGCTGTGCATAAACCCCTCCGGGAAGTGCGTCCAGCCCCAGCGGAGGCAGGGGCCTCTCTCCTCTGATTCCTGTCCCGGCACTGCCAACAGCATCTGTGTGTGGCTGTCTCCTGCGTCCTGGACCCTCACCCCTCAACCACGTGAGCACCCCACGGGCAGGGACGGGGGGGCTGGCTGAGCTGGGTCCGCGGCACTTAGTGGAGAGATGCTCTGTGGGCTTTCTTGATAACCAGACGGAAAGGTAGAGGCAGCTTGGGAGCCCAGGCCTACCCTAACGAATCCCGGCACCAGCGACCCGAGGCGGGACCTTAGCATCTTAGCCAAGCGCAGGCCCCGCTGCGGGCAGACACACCCGCTAAGGCTCTCCGCCGGCTGCACGTGCTCTGCATCCGGGCCCAGGAGCCACGGGCCCCCGGCGGGCAGCGGCCGAGGGCGCGGGGGGAGCAGCGGCCCGGCCCCGGCGCGCGTCCCGCGGGGAGCCCCGGAGCCCGCGCCCGCCCGCCCCGCCCGCGCCGCCCGGCGCTCGGGCTCCCGTGGGGGACGAGGGGCGGGCGGGGTGGAACGGCCGGCCCCGCCCCAGCCCGCGTCGGGCCGCCGGGTTGTGAGGTGATAAAGCGCCGCGCTGCGAGCGCCGAGCGCAGTGGCCGCCGCCGACGGCCCGCTTTCGGCTGCTGCTCGCGCCGCGACGGGCGGTGCGCCTCCAGCTCCCCGCGCCGTAGCCGCCCCAGCGTCAGCGCCGTCCCCCCAACCCCGGCCCCCGAGCTCGGCGCGAAGCCCTGGCCCCGGCGGCCGGGGCATGGGCCAGGGGTGCGGGGCGAGCCGGCTTCCCGCGGGGCCGTGAGCTGCAGCGGCTTCAGCATGAAGACTCTCATAGCCGCCTACTCCGGGGTCCTGCGAGGTGAGCGGGGGCCCGGGCTGCCCCGCTGGGGGTGGGGGGCGGCGGTGGGCCGGGGCGCAGGGGTGGGGGGTTCTGCAGGGCCTCCGCGGCTTTCATCCCGGGCTGGGAAGCCGCAGGGGGTTTTCGCGAAAGGACGTGACAGGGCTCTAAGGCAGGCAGGAGTGTGTTCTTACAACGAGGGTACGAGGGTACGTTGCTGGAGAACTGGCCAGCGTGCAGGTTGAGGTCCCAAGCCCTTTCTTTTCTTTTCTGAAAGCGTGCCCCACGCCGCGCATCTAGGTCTGGGAAGAGGGAAGGATCCTGGGGACCTCGGCAGATGCAGGCAGCGTCGTAGTCAAGGCTGAGTTCATGCTCCACTCTGGCACTTGATCCGTTTTTGTCACCTCTGTTACATCGCTTTCCTTCCCCCAGCTTGTTTTCCCCATCTGTTAGATGAGGTTGATATTTAACAAGCCCTCCCCAACCCAGAGCAAGGGGGGGTAGTGGCCCCTGGCAGTTCCCTCCCCTCTCTTCTCACCAGGTGGAGCCAAGCCCTGAGAGACTGGATGGGGCAGAGTGGCAGGGTTTTGCAATCCCCTGAAACAGCCACCAGCCGGGAACATGCCTGGCTGGGACAGGTGTGCCCACACAGTACTCTGCCCTCCTCCCATCCTCGAGCCCAGGCTCAGGGGGCCCACGCGGCAGCAGCTCAGCGCCACACCCTTAGAAGGTGGGGCGGAAGACCCCAGGTGCCCTCCATGTGGCCCAGGCCCCTCTTCCACCAGTGTGGAACTGAGGCCCTTGGTGAATATACAGATATTCACTTATAGTTGGAGGAATTGATGGGAAGAGGCATGACCTTCTTGAGGTTTCCTTGACAGATGCCTTGGCCAAGGGAGACCCTGGGAAGTCAGTCACAGCTGTGCTAGGTTTGTGTGTGTCTTGAAGTTTCCCTCCCTCCTTCTCAGTCTTTATTCTGCTTGCTGAACCTCTCTTATCATTTTTTCTTCAGTAACTGACAGTCGCCTACTCTACCCACCTTCATTATAAAAATAAAACACTGATTATTGGAATTTTGAAAAATAGAGAAAAACAGGAAGAAAATAACAATTGCTGGGTCCTCAACTATCCAAAAATAGCCTCCTAGTGCTGTGTTAGTATATGTCTTTCAATTTTATTTATTCGCATTATATAAAGTTGAGGTCATGCTACAGCTATAGTTCCGAATCCTGGTTTCTCTGAGGATTTCCTCTCTTGCTCAGAATCACTTATAATGTTCTAGTGGCTGCCAAGTAACCACCGTGGAGCTGTATCACAGTTTAACTGGGTCCTGGGCATTGGCATTGCCCTTGGAGTGCTGCTCATTGCCCTTGGAGAGATATCGAGCTGCTGTTGCCATTTTGGAGGCAAGCAGCCTGAGCTGCCCCATGTATCCGGCCCAATAGCCTACGACAGCCTCCTCTCTCACTTAAGAGTGCTTTTCTGTTCATTGTACCCTTTGATGCCCATAACAAGGGAAGGAAGGGACTCACCCATGTTCATGCTTTTAAATATGCTTTTGTCTTCAGGGAACAGGATAGGGATGCTCTCTGCGGTAGTCCTTCCCGGAGATCCCCTTCCCTCGCCTCTGATGTCCGCAGGCTGTGAGCTCTATCTTTCAGGAGCTGTTGACTCTCATGTTTTTGACCTCTAGTTTGTATTTCAGGACTTTTAGTGAATGATTTTGACCAAGTCACTTAATATCCTATCAGGAGCATTTCCCGATGTTGTTTTCAGATCTTAAGAACTTTTTGTTTCCTTTTTTTTTTTTTTAAGATTTTATTTATTTATTTGACAGAGAGAGACAGCGAGCGAGGGAACACAAGCAGGGGGAGCGGGAGAGGGAGAAGCAGGCTTCCTGCGGAGCAGGGAGCCCGACGCGGGGCTCCATCCCAGGACCGTGGGATCATGACCTGAGCCACCCAGGCGCCCCTCTTTTTTTTTTTTTTTTTTTAACTGGCTGCAAGGAATTCCATCATGGGCTGGTATGAAATGCAAACCAGTCACGTGTCAGCTCTCTGGATCTACTTTGACGAAAGACTGGGTGGGGTAGGGGAGGGTGCTGAAGCAGATTTTATGTTATCTAGACATCTCCATTAGACCGGCTTCTTACATCCTTGGTCTTTGAAGACACTCCTCAGTGGCCTGGTTTGTCTCTGTGGATAAGTGTCCACTGTTGCGAGGTGGTGAACACCTTGTCAGTGGCAATATTCAAAGGAGAGACCATGGATTCTGTGAAAGGAAGTCCTGTGTTGGGTGAGAGATTGAAATAGATACCTTGGTGACTGGTTTCTTGGCCAAAAGAGAAAGCCAGCTGTGGGAGCATGGCTATGGCTAGGTGGGTGTCTGCTGGGGGAGGTGGGAGTCTGTGTTGGTAACTTCTGATCTCTGAAGGACTATCCTATGCCTGGGGTGGAGGCTGCAGAGTTAGTCACGTTTGCATCTCTGCCTTTGCCCCTGGACCAGAGGCTCTTCAGGTCAGAGCCCTCTGACGCCTGCCTAGATCCTCCGGGTTTAGCACAAGACCCAGAACAAAATGATGGCAACTCTAGTAAAATTCTGAGCTGATTCATTGGTTCTCTGTGTCTCCAAAAAACAAGGGGTGGGATTACAGAAGGCAGGTTTTGATGTAATGGAGAAATCCTGGAGTGGGTAGGGATGGAGCTCCCCATTACTGGAGGTATACAAGCAGGAGCTTGGTAGGGAGTGAAACTTAAGAGGCTAGATTGTTGGGAAACTCTGGAACTGTGGGGTGATAGTCACCTAACCCCGTCCTAAATCATAGGATAGAAATGTCACTCTCCTGTTCCCTGTCTCCCTTCCCCTGCATCCTTTCCCTACCTGCACAGAGGCCACTTTGGGGTTATCTCTGCTACCAACGGTTCTTCTGTGCTGTAAAAGGAGGGCCGAGAGTAATATTTGATTGGCAGGCTGGGTGACTCAGTAGCCAATGTGGAAATCCTGCCTCACCCCAGCCTCCCACCTCAAATTTAGCAGCAATTAGTCATAAAATCATAGCTATCTGTTAGTGCTGGGTCAGGCCCAGCTGCCATGTTACCTAGGGAGCACTGAGGGCCCCAGAGAGAAGGGACTGGTTCAGAGTTATCAAAGCCAGGGTCAGAACCCAGATCCATCTCCTAGTCTGTGGCTTGCCTCCTTAACCAAGAGAGGGGGTGAAGGGCTGAGCACAGGGCTCTGGCTATTGTAGACACTCAGCGACTTACTCTGAATGAGTAGAGGTTGCTCCCAGTCTCCAGGATGGGATGGTAGATCACTCCTTCCCAAGCTTTTTTGCAGAAGCTCTCCCAGCTGCCCTGATGGGTAGAGACACCACCCCAGAGCTCTGCTGCCAGGTGATGAACTACCAGTTTCCCCTCATCATGGGTCAGACCTTCCAAACTCTTCCAGGAGGCCATGAAGCCCCCGCCATGAGCAGCCCCCACCACCTCACAACCTCATCTCCTGCCATGCTGTGCTCTAGAACTGCCACTGGTCTTCCTGTTCCTCCAGCGAATATTGCCACCAGTTCTGTCCTACCTTGGGCCCTTTGCACATGCTGTCCCTCTGTCCAGATCTTCACATGGCTACTTTGGATCCTTCAGTCTCCTTTCAGAGACCTTTTCTGACCGTGCCATGTGTAGAACTGCCCCCTAATTGCCACATCTTGTTTTATTGTTTATAGCCCTTCTCATAAACATAAACATAAATAAATAATAATTTATTTATTAAATTATCATGTGGCCTTACCTGTTTAGTAATTGTCTTTCCCATAAGATTGTCAGCCCCTTGGGAGCAGGGACCTTGTCGTTCTCAGTGCTATGTCCCTGGTATCTCGTATAATGTATGGCATGTAGTAGGTGCTCGGTAAATATTTGTTGAATGAGTGAATCATTAATGGAACCTCAGCCCTCCTGAGAGCTGTCCTGTTCCTCTTGGGAGGAAGTCCTGCTTTTAGCTTCAGTGTGATTCCTCAGTCCTTCCTCAGGCCTCCTCTGTGCCTGCTTGTGCTGGGTGGCGGGGCTGCAGCTCTTCCCTGCTGCAGAGACACCCTCCATCTCGTGAGGGTCTGGCTCCCAGGCAGAGTGCCGAGTGGGGGGGGCGCTGGGCTCTCCGTGGTCCCCCTCATCACTTCCAGAGCTTTAGAAGCCAGAGAGCCAGGATGGCAGCCCTCCCTTCCCTCTGGGACATGGCTGGGTGGCTCACTTACCCTCTGGGAATCTCACTCCCCCATATGGAAAACCGGATCGGAAATCTCAAACTCTCAAGAATGTGAGGGTTTGAGCGAACATGCATGGAAAGTGCTTTATAAACTAACTTGTGACACTCAAGTTCATCCTTGTCGTTCATCCTGTGTGACACACGCAAGCAGGCTCCCAACACTGTGGAGAGTGGCGGCCTCCGCTCTGATGCATCCAGGAAGGCTTTGCCGTGATGGGGACTTGGGGTGTGGGCCTTTTGGTTTGCTGCTGGAGCACTTTCTGTGTGTTAGGCTCTGTACTGCCCCTGGGTCGATCCGCCCTGGTCCCTGCCTTTGAGGGGGATGTACACAGTGCCAGGGAAGGAAGCATGGGGAGCTGTGGAGGCCTGAAGGTGAACGTGGGACAGCTCAATCATCTTGGTTGGGGTCAGGGAAGGCTTTCTGGAAGAGGCAGCATTCAATCTGGATACTGAAAGATGAATAGGTATTAGCAAGGCAGGTGAGAACATTCAGGTACGGGGAACAGTATCAACAGAGGCATGAGATTTGGGTGGGATGGGCAGTTTGCCTACAGGGCCCCTGAGCGATGAACGTGGGCTGAGGCCCTGGTGTGCCGAGAGGCAGAGACAAGGGAGACAGAGGATGCCATATCCAGGCCCTGGGTGGCTCACCTGTAATCATTGGCAGGGGGATGGGGATTGGGGGCTCCTAAGAAAGGTGCACTGAGAGCTTCTTGGCCTCCACCATTTCTAGGGTCTCCCTGGGATGGAGCTGCTGTTGGCAGAGCTGAGGGCCTGGGGCTAGGAGTCAGATCTGGGGTGTGTCGAGCCCCTGTGCCATCCCTGAACTGCTCTGTAACCTCGGAAACCACTGCCCCTTCTTTCCTCTCAGTCTCCTCATCTGTAAAATGGGCAACAGCATGATAGGAGTAGCTGCCCAGGTTATGGTGCAGACCCAAGGAAGCTAAACCCACAAACCCTTTGGGCAAATCAATAGACGCAGGAAACATGAATTCCTTTTATTAGTAGAGCAGATTTAAGAGTCCGGAGTAAAGGGCCAGGAGCCTAACTGCATCTCCTTCCCATGTAACCTTGGCAAGACCCTGCCCTCTTGGGATGTCAGCCCAAGGAGAGGAGAGCTGGAAGAGCTGGTCCTCTCGGGTTCATTCCAGCTCTGCTGCCGAAATGGGATGTCAGTCCTGTCCCTGACTGCCCTGGGAACCTGGGGCCCAACCTCTTCCTCATTCCCGTTCTCTGCTTATCTTCGTGAAAATGGGCTCATGTCCTGCTTGGGGCCCAGGTGAGTACCCCAGAAGAGCCTAGCTCCCCACACTTGCTCATGGATTATGATAAGGGTCTATTTGGAGACTCCTCGGTGACATACCCACAAGCTGGTGGTGTTGCCATGGCAACTCCTCCTACTTCAGTAGCTATTTTTTAATGTGCCAGAATGTGGGGGTGGGGAAAGTGGGCCATTGGGGTCCTCAGCAATCACCTCCAGGGTTCGGGAGTCTGAGACGAAAAGAGGGAAGGGGGAGACCCAGGGTCCCAGCCTACCTGTGGATACTGAGGACGCCTAGCTCCCTGACAAGACCCTACACAGGAGACCCGGAAGACAAACAAGCAGGGATCCACTGAGCAGCCGCCCCCCCCCCCCCCACACCGTCCTGATGGCCAAGCCAGGAGCTTCACAGCCAGCATGCCTACCACGGCTGTGTGTTGGCTTCCCCTTTGGGCCAGATGTCCTAACTGGCCCTGCTTTAAGGACACTTACCCCTCACAGGGGAGACTATTAGTCTTCCCAGGAAAGAACTCACCAGTGCACTGGGACCAGGTGAATGGCCGGCTTGTTGCCAAGGGGCCCGGAGGCATCATGTGAAGCTGGTGAAGGGAATGGGAGGGGTGGGTGGCAGTGTTCTCGACCTCTGGGATGGAGCCCAGGACTCCCTGGCCTGACGTTCCCAGTCCTTCATGGCTCCCTACCCACTTTCTCAACTAGACTCACCCACTCACACAGCCGCTATGCTCCAGCCTGGCTGAACTACTTGCAGTTGATTCCTCCAGTGTGTGCCCTCTCTTCCTTCCAGGCCTTTGCAAATGCCATTTGCAGGACTCCAGCACCTGGGGTCCTGCCCCTGCCCCTCCCTCCTGTCGCCTGGCTAACCCCTACTCATTATTTTCACCTCACCTGGCCCATTACTTCATCCAGGAGGGCATCTGTGAGAACAACCTCCAGATCACGTTGGGGCCCCCCCCCAGGTCCCCCCGTCCTGACTTACCCTCTGGGCCTAATTGTTCACAGCCTGGTCTCCCCAGCCATAGCTGGGGGCTGCTGCCTAGAGGCAGAGCTCAGCCTCCAGCAGGTGCCCAAGAAGCAGAGGAGAAGCAGGGTCGGGCAGCTCTCACCCTAGGTCTGCAGCACCTGGCCTGATGTGGAAAGGGTACTTAGAAAGCACTTGTTGAATGAATGGTAGTGTTTGGGCTCCATCCTTCTCTCTCTCACTCTGGAGCCTTCCACTGTTGCCCCTGCCTTTAACCCCAGCCTGTCTAGCTGGAGGAGACCCATCCCTCCTGATTTCCCAGAAAGCTCCATTTGACCATCTGTCGTGGCCCAGGTCAGTCAGCTGTGGACTGGGCCTATCTCTGTGGTGTCTGGACCCTGTCTATGCATTGTAGTCCCCTCCAGCATCCAGTCATTCAGGAAACACTTGACCGAGCACCTGCCCTGTGCCTGACCCCATGCTGGGCACAGGGACCCAGATGAACAAGATGCAGTCCCTGCAAACAAATGCACATTCTTTCCTCTAATGAGAACTGCTGAGTATAGGGGTGAGGTAGGCTTCCCTGAGGAAGTCAGTCAGGAAGGTTGAGGAAAGTCTTTGAGGGGTCAGCGCTCAGTGCCTGGCAGGTGTCAACCAAGTGTGAGTTGAACGACTGACCAGATTGTACCTGAAGGTGATAGGACTCTAGCTGGGGGCACTGCAGGCAGGGCCGAGAGTGCGGAGAGTTTTCCTGGAAGGAAGGAGTATCTGGCTGAGCAGGTGGTGAGGTGCTTTGTGTGCAAGGCTTCCAGGAGCCCAGGCATGGACTGGGACTCTAAAATCCAGAGGCATGTCCCCCC
Organism: Eumetopias jubatus; assembly: GCF_037043125.1. Lineage (NCBI taxonomy): Eukaryota > Metazoa > Chordata > Mammalia > Carnivora > Otariidae > Eumetopias > Eumetopias jubatus. The sequence continues at coordinate 56,914,951 of NW_028274819.1, forward strand.
AGAGCCTTGACTGGCCTTCCATCACCACACGTATGATTCCTGCTGAAAGGTGCTCGTGGGGCGCCATAGAAGAGAACTTGTCTCTGGCACCTGTTAAGCACTTGGCTTAGCTTCTTGGACCTCCCTGGGGCTAGAAGGGTCTGCCAGGGGTCAGTATGTCCATCTCCCTGCCTCTATGCAGACTTGTACCCAGCCGTTTGGAGTAGTTTGGGGCACCTTCCTCACTGTCCGCTCGGCAGCTGATGTCTGAGGGCAGAGCTTAGGTCCAGGTGGGCCCAGGTGTGACACCCTTGGGGCTGAGGACATGAGCAAGATGACTTCCCTCCTCAAGAAGCCCCTGGGGGCTAGTCGCATCTCTGTGACCTCACTGGCATCTTCCTAGTCCTCTATCAGATGTGCCAGACCCTCTTTGTCCCCTTTTTTATGCATTGTTTAGATTCCTCACGGCAATCCTGGATTATAACTAAGGAGGACACTGAGTCTCAGGCAGAGCAGCGGCTCTCAGGGTCTCACAGCAGGCCAGACTCAGAGCCAGGGGTTGAATCCCAGGCATGCTGATGCCAACGCCTCTGCTTCCAGGCGGGGCAGGGGTTGTTACGCCCATTAGGCAGGAGAGGAAACCAAGGCTCACTTGATAATTACTTAGCATTCACGCAGCTCTTTACTTTTTATGAAGCTCTTGCCTCTACCTCATCTCATTTAAGTCTCGCAAAAATCTGGCAAGGAGGGTATTAGCTCCACTGCACGGATGAGGAAACTGAGGCTTGCACAGGAAGTGACTCACCAAGGCTACACTTGCTGCCGATTAGAGGCCAGGGTCTCCTGACGCCTAGCCTCCTGTCCTCTGTACCTTTTCCAGGCTGGCATGCCCCCTCCCCTGGTGCCAGGAGTGAAGGTGAGTGGAGGAAGCAGCGGGGGGCCATCCCACGGCCTGACCTATGGCCATTCGTGTGTGCGCCTGCCTCCTCAGGGAGGCCGGCCTCGCTCAGTGCCTCCTCTCCACAGGTCAGAGGATCCTCCTGCCCCTTCTCTAGCTCATCACCCCAAATTATCTTTCGTTAGGGCTCTCATCTGGCATTATGTCGCACATTTACGTGTGGGTGCTTTATCTCTCCCTGAGCGGGATTCAAGCCCCCGAACATGTGAGACTTTATCTGCTGTGTTCACTGCTGTGCCCCCGGTGCCTAGTACCCTGGCACCCCCTAAGTGCCCCAGGCTTCAAGCCTGGTCTCTGTCCCCGCCTACCTTTTCCAGGAGGCCACCTTTGGCTCCTCAGGTCCTTGCCAGCTTTTTTCAGCTTCCGTTTTTGGTAAATGTGAACCCCCATTCCTGGGTCGTTAGGGCAGCCCTTTATAACTGCCTCTGAGCCTTTATTCCCACAGCTGCCCCCAGTCACAGAGCCTGCTTTCCTTCCCTTCACCCCCCAGATCTTGTCTCCGAGGCCCGGCTGAGGCCTCGCCGCCCCCTCGGGCCCTCCCCTGCCAGCACCCTTGCTCTGCCCCCTCTGCTCATCGCGCACCACCTCAGGGCCGTGCGCTTCCTGACGAACTTTGTGTTTGCTCACTTCTATCCCTTGCCATTGTGGTCTGTGGTAGAAGCGATGGTGGTAGCTACCGTCTGGTCACCTAACAAATGCCGAATGTACCTCACACGCATTGTTCTTTTTTCACTTCATCATCCCAGCAACCCTGTGAGGGGGGGATGATTCTCCTCATTTTACAGATGAGGACACGGAGCCTGAGGGAGGCTGGGTGACTTCCCTGGGTCACAGAGCCATGTGGGGGGGCAGAGCTGGCTGAGAGGCTTTCCTCAGATTAAGGGGATTAGAGCTCAGACCCAGCCCCCCTCAGGCATGTGGAAGAGGAAGCCCAGGAAACCCTGGTTTCATCAGCCTGGGTGTGGCCTCCCTGGTCACTCTGCTATCAGATGATGGGCAAGAAGGTGTTCACACAGCCATTCCCACCGCCACCCCAGCCTCAGCTCTGGGCCTGAGGGGTGTTTGGTCCCCACTGCTACAGGCAGCTCTGGCTTAGCCTTGGCGGCTGCCGCCCAACTTGTGAGAGCTTGCGGGTGGGAGGGTCACGTCCCTTGCACAGCCAGTCCGTGGGAGAATGTCCCCGGTAGACTTGGGGCATGGTTTGGGGCCAAGCAGGTGGCCCTCCTTTAGGCAGGGGTATGTTCCTGAAGTCTGGGTGTGCGTTGGCTTGCATAGTGGGGACCAGCCCTCAACGGTTTGGCATCACGGGAATGGTGAGGGATGCCGAGCCCAAATTCCAGCCTTGAGTCCTAGCTCCCTGGTACCCTGACCTCAAGCGACTGGTTTAACCTCTTTTGGCTTCACCTCACCTCAGTTTCCATCTCTGTGAAATGGGGTTGCCCATCCCTACCTTGTCTGTCTTCCTGGGGAGTGCTGTGGGACCCTGAGGCCCCAGATAGATGGGGGGGGCCTTCCTTTCTGGGGATAAGAGAACTGCTCTGGGCTTCTCTGGTAGCCCCACTCGCTCTGCCCTCCACAAATCTAGGAGTACGTGAGCTGTGTAAAGTAAGTGGTGAGATAGGGGGTGCCTGGGAGCAGCCGCTTGAATGAGCTGTTGGGGACATTTCTTCACAGGACTAGTGAAGCGACTGTATGGCCTGTCTTGTCTCCCTCCACGAAGAAAAGACGTGTCGGTAGTGGGTTTGTTCTCATCACAGTGGGAAACTCATGCTCAGGGAGGGCAAGAGAGGCTCTCTCCCCCACCCTGACCCCGGCCAAGGTCCTCAGTGAGGGTGCCAGGGGCCTTCCTGTCAGGCTGCTCAGTCTGACTCGGACACCAAGGCCTCCCACTGCCTCTGTGGCTCATGGGTCTGTCTGTTCACGCGTAACCCTGTCTGAGCACCTGCTCTCACCTGGGCACATAGATGCACCGGTGTGAGCCCTGGCGCCCAGGAGACACTGGCAGAGGAGGGTGGCCAGTGGGACTGAGAGGTGCTGAGAGGGCGTGGAGGGTGCTCTGCCCCACGGGAGGCCAGGGGAGGGTGGTGTGGGCAGACGAGACGCGGCTAGATGCTGAGGCTCCCTGCAGGCCCACCTGAGACTTGGGGACAGCCAGACTAAGTGTGAAGGTGGCGGCCGTGTGGCATCCACACCTGCTTCTGCCACAGCCTGGCGGGAGGAGGTGCTGACAGCTGGGAGGTCAGGGCTGGCTTGTGACCTGCAGGTACCCAGCTGAACCTCACTTCCCATCAGCTGGGCAACCGTCCCGGGGCTGTGGCTGGGTGGTGAGCCTCTAGGTCGTGTCCCCAGGAGAGCGGACACCAGAGTCCAACAGTCGAGGAGATTATAGAATTCATCCTCCCTACCCTCACGGTATAGATTGGGGAACCAAAGCCCAGGGAGGCAAAGTGACGTGGCCAAGGTCACACAGGTGTCGGTGGCAGAACTGGGACTGAAATGTCGAGGCATGCTGCCACTCCACCTGCTCCATGAGATGCCTGCCCCTGAACACGGTCCCCTCCCAGCTTCCCCCTACTTTGTTTTGGGGAGAAGAGAGAAGGAACTTGGGGGGACCGGCGGCCTGGGAACAGAATCCAAGCCTGGAGGTTGGGCCTGAACTGAGTCCAACTCTGCGACCCTCTGGCCAAGTGACCTTGACCCTGTCACTTTTTTTTATCACCCTCAAAATGGGAGTGATGGTGCCAAGCTCACGGGCCTGGTGAGGAATCCAGGTGCCCATGAAAGTGCTGTGTGGGTCATGTGCGTGGCACAGCTGTCACCTAGCTGTGAAGAGAAGGAGCTGGGGGGCCTGAGGAACAGCCAGAGCAGAGACCTGCTCTTCCTCCCACTCAGCAAACCTTCTTGGTGTTTGCTCTGGGCCAGGCCCTGGCAGGCTACTGGAAAGCCAGATGTGGATCAGACCCGGGCCTGGCTCCATCATGGGAGAATGGATGTGTAATCAGCAGCTAGGACAAGGTGAGGGGCTGTGGGATCCAGAGGGACCCCCTTCTTTTCTCTCCCTTATTTCTCTGTTCTGTGGGCCTCTCCTGACTTCATTCCAGACAGGTTCTCTCCATGCTTCTGACCATTCCAGATTTGCACGGGCTTTAGAGTTTATAATCCCAGAGAAAGAATGACGACCTCTCTCCAAAGGCTTACCCTTTCTGGGTTTCGAAGGATGAGCTGCCTCGTCTCATTGTCAGGGTCTCATCAGGTGGGCACAGCAAGGAGGGGTTTTCTGGGCAGAGGAGCAATGGCTCGACATCTCTCAGGTCTATACGGGGCTTCCCCTGGGGCTGGGGTTCAGCATCATGGACAGGCCAGCTCCGGGGCCGGGCTCTGCGGTCAGCCAGGTTGGGACAGTCTGGCCCGGAGGCAGCCGAGTGGGCCAGGCATGAGGAACGCAGAGTGGCAGCTTCCCCCTGGGCTCCCTTCTAGGCAGCCTCTCACTCTGACTTCCACAGAAACACCTGTCATGCCTCAGTGGACTTGATGTTTCCTACTTTGTTGTGGAGCGGGCTGTGGGTGGTGGTTGGAGTAAGGCACAGTGAGAACAGGCTGGGCAGTGCCGAAAAAGCCCAGTGCTGGTCGCTTGCCATGAAGCTGGTGCAAGTTCCTTAGGCCCCTTCTTCCTGTCTGGTCAATAGGGTGAGGGTCGAACACCTTCCTGCGCTCTGACCGTATCTAATTGCGAGAGACCGCTAATCAGCATAGCAGATGGATTTGGATTAGGCATTAGCAAGAATGTGTCTTTTCAGTGGTTTCAATGGGAGATATGCCACCAGTGTGGAATTACCATGCGGCCCCTCTCCAAGCAGGAGAACTCCGTATGCCGAGTGGAAGCAGTCGGCTGGCCCTGACCCAGAGCAGGGGCTAGACAGCGAGCCCTTTCCTTAAGAGCTCCTCAAGCTGCTGGCCTCGGGGTTCCTGTCTGCTCTAGGAACTGGTCACATGAAGCGATGTCTGATGCCCTTCCCTGCATTATCTTTTATTCCCTGCCTAGCAGAAGGTGGAGGTCCCCAGCACCTCGCCCTACCTCCTTCCCTGCCCCAGACTGGCCCTTCCTGAGACTTTGGCTGAGGATCTTGTTAAAAATGCCGATTTTGATTTGGTAGATCCAGTCTGGAGCCCCAGATCTTGCATTTCTAAACAGCTCCAGATCTTGCATTTCTAAACAGCTCCCAGGTCCCACTTTTCTTTCTTTTCTTTTTTTTTTTTTTAGATTTTATTTATTTGAACAGAGAGAGAGAGAGAGAGAGAGCACGAGCAGGGGGAGCGGCAGGCAGAGGGAGAAGCAGGCTCCCCGCCGAGCAGAGAGCCCGATGCAGGGCTCGATTCCACGACCCAGATCATGCCAGGTTCCACTTTGAATAGGAAGGTGCTGGAGTACATTCTGTCTTCTCTCCAGCCAGGGCATGCAGTGGGCCCCAGACCCAGAGCAGGGGCTTGCCTCCCCTTAGCTGCCCCAGCTCCTGCTTCACTTCATCCAGCACAGCTGAGGAGGCTGAGCAGCGGCTAAGCCATGACTTGGGCAGGCCAGCCCTGAGATCAGGGGTTCAGGCCTGTGCTTGGGCCTCACTTCTCTCCGCCATGAACCTACACAGACCTTTCCCTACTTCTGGACTGGTTTACCGGGCCCTGAGCTCAACCTACCTCAGACCTGCTGTGTACCACATACAGGAGCTCTTTGTCCTTGGCAGGTGCTGTGGGGGAAGGGGAGGTGCCCTGAGCAGGAAGCAGGAATCCTGGGTTCTAGCCCTTGTTCTGCCTCCCACTGCCTGGGTAACCCTGGCAAGTCAGTGCTCCTCAGTGACCTGAGGGTCTCATTGGGCCCTACCGGATGACCAGAGGGGGGCCTCAGGACCCAGCATGGGTTTTGGAAAGGTGCGGAGGTGGGAAGGGCTTGTGGTGGTAGGATTTTCATTTAGAGGGCCAAGGAGCAGTTACGCCAAAACCTCTGCCATGGCTCTGTGGCCCAGCCTCATTTGCTTTTGTGAGTTCGCATACTACCACCTCCACCCAGTTATGCCTGTGGAGTAGTAGATGCTACTGAGCACCCATAGGTGCTATGCCCTGAGGATATGGCAGGGAACCCTTGCGGTCTTGCCTGGGGTCACCTAGTGAGTGGAACCACTGGCGTCTGGCTCTTCTCCTGGACCATGCCCCCTTCCTCCAATCTACTAGACCAGGGCACAGGAGACAGGACTGGTGTGTCTGCCTTGAGGTCTGGTGTTATCTGTACGTCTCCTAAAAGTTAACTTTCAGCCGATGAGGCTTATGTCCCTTTCTAAACTCTGCTGTGACCCTGTTGCTCTCCAGATTTTGAAGAAATGCAAAGGCTTGAGTGTAAGCCCCTAACTCCGTCTCCCAGCAGTAGGCCAGGGTGAAAGGTCATGAGACCCTCAAGGACAACATTGTGACTCAGTCCTTGGGCCTTGCAGAGTGGCTGGTGTGAAGGAATGTTTGCCCAGCATCCAGCAAGCACTCACTGAAGATGTGTAGAGTGAAGGGCATGCAGTTGGGGCTCAGCAGGCATGGGGGTTGGAAGTGGCTCCCTTCCTCTGGTCTAGCCGCCCGTGCCCTTCCCCAGTGCTGCCTCTCCTACCATCACCAGGCTTTCTGGTCCCACTGGAGTCCAGGGCATCATCCTGGGGGCACAATCAAAGAGCCAATTAAGTGGGCACATCTTTTCCTAACTTCGAGGCTTGGTAGCCGCTTGGTAGCAAACATAATTGCAGCCCTCACTATCCCAGGCTTCCCGAAGCTCACTGGCCACTGGGTCCTTTGGGGAAGCAAAAGCTCCCGCCTGATTCTTTTCTGGGCCCCAAGCTCTGGGCCCTGAGATGAAGCTGAAAGTGTAAATCCCTCTAAAGGTGGTGATGGTGGTGGTGGTGGTGTTGGGCTGAGGACAGGAGGGCTCAGCCTGCTGGCAAGGGGTCCTGGGGATGAGAGGGGGCAGGGATTGGGGTACTCAAAGTACACTTGGAGAAAAAAACATTGCAAATTGGATATTGAACCTCTGTCCTTGGCCTCACAGGCACAGATAGCAAAGATTAAATATTTGTACTAGATCCAGATAAAGGATAAGGCCCGGAGTTTGGGCTGGAGGGAAGGGAAGAGAGCTGGCAATTATGGAGAGCCGCCCCCTGCCCCACCCCAGCGTCTTTGGATACTTCATTTGGTCTCCAGTATGACCCCGTGAGGGGAACACCATTCCCAATGGGTATATGTAAAAGTTGGGGCACAGGGAAGCATGCAAACAGCCCAGAATTACAAAGCTACTGGGTGGCAGGCTGCGACTTGAACCCGGATCAGTCTGATGTTGTGGCCATGCTCCTGTCACATGTCGGAAGGTGTCTCTGGAGGTGGGTTGGTGCTGGGGGCTCTGAGGCTGGAGGGAAGTGGGGCAACAGACTGACCTCTGCCCTCTGCTGCAGGCACTGGCTCCAGCATCCTCTCCGCCCTCCAGGACCTCTTCTCCGTCACTTGGCTCAATAGATCCAAGGTGGAAAAGCAGCTGCAGGTCATCTCGGTGCTACAATGGGTCCTGTCCTTCCTTGTGCTTGGTAAGCCGGGGCTTAGAGGGCGAGGGCAGGCAGGGTCCTCGACGACAGAGCTTAGAGCAGGAGCTCTGCTCTGCAGGGGTGACGTGTGAGAGCACCCTCCCACTTACCCCCTTTCGAGTGCCCGATCAAGTGCTCTAGCCCTAGGCATGCATGAGGACGCAGTGAGATGCAGTGGGAGGTGGTACACGTCCCATTTTACAGTTAGGAAACCCAACTCTCACATAAGGTAAGTGACCTGTCCCAAGTCACACAGATTTGAATCCGGGTCTATAGGACCCCCAAAGCCTGTGCTTCTCCCACATGCTACCCTGCCTACCAACAACCATTTCCCAGCAAGTGTGTTGCTTTGCCTTAGTGTGGTGTGGTGCCGGCTTGAGGCCTAACTCTACCACAGGCAAGCTCTGTGACCTTGAACTCTCTGGAAGTTCATTTCCTCATTTCAGCTGTGGCAAAAATGCTGCCTTCTTCACAGGGCCTTTGTGGGAATTGAAGATGCGGGATGAGAACATGCAGCACAGGGCCTGGTCATGGGGGGGGGGGCCCATTATAGGGGAGCCGCTGTTGGGATGTGCCCCCAGACCCCACTCCCGGCTGCCAGCACCCCCTGCTGGACACAGACCCCAGCTGCTCGCCCTAGCCCATTAAGAGCTGCCTCCCTTTCTCTCTCTCAACCCCTCCCCCACCAGTGCTTTGGCTACTTCTGCAGGGCTAGCTTGGTGCTCTCATTCCCCGGCTTGCCCCTCAGACCAGGCTCAGGCCATGGTGGGTTGTCTGGGAAGAGGAAAGGGCCCGTGCGTGGGCCAGCCCCTGCCCTCCTAGCCGCCCCGCTTCTTCCCCAGGCCCCTGTGTTCTCAGCATCATGAGCGGCCTCCCAGCATGTCCACGCGGAGCGCCACAGAGCACATTCCAGTGCCTGTGGGACAGTCCTTCTGGGCACAGCCCTCTTTAGGATTGTCTGGGCTGACGGGGGATGATCTACCTGATGAGCTACCATATCGGCGCTGAGCCCCTGTCCTTCCAGGAGGCATGGGGGCCTCTGAGACCACGCTTCCAGAGCAGTTCCACGCTGCCTCCGCCTTCCTTTGCAGGGCAGAGGGTTGGGACAGGGGTGCTGTTTATCAAGGCTGCACGGTGCCCCCAGGCACCTAATGTGCCTTTCCTTGACTTTCTACTTCACAGGTGAGGAAGTAGAAACTTACAGAGCTTCACTGACTCTCTGAGACTGTGAAGCTCCTTGAATGGCATAGCTGGGATTTGGGGGGAAGCCCAGAGCACTCACCAGGGAGCCCACCTTACTGGAGAGCTCAGAATTGGTGGACCTGGTCTAAAACAACCAGTTTTCACCTTTAGGCCCAAGAGTAGGTTTTAGGGAGAGGGCCATGAACCCCCAAAATTAGGTGAAAAATTATATGTGAGAATATGTGCACCTTTTTCTGGGGTGAAGGGCAATTACCATCTTCAGATTCTTAGAGAGATATATGGCCTCAATGAGATAAACACTGGTCTGGGGAACAGAGCAGATTAAACTGGCTCCCTTCGGGCTCAAACCTCTACCCTGGCCCACATCTGGCCACTTCTTAGGATCCTAGAGTAGAGAGGCCGGAGGGGGCAGAGCCTTGCCCAGAATGAGGAGGAAGTGGTGGGACCAGGGCAAGACCCCATGGACTGCAGCCTCCCAGACACACGTGCAGTCTGCTGCACCCGCTCCCTTAGGCCCCGTTTGTACCAAGAAGCCGCCACCGTCCCTGTCTTAGCTTGGCTGCCGGGGAGCTGAGCAGCTGCCAGAACCCCAGCCCGTGCAGGCTGCAACAGGGACTGGCCTCAAGTTGTAGGTTTGCAATCGATCAGGTCCAACGTAGCCCAGAAACCGGCCCAGCATCTTCCCAACGCCCTTGTGTAGGTGGGAGCCAAGCCTGCTCGGATGGGCAGGTCTGCTGAGCTGGGGCTAATTATTGCCCTGAGCAGCCCCAGCCGCTCCTTCCTGCTCCCACCCAGATCTGCCGGCAGAGGCTCTTCTGGTGTCTCAAAGGCTGCCACGGCCCCGCAGCTTACCCTCGAACAGGCGGGCTCTACCATTTTTGCCCAGTGGACCCCTCTAGCATTCTGGTAAAGGCCATAAACCTTCCTTGGGGTTTTTAAACGTGTAATACAAAGTTCATTGGGTTTCAGAGAAAACCAATGATATTTAAGTGTAAATATATATATATATATATGCGCATTTAAGAAGTCAAATGAGGCAGAGAGTAACACGTGTGCCTCTTTATTATTACATGAAATAAAAAGATCTAGGGGCAGACGTAACCGTTGCTCTAATTCTTAAACATTTCGGAGAACAAATGATGTTTTAAGGTCTCTGCCGCTGCTCTAAATGTGATACGAAAACACCTTTGCTCTCCCCCGGAGCCACTGTCGACAGCTCACTGCTAACACACTGTGGTCTGTTACACGAGTCAATGGAGGAAATACTCAATTTCCCTCAGAGAGGGGTGAAAATTAAGGTGTCATTTTGTTCCCCATCCGAGTGCATGGATCCCCGGACGGGATGCCTGGCTGTGTGTTTGTTCTCCTCCACATCACGTCATGTAACTTTCCCAATGCCCTGTGAGGACATGGAGGCTCAGGGAGGGGCTGCAACCCGTGAGTGGCAGGGCTGAGGCGTCCTGAAGCAGCCCGTCGTGCTGCCTCCCAGCCCCTGAGCCGCCACGGGCAGCCCTGCTCACAGGCCTCTGTGACCGGAGGTTTGAATCCCCGGCTTCACCAAGATGTGGGGAGGTGAAGCTGGTGAAGGTGGCCCTGGGCCTTCCGTGCATGGAGCCCGCAGGGTCTTTAAGTGGTTGTTGACCCAGCTGCAGTCCTGTGGCCCACAAGGGGGAAGCAGGGAGCCCCCAGTTTAGAGGACTGGGATCAGGCTCTGAGAAAGTAGGGTTCAGCTCGTTTTTTTGCTCCATGAACCTTTCCTGGGTCGGCTGCTGGGGCTGGAGAGGTGCATCAGAGCTCTAGCTCCCAGGGAGCCCAGGGACTGAAGGGCTGTGCGCAGGAGGGAGTCCGGCGCGTGCTGTGAGAGAGGGGCGGTGGGCACATGGGGGCTACGGGCAGCAGGACTGGAATACAGTCTCTGGACTCCCAGTGGGTTCTCTCTTCCTCCATCCAGGCTGCCTGAGCAGCAGTGTGAGGACACTAGGTAGGGATTCCCTCCTTCCCAGAGAGCTCAGACTTGGAGGCAGTGGGGCCTGCGGCTCAGCCCCCTCTGCTCCCCGTACCCCTTAGGAGAGTTAGGGGTTTGACGGCAGCTAGATTTCCAGGCCGCTCGGACCCTCGCCTGAACCTCACGGCCCTGCCCAGGCCCACCTGGGGAATCCACCTGGCCTCTGAAGGAGCTTGGATACCTGTGGCGTCTAGGGGGCTGGAACAGCCCATTTCCCAGGCCTAAGAAAGGGGACCAAAGGCAAACTGCTCAACAGTGTGAGCGACTTGGTAAGTGGCCTTAACTTAGACATAGCCATTCACCCAGCTGCTCCGAGTACTTCACAGTTTGCCTTTAGTGGGGTTTTGTAGGCTGCAAATGCTTCCCTAGAGACTACCTCTTCCCTGTCTGTGATGTCACACTCCTAAGCTGGTCCTGAGAAGCTGGATGCCTGGTCACTCTATGTTCACTGCCCCTCCCAAGATAGTTGTACTATTTTTAGCTACCTTGGGAGAGGTTAGCTCAGAAGTAGACCAGGACTGCATTGTGGATGACAAGGGATCACCATTTTCCTGCTCTGAGGCTCAGGGTGGAGTCCATCTGGCCCTCCCCTCTCCCTCAGAGGAAAGCGGAGGAGGCTCAGCATAGCAGGAAGAAGAGAGAGCATGGGGTCCAGAGCCAGGCAGCCCTAGGGCACCCATGACCAGCTCAGGGCCCAGCAGAGGGTGGGCATACAGCAAGGGTTGACTTCCCTCCCTGAGCAGTGGGGGAGGGTGCTGGATGGAAGTCACGCTCTACCTCGCATGAGCACCGGCTGCGCCCAGCCCTGTGCTGAGTGTCAGGGGGCAAAGAAGATGTGCCCCCCCCCACCTAGTGTGGAGAATTCAGAGGTGAGAGATCCATGTGGGAGGGCAATGTGATACTGGAGGATGGTTCTTGGAGAGATCTGGTCTGAGTGAGACCTGGAGGGCTGGGTAAAATGGGGATAGAGGCCCTGATGAGGGCTTCCAGGGGCCAGCCCTGAGGTAAGCCAGCTCTGGTGCAGACTTCATTGCTGCACCAGGTTATTCAACATTAGGGCCAGAAGACCCAGAAAGGAGTGACTGCATGGAAGGCGGCCCCGGGGAGTCTTCTGAGGGCCCTGCTGTGGTTTTTTCAAGGGGTCCTGATGGGCTCTGGGCTCTGGCCTGGGCCTGACTGCAGCCCTCTTATGTTGGAAGGGGCCGGCCCTCCTCCCGGGGCAGGAAGCCACCTCTGTCAGGTCCCTCCGGTGGTAGGCTGGGCCTTCTCATTTTTGGTGAACTTCTAAAGCCTGGTGCAGATTATGGATTCACTGGTCCAACCCTGGCTCTGCTGGGACGCCTGGGTGGCTCAATCAGTTAAGCGTCTGCCTTCGGCTCAGGTCATGATCCCAGGGTTCTGAGATCGAGTCACGCGTCAGGCTCCTTGCTTGGCAGCTGGCCCGCTTCTCCCTCTCCCGCTCCCCCTGCTTGTGCCCTCTCTCCCCATTCCGCCCCCCCCGATAAATAAAATAAAATCTTTATGAATCCTGGCTCTGCCACTGTCCTGCTGAGTGACCTTTGGCATATTACCTCCTCCTGGAGCCTCAGTGTTCTCATCTCCAAAGTGGGGTAAAGTTCCCCGGCCTCACACTTGAGACGGTGGCTCGGCCCAAGTCCTGCGGTGTAGAGGCACTCGGTGGGTCCCTCCCTGCGTCCACAGTAACTGTGGTCGGCACTGGGGTGGGGAGAACGTGTGAGGAGGGGCCCGAAAGAACAGCTCTAAGGACGGCTTTCCCAGTGCTACTGCCCAGAGCGCAGGGAGCCCACGAGCTCCTGGACGCCAGGGACGCCCGTCAGCATCTAGGGGATGAGGTTCTTGTCCCCATGAGCGTCATCCTCCCTGGGCTGTGGCTGCAGGCCTCCTCTGCCCGTGGTCCCAGCTGTGCCGAAGGCGTGTCATTTGGTGAGCCTTTGCCCAGAGGGGAGACTGAGGCCCACCCAGGGAGGACAGGGCCTGACCCGGGGCCCTCTGCTTCCCCACCAGGAGTGGCCTGCAGCGCCATCCTCATGTACATATTCTGCACCGACTGTTGGCTCATCGCCGTGCTCTACTTCACCTGGCTGGTGTTTGACTGGAACACGCCCAAAAAAGGTAAGAGCACACCCTCCTTGCCCCACCCCCTCGCCCTTGGGACCCGCCCTCCTGCGCAGAGCGGAAGTTCCTCAGCGTGGGGGCCACCACTTTTTACTTAGCACCTGCTATGTAAAAAGCGGGGAGCTAGGCCAGGGTGTGGTTCCGGGTTGGGGTGTCGAAAGCCCCTCAGAAGGCACCGTCCTGGTCCTCAGAGGAGCTCACACTCCATCAAGGGTTTGCCTAACGTGAGGGGAAAAAAGGTGAGACAGGGCCCAGTGGGGAGGCGGGAGAAGATGCCCCATAGGGTGACAGTCCCCTCACTCAGGGTCTCACTGGCCCTGTCTTCTCTGCCTTGCCCAAATGTCACCCGCCCCCACTCCCGCTGCTTCCCAACACTGTATTTTGTTCCTGGAAGGTGGCAGGAGGTCACAGTGGGTCCGAAACTGGGCTGTGTGGCGCTACTTTCGAGACTACTTTCCCATCCAGGTAAAGACTTGCGGGTGTTAACTCGGGAGGGTGGGAACGGGTGGGAAATCTGAGCGCAAGCTTTAACTCACCCGTCTGTGGGTACCACATGTGCTGAGTTGAACCACGTGACCCCTTCCACTGTGGACATCTGTTCATGTTCTACCCCACTTTATGCAGGCTTTGAGGCAATGTAGGATACATACAGTGTCATACCAGGTAAAAACAAAAGTCAAGACCTGAGGGAGAAGCTACTAGCAGTTCAGCCATAAGGGTCAACAAAGTTGCAGTAGTTGAGCTTCATGGTCAACTCTTAGCTTCCTGGCAGCCAAGGCAAAAAGGGAAACATGATAGTTGTTGGATTTTATTTTGAGAAAGGACAAAGCATGCTAGTTTCTTAAGGAAACGGGACTTGTTCTAGCATTTGGATCCAAAAGATGTTTCCGACACTGAGATCCTTAGTGATATAAGCATGTGTAATAGCAGATATTAGGGCCGTTGCTTGTCTGCCTTTCAGTGAATATTAAAGGCGTAACTGAAATGGCAACAATTTATCAAGAGCAATACTAAGATAGTTCCAAGTCCATCTGACCTGAACCACGGATACAACTTAAAGCAGTAGGTATGAGGGGCTCTTTTTTCCTTCTGAAGCTCTGAAAGATCATCACTTCTCTCAGCCAGCTGCAGGTGGCCCACTGGGGCTCATGACCAGGGAATTAGGGTCCAGGAAATTAGATGTGCCGTGAAATAAGAGTGAGACCCTAGTTCTGAAGTGCTCAGGGGAGGCTTCTGGAGGACGTGCTCCTAGAACTCCACCTTAAAGATGAGTAGCACTAAAGAGGCATGGAAACGGAAGAACGCGAGGCACCTGAGTTTGAGAAGAAGCCTGCCGTGTGGGGGATGTTGAGGCGGTGGAGTGGAGGAGGAGGATCTCCATTTATTGGGAGCCTTCCAGGAACCAGCACCTTTCCTCAAGGAGTCCCCGTTAACCCTCGCAGTACCCCGTGAGGCGGGTATGCGTTTTATCCCTTTTTCACAGAGGAAAAACCTGAAGGTCAGAAAGTGGTAAAGCTGAATGAGGCTAGTAGCAGTTTGAGCTGAAATTCCATTTGCTGCCTTGCCTCAGAATGCTGGACTCTTCCCAACAGCATGCTGCCTCCCTATGCTGCAGAGCTGTAGGAAATAAGCTCGGGGACTCCAGGTTCCCTCAGGCTTGGAGGAAGAGCCCAGTATGACCCTGAGTGAGGCACCGTCCCTTCCAGCATGCAGTCGCCCCATATGAAGCGAGTTTAGACTAAGTCGGTCTCTGGGTTTCCTTCCTGCCGCACCACCATTAGCTGCTCTGGGACCCCCATGCTGGTCTTCTATGCACCTGTCTTCTCTGGGGCCAGCCTCCAGGTCCTGACAGGATCAGTGGTGGCTTGGTCTGGACTTTTTCTCATCTTTGTCTGGCCCCCTGCCAGTGGTCTACAAGCCAGGCTGGCAAGGCAGAGGCCATCTGGGCCCTAGTGCTGGGGGATTGTGGCTAACTCTGGCAGAATCCCTAAGGGGAGAGACCTGTCTGGCCAGCTCACTGAGCACCCCAGCACTGGCACATCCTAGCTGCTTAGGGTGACCCCAGCAGAAGGCAGTGGGGTCTGAAGAGCCGAGGCAGCAAGTGTGAGAGTGAATGTGTGTGTGGTGCAGGGTGGTGTATGTTTGCTGCTGTGAGTC
Source organism: Eumetopias jubatus (assembly GCF_037043125.1). Taxonomy (NCBI): domain Eukaryota; kingdom Metazoa; phylum Chordata; class Mammalia; order Carnivora; family Otariidae; genus Eumetopias; species Eumetopias jubatus. The sequence goes on from NW_028274819.1 coordinate 56,929,991, forward strand.
AGCGACTAAGACATCCTGGCGTGCTGCCCAGAGGAGGTGGCCGGGTAACCCTACATTCCTCCACTGCCCTCAGTGTTGGGAGGAAGCTCCCTCTGCTTGCCGCAGCCTGAGCCAGTTTTCCCAGGATCCTTGGGGTCAGGGCTCCCGCTCCTCCCTTCCCCTGACCCCATCTCCCTGGCTGCAAGGAATTCAAGCCTGCTGTTGCTGGGACAGAGTTGCATCATCGGACCTAACCCTGTCATTCTGGAAGTGGGGAGACTGAGTCCCAGAGACGGGCATGGTCTGGTCCAGGTTGCATGGCGAGTCCATGCTGGCGTTCGTACTAGAATCCAAGCCCCAGGCTCTTTCCCACTGAATTCCTACTGCCTGTTTCTCTGGGAGAGATTCAGTCCCGGATTTCCTCATCAGATTGAGCCCCACTTCCTGGGTCTCCCTCCCTCTGCTTTGTGGTTAGAGACCTGGGTTGAGTTCCTGCTCTGTCACTCTGTTCACTGCCCAGGGCTGTAGCTCCCTGTCCCTGCGCTGGGCTCTGTGCTAGGCATGGGGACACGGAGGAGTCAGCCCTGGCCCCTCAGGTGGGCTCACCATCTAGCGGATTCTGCTAGACTTTGTCACTTTCTGCCCAAGGGACCACAGGCATACTTTCTCAAGCTCACTGAGCCTCATTAGCCTTACTTGCAAAATGGAGCTGTTCATATGATAAAAAGTGGTAAATTATGGATGGGTGTGAGGGATTATGGATTCTCTTCTCTCTGCTGGGATCTTTACCTCAGAGGTCAGGCCACAGTGATCAGAGCAGCCTGTCCCTCTGGAAGATTCCTTGAGTCCAATAGCCCCCTCTACCCAAAACAGGATGACCCAATGACCATTGGCCAGAGCTGGGACAAGCAGGTGCCCTTCCCCACTTATGTCCACATTTCCAAAAGAACCGAAACAAAACCCTGTGTCCCTTTTCGCACCTCTATTCCAAGAAGTCAGATGGGAATTGGAGCTACAGGGCACACGTGGGCTGGCCGGGAGAGGGCCCCTAGGCACCAGGACCCAAGCCAACCTGGGCCTGAGGCCGGCCAGGGCATGGAGCCTCAGCCTGGGCTCTGCTCTTGCCCACTGGTGAACTTGGCCGAGCCCCTGATCCTCAGGGCCTCAGGCTGCTTTTCTGTGCAGAGAGGGTTTGGCCTTGGTGACCTGATGTCAGGGTTGATGCTCTGTCGTGTTCTGTGTGGCCCTCCTGGCCTTCCCCCTTCTCCTGGCCTCTTGCCAGTGGTTATGTAACGATCTCTGGCTGTAACCACCCGCCCGCCCTTCCCCACACCCTTCTTTGTATAGCTCCCTGCCACCAGAGCAGCTCAGCGAGCCCCGAGAGCATCCCTTCTTCCAGCACAGAAGGGCTCATGCATTAGCAGTGGCCACCAGCACCACCGGCTACCAGAAGTAGGGGTGGTGGCACCCGAGTCACCTATCCCTGAGTTATAGGCAGGATCTCTGGCGAGGAGACTAGGAAAGACTCTCTGAGCTTTGAATGATCTATCTGTCCATCTCCTTCATTTCCCAGTTGGTCCTACTAAGGCCCAGAGAGGTGGGACTGTCCCGAGGTCCCAAAGCAAGTCAGTAGCAGGGTTGAGAGAAGTGGCAGCTCCTTTCTCTAGGCCTCTGTCTCCACCTTGCAATCAAAGGAAGGGCCTGGATCAGGGCTCTTCCAGCACATTTTGTGCTTTGGGCTCCCAGACCCAGCCTTCAGTTCTGGAGCAGGTTACGAGGGTGGTGCTGGCAGCCTCCGCTCTTACCTTGACATGTTCCTACTGTTTGGAAGCCTGCTCCAGGTTCCAGCTTTCCTGTGAGCTAGTGTCCTGGGCACACCTGCTCTTCGGGAGGTGAACTCTCGGAGCAGTCTCCTCGCAGAGCTCACGTGAAGCCGGGCCCCCTTTTAGACACCCCCCCTCTACCCCCTACCCAACAGTCATGGCTTAGGCTGCCTGTGTTTTCCATTTATGTAGCGGGCAGCAAAGCGCTGGTTGGGTTTTTGAGCAGCTTTAACGTGCTTGCCAAAGGCAAAGTGGGAGAAAGAGTAGGGAAGGCCCGAGCGGCAGTGGAGGTGGAACTCGGGGGGGCGTGCTCAGACACGTCCCCGCAGTCATAGAGCTGGGAATGGGGCCAGCCACCATCTGCTCCATCCCCCTCGGGCCTCTGTCACCTGAAGGTTCAGATTTCAGTTTCCCAGGGGCAGCCACCAGCACTGCGTCCCCCAAATCGAGCACCAGGTCCTTTCCCCAGCCAGGGGTTCCCAATTCGGGAGTCATGGAAAACCCAGGCCGTTGACATTCTGCCAGTGGCCCGTGGGTCTCTGTCCAGCTCACGCCAGTGCAGGGACACAGGCACTTTCTGGCATGGGAAGGCGGGTGTTATCAGTGGACCCCGCTAGAGGCCGGGCAGCCCATGAGACCAAAATGTTCATACCCTTGGCCCCAGGAACTGTGATTTCTAGAAGTTTGTCAAACAATCAGATATGTGGACAAAAATAAGGTACTTATGGAAGCATTATTTCTGAAGGAAATTCTGGAAGGTTTTTAAAGATCCATCCATCAGAGTTTGATTATAATTCTGTTACCCACAGCATAACTGTGGGGCAGGATAATGCAGCCAGGAGAGACATGTGACCGAGGGATTGTGATAGGAAAAATAGTTAAGATATGCTTGGTAGAAAATTATGTAAAAATGAGGGGCCCCTGGGTGGCTCAGTTGGTGAAGCGTCTGCCTTCGGCTCAGGTCATGATCCCGGGGTCCTGGGATCAAGCCCTACGTCAGGCTTCCTGCTCGGTGAGGAGCCTGCTTCTCCCTCTCCCTCTGCTGCTCCCCCTGCTTGTGCTTGCTCGCTCTCTCTCTCTGTCAAATAATTAAATACAAAATAAAATCTTTTAAAAAAAGTAAATTATGTAAAAATGATATCAACCATGTGCCCTTAATTTTGTGGTTTTTAAAAAAGAGTAGCAAAAGAACTCAACACGTCAAAGTGGTTTATCCGGATGGAGATAGGGCAGGTGCTTTGGATAGATTACCTTTTTACTTTCCTGTATTTTTAAAGTACTCTATGATTATTCATTAATTTTCTAATCAGAAAAGAAGTGATGTTTCTGAATAGCCTTGCTCTCCAGCGTGCTCAGCACCCTCCACCCCCACCATGTTCCGTGCAATGCTGGGCAGGTGCCTCAGAGTCTAGGGCAACTTTGCACCACCCACCCCACCCTCCAAGCCACCAACCCCAGGGCAGGGAGCAGCCCCCAGAGGAAGCCAGTCATTCCTTAGAGCATCCCAAGACAGCTTTGTTGACAGTACCACAGCTCAGCTGCCTGGCTGGCCCCCTGCCCCTGCCAGCGCTGGCATAGGCCTGTTGCTCGCCCCTGGCCTCCCTGCAATACAGCATGAGCCGAGCCTGGCTGCCTGGAAGGAAGTTTCCATTCAGGCCACCTGCACTGTCCCTTCTCTGGCCAAACTAAGGGACATGGACTTTACCTTGACAAAAACTGGACACCCCTCTTTATCTGAGAGCAGCAGGGGTTCAATGAGGACAATGGGCCCAGGAGGAGGGCAGGCAGGAGGCTGGCAGGGTGCAGATGACAGGACCTGGTGTGCCTGGCTGGAGAGGTAAGGGAATGAGAGGGAAAGTTCCCCACTCCCTTCCCGGGTGGGGACTCACAGTCTCAATGGAGACTGCAGTGAGTCTCAGGTCATGTGTGCAGAGTCGCCCAGGGTATGGCACCCCGGGTCCTTCCCCCATCTTCTGGGCATGTCCCAATACCCCTCTCCTGGCATCTCCTCTAACCCGAGTTTTTCCCTGCAGCTGGTGAAGACACACAACCTGCTGACCACCAGGAACTACATCCTTGGGTACCACCCACATGGCATCATGGGCCTGGGTGCATTCTGCAACTTCAGCACAGAGGCCACAGAAGTGAGCAAGAAGTTCCCCGGCATAAGGCCCTACCTGGCCACGCTGGCCGGCAACTTCCGGATGCCAGTGCTAAGAGAGTACCTGATGTCTGGAGGTGAGACGCCGCCTCCGCCTGCCCCTGCTGGGCTCTGTTGTCCAGGCCCGAACCTCGCCACTGAGCGAGGTGAGAGAGGGAGCAGGAGGTCAATACGCCGTGCCCCAGTGGCTGGGCCTGTGTGGAGAGACGCAGTGTGGCCCAGGCACGGCGGCCCAGTTCTGAGCAGGAGAGCTGTCCATGCGGTCGTCAGGGTTTCGCTTGGCTCACATCTTCCCTGGGAAGCCTTCTCCGACCCCAGCCCCTGTGCTGCCCTTTGCACACGTGAATCACTGTCAGTGGCTCTGTCCTATCCACCTGCTGTGACCCCTGCTGCCCCGACTCATTGGGCTCCCCAGCACCTAGCAACAGCCTGCAGAGCTAGGACCTCAAGGAATGTTTGCCAAATGAAGGAGTTCCCTAAACAACCTCATATCATTATCCGCCTTTTACAGATAAGCAAGCCAAGGCTCTGAAAAAGAAATAGCTTAGGCAGGGCCATGTAACTTCTAGTGGCTGGCTTAGATCTGGGGCCCAAGGCCAGGGCTCTCTCTCTTCATGCCCGGCTGTATGCAGGGGGTAGGGAATGCCTTTGTGGGCAGCCCTGACTCTGTGTCCTTCTCCCTGCCAGGCATCTGCCCTGTGAACAGGGACACCATAGACTACTTGCTTTCAAAGAATGGGAGTGGCAATGCCATCATCATCGTAGTGGGGGGCGCAGCCGAGTCCCTGAGCTCCATGCCTGGCAAGAATGCGGTCACCCTGCGCAATCGCAAGGGCTTTGTAAAACTGGCCCTACGCCACGGGTAAGTGCCCCCCCCCAACTCGCGTGCACGCACGCACGAGCGCACACGCACACACAACAGCGTGCAGTGCACGCACAGCCCTCCGAAGCTTTGTTTGGCCCCAACAGAGCAACTCCTCGGCCCCTGAGGCAAGGCCCAGACCCCAGGAAGGCATGGATGAGAGTTTGCCATCCTGTGGGAGGGGGGAGATTGGCGGCCAGAGCTGCAGAGCAAGTTTGCCCGAGCGTAGCCCGAGGGTCTGAGTGGAGCAGAAATGCCACCTGTGCTCCCCGGGGCCCTTGCAGACAGGCCGAGAGGCCAGGCTCCCGTGCGGGACTGTGTGCCCTCAGGCCAACACATGTCATGCTGCTAGGAGAGCAGGAGGCCGGCAGTTAGGGTGTGACGGACCCTGGCTTCTCCCTTCCAGAGCGGACCTGGTTCCCACCTACTCCTTCGGGGAGAATGAAGTATACAAGCAGGTGATCTTTGAAGAGGGCTCCTGGGGCCGATGGGTCCAGAAGAAGTTCCAGAAGTACATTGGCTTTGCCCCGTGCATCTTCCATGGCCGAGGCCTCTTCTCCTCTGACACATGGGGGCTGGTGCCCTACTCTAAGCCCATCACCACCGTTGGTGAGCTTCCCCTACCCGCAGCTCCTGAACTTTGGGTGCCCCACTGCTAGTTTGTGGTGGAGTTAGGATTCACATCCAGGCTATGTGGTTCTGATGTCCACGCTCTAAACCTTGTGGATGCAGACATGTTTGGGTGCTGTTGGGGATGGCGAGTGGGGGTGGGGAGCGGGCGGTGGGGAATTAGTTCCATTGCTATGAGCCAAGCAGTGCCAGGTGAGAAAACAAGACTCGGCAGTCTGTGTGTGTAGAGCCCGGAGCCTATGCAGGAAGACCAGTCTGTGGAGCAAAGACCAGGAGGGGGTGTGAGGGGAATGTGCAGGGTGCTCTGGGGCCTTATAGTGGACCCCAGGGAAGAGGTGACTCTTACACCTCTAGCTGAAGAGGAATCATCTAGCAAAAGAGACATGGAGGAGAGATTTGTCGGAAACATGAGCCTGAGTGGACTTCCACAGCAAAATTGTATAGATTTTTGAGAAACAAAAAGAAAAACATCAACATGACTGGAGCATAGGCCTCTGAGAAGTATAGCAAAAAACTGGCTGCTCTTGTCCCTCAGTTGCGTTGTTCTGTGTGTGTGTGTGTGTGTGTTTCATAAGCCAGAGATCACACAGAAGTGTGTAGGCCACCAGCCGTGGACTTTCGGGGTCAAAGCTCACATAGATGCTTTGAGTTATCAGGGTCAGGTGTTTTGCTTTGGATTTTTACAAAGACTAACTTCCTGCATCTGAGGTCCCAGACCCAGACTCACTCTCTGCTCTCGTTGCATAGGCCTACATTACCAGGCCTGATCTCTTTGAGGCAGCAGGGACATTTCCATGCACAGGTGTGGCTGGAGAGGGACAGGCTCCCATGGGCAGTGGGAATGAGTTTGCACTTCACCTTAAGAATGGAGAGCTGCTTGAGGACTGGGGGGAGGAGAGGTTCAGAACTGCACTTTAAAGTGATTCTTGGGGCTGCTGGATAGCCAATGGGTTACAGGGGTCAAAACGGAAGCCCCCGAAATGGGTGCAGATGCCTCTCTGGCAGCCAGGGGGGGACTGAGGGAATGGCCGTGGAAAGGGCAAGAACTGGGGAGAAATTTCCAAAATGTCTTTGCCAGGGCTTCGGGATGAGTTGGGTGTGAAGATGCAGGAAGTAAAGCAATGCATGTGTGCATGAGTGTTGCACCCCTCCTCCTCCCTCACCACACTTTTCAAAGCACGTGATCCTCAGCAAAGCCCTAGGAGGAAGGATCCCATGGGACAGGTGAGGCAACTGAGGCTCAGTGAGGCTATGTGACTTGCGCAGAGCGGGGCAAGAGCAATGCCGTTACTTGCTCCCATAGCCCTCCCAGGAGCTTCCAGTCGGGTGAGTGGGTGCAGCCAATGTTGATCTCACCCGCTGCTTAGTGGCTGTGGGCCCTGGGGCAGGTCCCTTCCATGCCCTAGGCCCTCCTCACCTGTCAGGAGGACAGCCTGAGCTGGAGCACATTTAGCCCAGTTCCTGGCACATGGCTGGCACGTAGTGCAGGGTCACTGCCATCAACATCGTGGTAGACTCTCAGGGAGGTGGACCGAGTGGGCTGACTAACCAGAGGCCTCTGCCCCATCCTTGCAGTGGGTGAGCCCATCACCATCCCCAAGCTGGAGCACCCAACCCAGCAGGACATAGACCTGTACCACACCATGTACATGGAGGCCCTGGTGAAGCTCTTCGACAAGCACAAGACCAAGTTCGGCCTCCCGGAGACCGAGATTCTGGAGGTGAACTGAGCCCACCATTGGGGGCCAGCTCCTGGGAAGAATCAGCTACAGATCGTTTTCTACCAAGTTCTCGAATGCTTTTTTGTTCTGTAAATTTGGAAGCGTCATGGGTGTCTGTGGGTTATTTAAAAGAAATTATAATAATTTTGTTAAACCATTACAAATGTTAGGTCTTTTTTAAGAAGGAAAAAACGAATATTACAAACTCTTTCACTTCCAATTTGTCCTGCTCTAGGTGATGGCTAACATATCTGGGCCTTCACGGTTTCTCAACCAACCCTTCTTCCTTTCCCAAAATTACAGAGAAAACTCAGTCCTGGTTAACTGGGAAAGAAGGACAGCCATTCGTGCCTCAGGCTGGTTAGATTATTTGCTTTTTCCCACTGCGGGATGAGGGGCAGAAGCCACTTGTAATATAAACACCTCTATTCCAAACTACCTACCCTGCACTTAACTGCAGGACTGGTCCCTCTTACCAAGGGGAAGACTCGGAGGGCACAATTGTCCCCATCTTGAATGCTCCAGCTTGAGTGTCTCCAGTCTTTTAAATCTAAGGCCTCCAGAGCAGGAATGGGGTTGGCAATGACCCTGTGCCCAGATGCACCATTTCCGGGATTATTCAGCCACCATGTCTGGTTGGAGTGACTGGTCCTCCACAGGGTGCTGACATGGACCCAGAACGACCCGGACTTGGCCTGAATCACATACTTCCCCCATGGCCTCAACTTGTTTAACCCATACCCCCAAGTGTGGGTGTGAGGAAAGGGTCCTCTTTCCTGTTCACAGAGGGGCCTGGCCTTCTGAGCAGCAGATTGGTTTCAGGTCAGGAGGCCCCTGAACTCAAGCCTCACATATTTGTGCCTTTCTGAGAGGGCAGGGGCCAGGGAAGAAATCCAGGCCCTCCTCTGTGCATCCTGTTTCCTTTTGATGCGATTATTGTACCATGTCAGACTTTTGTATTTTCCAAAACGAATAAATAAAAACAAGAGTCCTCTGTGAGTTATTGCTGGGGCTACATCTGTATCTTGCCACTGACACTTGGGGAAACCAGGGCCCCATCTGGGCTGCCTGCCAAGCCTTCCCCTTTGCTCATTGGGCTACATGACCCTGTGTGGTCTGGTACTGGTTACGGTACTGGTTACTGGTACTGGTACTGGTACTGGTTATCTGGTACTGGTTATCTAGTGTTGTGTGACAAATTCCTCCAGAATGTCGTGGCTTCAAACAACATGGTGTCCACCACACAATCTGAGGGTCAGTAGTTGAGGTGCAGCTTCTACTTCAGGGGCTCACACAAGGCCATAGTCAAGGTGTCGCCTGGGCTGCAGTCATCCTAAGGCTTGACTGGGGGAAGCTCCACTTCCAAGGTCATCCATGTGGTTGCTCCCAGGGTTCACGTCCTCACTGGCTATTGACCAGAGGCCACTCTTAGTTGCTTACCATGTGGGATTTTCCATGGAGTAGCTCACAACGTGGCAGCTGGTTTCATCAGAGAGAGTAAGCAGGAAGAGCCAGAAAGAGTGTGCAAGGTGCAAGTCACATTATTTTATAACTTAATCTCAGATGTGATCTGCCGTATTCTCCCCATGAGATGCAAGCGACTAGATCCAGCTCACACTCAAGAGGAGTATACACTGAGTGAAAAGTATATATACTTTTCATATATACTTTTCAAGTATACTGAGTATACACTCAGTGACCCCCCCTGAGGCAGGGGTCCTTGGAGCCCCCTCATGGCTGGCTACTACATGTGGTAAGGGTTTCTGTCCTATATGTAGGTAAGGGCTATGGTCCCGAGATGACTGAGCTGGAAGCGTCCTCCATGATCACTCAAACTATGTTGTTTGCCCCTGGCTTCAGTTACACCACAAAGAGGGAGAGCTCTTCCAGTCACTGTAGTGATTTCAGGCCACAACTAGGTCTCACAAGATGGCACCTCTCTCTGTTCGTATTCCATTCGATTCAACGAGTACTAAGCAGCTGGGAACCCCTGCTAGCTGAGACCAAATGACTTCATTCCAACTGCCTAAGTGCCCACCCTTGCCATTCATTTATCCACTTCGAGGACCGCTCCTCTGGGCATCCAACGTGGGGTGCCTCATTGAGCTGGGACCTCGATGTCTGACCTGGGACTTGAAGGGTGACTGGAAGTTTGCCAGGGAGGAAATGAAGGGCAGAGCAGCAAGCAGGTGCAAAGGCCGGGGAGACGGCACTGCTGTGTTGAAGGAGGAGGTGTTGGGAGATAGGTCTGCAGTGGGGCTTGGCTTGGAAGGGTGGGCGGGTTGACTTCTCCAGAGTTTCTAGATGGGCAGGAGGGCAGGCAGCAACGGGAGGTACCCTGGAGGGGCCTCAGGTCCACAGAGCTCCGGTAGAGGACAGATATTTCCTTTAGGATGGAGGAAAGGCCTGTTTCTTGATGACAGTTTCAGCCCCTTTCCAGCCCCAGTCTGAGGTTAGCCATGACTCTCAGCCTCTGGCTCCAGGCTGAGCCCTGGCCCTAACCTAGGCCACCTCACAAAGGTAGGCCCTTATTCTCAGCATTAATTTTGTGAAGATTGAACACCTACTGTGCGCAAGGGAACTCCACCATCTCTGCCTACGAACAGCAACAATCAGCAGGCCCCCAAATCCCAGAGGGGGACCTCACCTAGGGCGATGTACATCTAGCAGCAGCCTGCTCTAAGCAATGGGTGGGGGGCTCTAGGTAAATGCTGTGAATATTGCCTCTGATGGGGAGTTGTTACCTCGGGAGAGGGAACAGGCTCCTCCTTTTCCAGACGACCATCAGAGGTGGGGCTGTAGTCCCAGCCTGAAGTTGTCAATTCCATGATTCTACTTGTGGTTCACAGATATGGCCACTAGAGGGCACTGGGGCTAGTTCTGAGGCAAACGTCCCACAGGGGCCTGGGGTTTCTTTTCACGTTGTGGCATTTCAGCGCTCCGACCGTGGGCTAGAAACTCGAGAGAGTAAAACTGACTCACAAATGCTCAGAGCTAACCAGGAACTCTTCTTTTTCCAGGGTCTTAAGGTAGAAAGTTAAGAGATCTTTTTTCTTTTTTCTTTTTTAATATGTTTGCATCTCTAAGATTCTCTCTCAAACTGCTTTTGCCACATCCCATAGGTTTTGGTATCTTGTGTTCTTATTACATTCATCCTAAAGTTTTTCCTAATTTCCCCTCTGATTTTTCCATTGACCCTTTCAGTTACTTAAGAGAATGTTGCTCAGTTTACACATATTTACTATTCCAAATTTTCTTTTGTCATTTATTTCAAATTTTATTTCAGAAAACATACTTTGTATGATTTCAGTCTCTTTAAATTTACTGAGACTTCTCTTATGACCTAATAGATGGTCTGTACCAGAGAATGTTCCATGTGCATTTGAGAAAAATGTGTGTTCTGCTCCTGCTGTTGAAGTGTTTTCTAGATACTATTAGTGTTACAGTAGTAGTATTTTCCAGATATCTATAATTAGGTCAAGTTGGTCCATAGGGTTGTTCAAGTCTCCTGTTTCCTTGCTGATCTTGTTGATCGTCTGCCTAGTCTTTCTATTCTTTATTGAAAATGGGGTATTGAAGCCTCCAACTATTATGGTTACATTGTTTATTTTTCCCTTCAATTCTGTAAGTTTTGCTTCCCATATTTTGGGAGTCTGCTGTTATGTATGCATATGTCCATAATTGTTACATCTTCCTGATGGAGTCACCTTTTTATCGTTATAAAATGTCCTTGGTCTCTAGTGACAATTTTTGTCTTAAAATCTATTTTATTTAGCCTATAGACATATAGCCACACCAGCTTTCTTTTAGTTGCTACTTACATGGAACCTCTTCTTCCATCGTTTTCCTTTCAACCTATTTGTGTCTTTGAAAGTGAAGTGTATCTTTTTTTAAAGATTTTATTTATTTATTTGAGAGAGAGAGAGAATGAGAGATAGAGAGCACGAGAGGGAAGAGGGTCAGAGGGAGAAGCAGACCCCCTGCTGCGCGGGGAGCCTGATGGCGGGATTCGATCCCGGGACTCCAGGATCATGACCTGAGCCGAAGGCAGTGGCTTAACCAACTGAGCCACCCAGGCGCCCCTGAAGTGTATCTTTTGTGGGCAGAATAGTGTTGGATCTTTTTTCCTTTCATCCATTCTCCTACTTTCTACCTTTCTCATTGGAGTGTTAAGTCTATTTACATTTAATATAATTACTGATAAAGTAGGATTTACATGTGCCATTTTGCCATTTTCTTAGTCTTTCTTGTTCCTCTCTCCCTCCATTCTTGATGCTTTTTCTGTTAAGTGTGTATTTTTTAATACACTGTTTTAATTCCCTTGTATCTTTCGCTGTATGTTTTTGAGTTATTTTCTTAATGGTTACCCTGGAGATTAAAATTCACATCTTAATTTAAAACAGTCTCATTCAGATTAATAAGAACTTAATTTCTCCATCTTTTGGCAGGCTGGCCTGAGAGGAAAAAAGGGCAGGTCACACGTAGGAATGATGTGGCAGGTTGAATAGTGGCCTACAACGTGATATGTACATACCGTAAACCCTGTTATCAATGAAGGAATATGACTTTATTTGGAAAAAGGGCCTTTGTAGATATAATTAGGTCAAGGATCTCAAAATGAGATAATCTTAGATTATGTAGGTGGGCTCTAAATCCAATGACAAGTGTCCTTCTAGGAGAAAGTCAGACACAGGGGAAAGGGGAGAGGGCCTTGTGGAGGAGGCAGCCCAGGCATACGCCAGCCGCCGGCTGCCAGCCGCTGGAATAGGGAGGAAGGATTTTCCCCTAGAGTCTTTGGGGGGCAAAGGCTTCCCAACGCCTTGACTTTGGATTTCCGGCATGCAGACCTGGGACAGAATGAATTTCTGTTTTAAGTCAGCCACTTTATGGCTTGACCTAATACAAACAGTGACCTTCAATATGTTTATATCACCTACTAGAGGAGCTGTACCCATGAATGGAAGAGTTTGGCCTTCTCATCAATAAAATATTGAACAACAATGGGTTTGAACCGCCCAGGTCCACTTACACACAGATTGGTTTTGATAACTGTGAAACAGTGCTACTACAGTGTATTTTCTCTCTCTCTTTTTTTTATAGTGTATTTTCTCTTATGATTTTCTTTCCTCTAGCTTTCTTGTAACTACACAGAATATAATACAAATAACATACAGCGACACCTGGGTGGCTCAGTCAGTTAAGCATCTGCCTTTGGCTCAGGTCATGATCCCCAGGTCCTGGGATGGAGTCCAGCATCAGGCTCCTTGCTCAGCGGGGAGTCTGCTTCTCCCTCTGCCTGCCGCTCCCCCTGCTTGTGCTCTTCTCTCTCTCTCTGACAAATAAATAAATACAATCTTTAAAAAAAAAAAAAAGGAAACAAAAAACCCCAAATAACATGCAAAAATACTGTTAACTGTTATCGGTAAGGCTTCTGGTCAAGAGGAGGCTATTAGTAGCTAAGTTTTGGGGGAGTCAAGATTATACTCAAATTTTCAATTGTGTGTGGTGGGGGGTTGGCACCCCTAACCCCCATGTTTAAGAGTCAACTGTATTTCACTTTTCTTTACATGGGGCAGGCTGCAGTTTTATTTTTATTTATTTTTTATTTTGAAAAGATTTTATTTATTCACTTGAGACACAGAGAGAGAGAGAGAGAGAGAATGAGCAGAGAGAGGCAGAGGGAGAGGGAGAAGCAGGCTCCCAGCTGAGCAGGGAGCCCAATGTGGGGCTCGATGTGGGGCTCGATCCCAGGACCCTGGGATCATGACCTGAGCTGAAGGCAGATGCTTAACCATCTGAGCCACCCAGGTGCCCCCAGGTGCCCCCAGGCTGCAGTTTTAGAAGGCACTTTTTCCTGCTACTTCTGAGAGGTGGAAGAAATTCCCCTGTAATGATAATGAATAGGATCACTAGGAGAAAACAGGAATTCCCCCCCACCCCTTGGCTTCAACCATAATTTTTATAACAAATCTCTGTCCCATATGTATTCCAAACTTCTTTTTTTTCACAATCCTGTTTCCCTTCCTTGTAAACTCTTTTTCAAGATATTTTCCACCACTTCCTGCTTAGGGAATTTTGCTTTGTGTATCTTCATCTAACATTTGTGTCATGCATACACACAATTTTATCTCCTACATTTTTTATATAACATTGAATTGCACTGGCACACATTTAGTAAGTGCCTTTTCTCAGTGCTAAAATATCAACAATTTTTGAGATTTTTTTTTTAAGATTTTATTTATTTATTCATGAGAGACAGAGAGAGAGAGGCAGGGGGAGAAGCAGGCTCCCAAGGAGCAGGGAGCCCGATGCGGGATTCGATCCCAGGACCCTGGGATCATGACCTGAGCCAAAGGCAGACGCTCAACCATCTGAGCCACCCAGGCACCCAATTTTTGAGATTTTTAATTTTGATGAAAATTGATACAAAATATTTTTCCTCTCAACACAAAAGATATATTTTTAACATGTAAGATATAAAAATGTATTCTGAAAATAAATATGACTTCACTGCATAAATAAAATTTGGGGCCTCAGGCTGTCTCAGTCAGTAGACCATGTGACTCTTGATCTCAGGGTCGTGAGTTCAAGCTTCACATTGGGTGTAGAGCTTGCTTTAAAAAAAAATGCTATAACACTGTTTCACTACAGGCAGTAAAATGCTGGGTTTATAACACTGGAGTAAGACTGCTCCCAAGTCCCAGCCCTAATGCGGAGGGAGGGTGCTGAAGCTTTCAACCTTCTAATCAGGGTTGGTTTCCCTGGCAACCAGTCCCCAACCTTAAGTTATCTGGAGCTTTCCAAATGTCAACTCATTAACATAAACTCAGATGTAGTTGAAAGGGACTTGTTATGGAAACAAAAGATATTCATTTCCCTCTCTGAAGCTTTCAGGAAGTGAGGACAAAACTAAATATAACAAAAGATGCCCCATGCTACCTCCTGCGTGCTCACTCTCTCAAATAAATAAATCTTAAAAAAAAAATGCCCCTGTGGCTCTTATATAGGAAATTACAGGAGTTTTGGGAGCTATGTGCCAGGAACAGTGAACAAACACCAAATACTGGGAGCCTGCGTGGCTCAGTCGGTTAAGCGTCTGCCTTTGACTCAGGTCATGATCCCGGGGTCCTGGGATCGAGTCTTGCATGGGGCTCCCTGCTAAGCGGAGAGCCTGCTTCTCCCTTTCCTCCCTGCTGGTGCTCTCTGTCACTATCTCTGTCCCTCTCAAATAAATAAATAAATAAAATCTTTAAAAAAAAAAAACCCAAAGACCAAATATCTATTACTTACTATAAATCACAGTATCACACTCCTTTTCTCTGAAACAGTTCCTCTGTCTCTCCTTGACTATCATGACCTTGACAGCCTTGGAGATTATGGGTCTAGTATTCTGTAGAACACCAGTTTTGTTATATCTAGTTTTTCCTTATGATTGACTCTAACTATCCATCTTTAGCTGAAATATCGCAGAAGTAATGATGGACTCTACTTACCACATCCTAGGAGGTAGTCATGATTTCAATTTATCCTACTAGGTGATGTTCACTTGATCACGTGATTAAGGTGGGAACTGTCAAGCGTCTACATTGTAAAGTTACTCTTTCTCCATACTTTGAAAATCTCTCTTTCCCCACCTTTTTATATCAATAAAGACTCATGTATCCCTATTTTATTCAGTGGGCTATCCGCTATTCTATCATTATTTATCCTGATGTTCAAACTGCTCCAGATTTGGCCAGTGGGAGACTCATCAAACTGGCTTCTGTGTTCTTTTGACATATCTCCCTTTTCTGCGGGGAGAGGAGTACTTCCTTACTTTCTGACACGACTAGACATCCTATGATCGATCATCTTGTACTTTTTCTGGCCCACTCCTGGGAGTCAGCCATTTCTTCAGAGAATCTTGATTCCTCTTAGTGGAAGATGATATTTAGAAACCAAGATCTGGGCAATTATGTTCTATCACCACAGAGTTCATCCAAGTTCCTTCTCTTCCTATATTTATAACTCCTTTTTCTGATAGAAACTGGCACCCATTAATCAGACAACAAAAAGAAATAAAAGGCATCCGAATTGGCAAAGAAGAAGTCAAACTCTCACTCTTTGCAGATGATATGATATGTGGAAAACCCAAAAGACTCCACCCCAAAACTGCTAGATTTCATACAGAAATTCAGTAAAGTGGCAGAATATAAAATCAATGCACAGAAATCAGTTGCATTTCTATACACAAACAATAAGACAGAAGAAAGAGAAATTAAGGAGTCAATCCTATTTACAATTGCACCCAAAACCATAAGATACCTAGGAATAAATCCAACCAAAGAGGCAAGGAATCAAGGAATCTGTACTCAAAAAACTATAGAACACTCATGAAAGAAATTGAGGAAGACACAAAGAAATGGAAAAATGTTCCATGCTCATGGATTGGAAGAACAAATATTGTGAAGATGTCAATGCTACCTAGAGCAATCTACACATTCAATGCAATCCCTATCAAAATACCATCCACTTTTTTCAAAGAAATGGAACAAATAATCCTAAGATTTGTATGGAACCAGAAAAGACCCCGAATAGCCAGAGGAATGTTGAAAAAGAAAAGCAGGGACGCCTGGGTGGCTCAGTCGGTTAAGCGTCTGCCTTCGGCTCAGGTCATGATCCCAGGGTCCTGGAATCGAGTTCCACATCAGGCTCCTTGCTGAGCAAGGAGCCTGCTTCTCCCTCTGTCTGCCTCTGTGTCTCTCTCTCTGATAAATAAATAAAATCTTAAAAAAAAAAAAGCAAAGCTGGTGGCATCACAATTCTGGACTTCGAGCTCTATTACAAAACTGTCATCATCAAGACAGTATGGTACTGGCACAAAAACAGACACATAGATCAATGGAACAGAATCGAGAGCCCAGAAATGGACCCTCAACTCTATGGTCAACTAATCTTTAACAAAGCAGGAAAGAACGTCCAATGGAAAAAAGACCGTCTCTTCAACAAATGGTGTTGGGAAAATTGGACAGCCACATGCAGAAGAATGAAACTGGACCATTTCCTTACACCACACACAAAAATAGACTCCAAATGGTTGAAAGACCTAAACGTGAGACAGGAGTCCATCAAAATCTTAAAGGAGAACAAGGCAGCAACCTCTTCGACCTCAGCTGCAGCATCTTCTTCCTAGAAACATCGCCAAAGGCAAGGGAAGCAAGGGCAAAAATGAACTCTTGGGACTTCATCAAGATAAAAAGCTCTTGCACAGCAAAGGAAACAGTCCACAAGACCAAAAGACAACCGACAGAATGGGAGAAGATATTTGCAAATGACATATCAGATAAAGGGCTAGTATCCAAAATCTATAAAGAACTTATCAAACTCAACACCCAAAGAACAAATAATCCCATCAAGGAACGGGCAGAAGGCATGAACAGATATTTTTCCAAAGAAGACATCCAAATGGCCAACAGACACATGAAAAAGTGCTCAACATCGCTCGGCATCAGGGAAATCCAAATCAAAACCTCAGTGAGATACCACCTCACACCAGTCAGAATGGCTAAAATTAACAAGTCAGGAAATGACAGATGTCAGTGGGGATGCAGAGAAAGGGGAACCCTCCTATACTGTTGGTGGGAATGCAAGCTGGTGCATCCACTCTGGAAAACAGTATGGAGGTTCCTCATAAAGTTGAAAAGAGAGCTACCCTACTTAGAGCTTACCCTACAGCAATTGCATTACTGAGTATTTACTGTAAAAGATACAAATGTAGTGATCCGAAGGGGTACATGCACCCCAATGTTTGTAGCAGTAATATTCACAATAGCCAAACTGTGGAAAGAGCCAAGATGTCCATCGACAGATGAATGGATAAAGAAGATGTGGTATATATACACAATGGAATATTATGCAGCCATCAAAAGGAATGAAATCTTGCCATTTGCAACGACGTGGATGGAACTGGAGGGTGTTATGCTGAGTGAAATAAGTCAATCAGAGAAAGACATGTATCATATGACCTCACTGATATGAGGAATTCTTAATCTCAGGAAACAAACTGAGGGTTGCTGGAGTGGTGGGGGGTGGGAGGGATGGGGTGGCTGGGTGACAGACATTAGGGAGGGTATGCGCTATGGTGAGCGCTGTGAACTGTGCAAGACTGTTGAATCACAGATCTGTACCTCTGAAACAAATAATACATTATATGTTTAAAAAAAAAAGAAGAAGAAGATAGCAGGAGGGGAAGAATGAAGGGGGGGAATCGGAGGAAGAGATGAACCATGAGAGACGATGGACTCTGAAAAACAAACTGAGGGTTCTAGAGGGGAGGAGAGTGAGGGATGGGTTAGCCTGGTGATGGGTATTAAAGAGGGCACATTCTGCATGGAGCACTGGGTGTTATATGCAAACAATGAATCATGGAACACTACATCAAAAACTAATGATGTAATGTATGGTGATTAACATAACAATAATAATAAAAAAGATGTGGTATATACATACAATGGAATATTATGCAGCCATCAAAAAACCCACAAAATCTTGCCATTTGCAATGACATGGATGGAACTAGAGGGTATTATGCTGAGCAAAATAAGTCAGTCAGAGAAAGACATGTATCATATGATCTCACTGATATGAGGAATTCTTAATCTTAGGAAACAAATTGAGTGTTGCTGGAGTGGTGGGGGGTGGGAGGGATGGGGTGGCTGGGTGATAAGACATATGGTGAGTGCTGTGAATTGTGTAAGACTGATGAATCACAGACCTGTACCTCTGAAACAAATAATACATTATATGTTAAAAAAAAGATAGTAGGAAGGGAAAAATGAAGGGGGGGAAATCGGAGTGGGAGACGAACCATGAGAGACTGTGGACTCTGAGAAACAAACTGAGGGTTTTGGGGCGAGTGGAAGGATGGGTATTAAAGAGGGCACGTACTGAATGGAGCACTGGGTGTTATACCCAAACAATGAATCATGGAACACTACATCAAAAACTAACGATGTAATGTATGGTGGTGACTAACATAACATAATAAAATAAAATTAAAAAAAAGAAAAGAAACTGGCAGCCATTATCCTTAATATATTTATTTATTTGATGAATCCCTCTGTACATAACCAATCTTCCATTGTCACCATTTTGTCCTCCAACCCTGAACCCAATACTGACGCTCTTGTCATCTAGGCTAGCTTCACCGGATGTGACCTAAGCAGTTGCCCCAGGCCTGGTGCTTAGAAGGCCCCACACTTGGGGAACCTGGGTGGCTCAGTCAGTTAAGTGGCTGCGTTCAGCTCAGGTCACGATCCCAGGGTCCTGGGACGGAGCCCTGCATCGGGCTCCCCACTCCTTGGGGAGTCTGCTTCTCCCTCTGCCTGCCACTTGCCCTGCTTGTGCTCTCTCTCTCTCTCTCTCTGTCAAATAAATAAATAAAATATTTAGAAAGGCCCCATGCTTGATTTAATGCTGTTGCCTTCTTAGAACTCAATAATTTTGAACACGGGACTCTGCATTTTCATTTTCACTAGGCCCCACTAATGATGGAGCCAATCCTCATCTAGCCCTGCTTCAGCTCTGACATCTTGTTTTAGGCTGGCCTCCCAGTGGATATCCTGTTCACCTACTCTGGTCAATCCCTAGCCTTCTGCACTCCTCCCGCACTCACTGCTGGCCCTGTGTGGACACCCGCCTCGCCTCACTCTGGCTCTGACTCCCTGCTCTGGGCCTTCTCCACACTACCCGCTCACCCCATGCTGATCTTGTTCTCAGCCCCACCCTAAGTGCTTTTGAACTACATTATTCAGGAAGAGAATGAGAAAGAAAAACTGTGTAGAGAGTTCTAGCTTTTGGATTTTTTGCGGTTATACTTTGCTGTTGATGGAAGTAAGATTCTCGTTCTTTTTTTTTTTTTAAAGATTTTATTTATTTATTTGAGAGAAAGAATGAGAGAGAGAGAGAGCACATGAGAGGGGGGAGGGTCGGAGGGAGAAGCAGACTCCCCGCTGAGCAGGGAGCCCGATGCAGGACTCCATCCCGGCACTCCAGAATCATGACCTGAGCCGAAGGCAGTCGCTTAACCAACTGAGCCACCCAGGCGCCCTAAGAGTCTCATTCTTTTGGGAAAATTCAGTCCTACATAGTGTATTCTACCTAATGCAGGCAGTGTGGTATGGGGGACAGAGCCCCCAGCCCAGCAAGCAAGAGACCTGGGTTCACAAGTCAATCTGCCACTAAGAACCATGTGACTTTGGGCAGCTCATTTCCATTTCCAGAGCTGCTTTTTAGGCTTCTGTGAAAGCGGGGCAATAATACCTACTTCACAGGGTCCTGTGGGGATTGTCCATGGTAATGTATGTAGAGTACTAGAGGAACGTTAGTTTGGTCTAGCCCCCAGGGAACCCTGTTAGGGAGGGGAATGAATTTGCCTCAAATCCTTTAGCCAATTAGCTGCGGGGCCAGACCCTGTTTTTTCTGACCCTTGGCTCGGAACTCTCAGACCTCCCCCCCCCCCCCCCCCCCGCCCCCGCTCTGCAGCCAGCTTGCCCAGTCTCAGGAACCCTGGGAAATCACGCCCGCTTCCGGCGGGCAACGAGGGAAATCAGGCATCCGTTGAGCCGCTGTCTTCTCAGGAACTCAGCCGCATTTCTGTGTTCAAACTGTCCTCTAACTCAACAAAGGAAAGTCACAATTTACTGTTGCCATTTTCACCGCTCCCCCCCCCCCCACCGCCCTTGCATCTGCTCGTGACCAACTGCCAGAGTGATATTTTTATTTATTTATTTTAAGCAGGCTCCACGCCCAACGTGGGGCCCAACACGGGGCTTATACTCCGTACCCAGAGATCGAGACCTGAGCGGAGCTCAAGAGTCGGCTGCTCCACGGACTGAGCCACACAGGCGCCCCCAGAGTGACATTTTTTAAAACATAAATCAGACCATGTAGCTCCCCTGCTTAAACCCTTCCGTGGTGGTCCACACACCTCAAGGTCAGACTCCCCTGGTCAGACTCCCCAGATCCCCAGGATCTGGACCCTGCCAGCATCACCGACTTATTCTGTGCCATCAGAGCTGGACTAAAGCTGCGCAAGCTCTAAGCCCTGAAAAGACAATGCTGCTGCTGCTCTATGAAATGACAAATGAAAGCATCCCTAAAACTGTAAAAGAGATTGAAGGAGGTCTTTGATTTTATTTTTGAAATATCAGTTTCTTTCAAACACTGTTCTCCTCCCCCCCCCACCCCCATGCCGGCTGCCTCTTCTGCCTACTCCCGCCCGGCCTTCCCTTTCAGTTCCTTCAATGCTCCATGCTCCTTCTTCAGGCTCTTCCTTCTGCCCGAATTCTCCTCTTCTTCTCACTAGCCGGCTTTGTCCAGTTACCTCCCCCTCACCCTTTAGACCTCACTGTAAAAGGCAGTTCCCAAGAAAGCTTTCTCTGGGGCTCCCACTAAATCAGCCCCATGGGTTAGATGTGCTTCTGTCGAATGCTTGCCACCCTGGCTGGCCCATGAACTCACAAACTCAGGTGCCCACATTGGCACATTTATAGTCCATGACAGTGTGAAAACCACTGGAATTGAGGCAGGAGCGCTGCCCCTGGGGGCAAGAAGCCTAAGTCTTTGTCTCAGCTTGGCTACAAACTTTGTGTGACCCTGCGCAATCTCACCTCCTCTCTCTGGGGCTGTTTCCAGTGGGAGAGGTATGGAGGCTCCACGTCACCTAAACATTCCCTTACTCAAGCGTTCGTCCACTCATTCACTGATTTTATGCATCGGTGCGTTGAAGCTTCTGCAGCCTGCCCTCTGTGGGATTTGGATTGAAATGAAAAGCAAGAGTTCAAAGTAGAGTGGGTGAGACAAACACAAACCGTATGACTAGGCACGCGGATACAGGTACTGAAGAGAGGTCAGGCAGCCACAGTGGGAGCCCAGAAAAGGTAGCTATTAGCCTACATCTAAGAAGCTTTTTTTCCAAAAAAGTGACCTTGGAGGGTTGAGAAAGGAGAAAGAGAAATGCTGCCCAGGGACCCCCCTTTGTTGGGTGCAGGCTCTTTGCGGAATGGTCTCCTTGTTTTACACTTCTCATCTGGCTTTCTGCAAGAGTCTTGCTCTTCAAATCCTACCCCTTGAAACCTGCATCTCCAGGGCTGCCTGAGGATCTTTCTAACTGACTTCCTATTGCCTAAGATGTAGCCCGAGTTCTTCCGCCTAGCAGCCAGGTTCTTCTTTACCGGGCCCCCCTTCCTTTTTGGCCTCTTTGCCTGTTTCTTTCATGCAACCTTTGTTTCAGCCACCTTAAACTACGCTAATGTCATGTCCTCTGCCTCAGGGCCTTCGTTCATGCAAAGCTCATGCTTCTGCCTAGAGTACTCTTTCTTCTCTGGAAAGCCTTCTGGTACAACACACAGCAGTTAGCAACTTCCTCTTCCATGCGCCCATTATACTTTATATATCGTCCCAATGACTGCATTGACCACTTTGTACTGAAATTATCCATGACCTCCTTGCAGTCAGGGATTCTATCTGCATTATTTCTGTAAACGTAGTGCCCTGGCTGGGCACCTGGTACTGGTCTGAATGCTGTTTGACTTAGTGAGTGAGTAAATGGAAGAAAGAGGACTCTGCCGAAAGGAAGGGGCTAGATCTAATTTAATTAAATTTGAGACATCAAAAGACCACCCTGGCTTGTCTTGCTCTTACTTATTTAATGCATCACACCCATAAGATCTAGAGAATGAGGAGGGAGGAAGAAGAGGAGGTAAAATGGATTGGAGTGGCTTTAGCTTTTTGGCCCTGCAAACAATGCTTGGTTTCAATATCCAACATGGTTCTAGTTAGCTGTTAAAGCACCAGTCATCCCTGACCCAAACAGATCTAACCTGTTGTTCATCTATCAACCTCCTAATCGTTTTTTAAGACTTTTGTGACGGCTCCTCTGATTTTGCCCACCAGCTCCAGTAGAGTCAGTCATTCTGTTACCACTGGACCTTGATCTTTCTTCTATTATTGCATGTATATTGTATTTGGCCACTTTAGAATCCACGTTCCCTGCACTTGGATACAAGTTTCCCTAGGGGATATATACCACTGTATAAATATTATAGTATTTTAATTCAAAGTGATTAGAAGTATTCTTCCTTTGAAATAAATATAACAGAAAAGGATCTAAGATAATACAAGATTTTTTAGAATGAAACAGGACATATAAACATAATGATAGATAGTATTTATCCAACACTTACTATACCCAAGGCACAGTGCAAAACATTTTGCATTCATTACCTTGAATACTTTGCAGGTATCTCCGTTCTTTGTCCCGTCCCTAGAGGTGAGCATTCTAGCTATCCTGGTGTTAGTGACATGTGAGTGGAAAAGTCTGAGAAGGGTTGTTTACTTGAAGTGTGTATCTCCAGTGCTTGGTAATCATCTTGGTACAGAGTTGAATCTCAATAGAAGTTTGTAGAAAGAATGGATCCTGCTCTCTCTGCTGGAATATCCTTTTCTCCCTTCCTGCCTGGTAAACTCTTATTGGTCCTTCAATACCCAGTTTAAATGTCACCTCTACTGTGACGGAAATCTGACTCTCTTCTCTGGCTTCCACAGCTCCCGAACTTTCCTCAGGCTGAGCAACTGGATTATCAGTCTTTGTTTACGTATTGGACTACACGATAAAGAGGGCAGCTCCTCTGGGGATGAGTCTGAGTCTGATTTCCCAGCACCCAGCAAAGGGCTTGACACCTTTGTGTCAATGAAAATTTGTTGAATGAACGAAGTAATAAAGCTGGCTAGTATTCAGAGCTGACCTCCAAAGAGGAATGAAGTAATTCTGTGTTCTGTCTTTATAGGTCTATCTTCTTAACCTATGTAGTGGGTTGAACGATGTCCCTCTCCCCCTGGAATGAGTCCATACTCTTAATCCCTGGAACCTATGAAGGTCATCTTCCTTGGAAAAAGAGTCTTTGTAATTAAGGATCTCAAAATGAGATCTGGATTATCGGGGTGGGCCCTGAATCCAAAGACAGGTGTCCTGGTATGGAAAAGAAAAGAATACACAGGAAGAAGAAAAGACATGAGAAGATGGAGGCAGAGATTGGAACTACGCATCCCCAGGATAAAGACTACCTGGAGCCACCAGAAGATGAAAGAGGCAAGGAAAGAGTCTCCCTTAGAGCCTTCTGAGAGAGTGAGGCCCTGCCAACACCTTCATTTTGGGCTACTGGCCTCTAGAACTGTGAAAGAATAAAATTCTGTTGCTGTTGTTGTAAGCTACCTAGCTTGCGGTAATGTGATACAGCAGACTCAGGGAACTAATACAGCTTGGAAACAGAAAAGTGCTTTCTGTGAAATTCCACCAGATCTTGGCACTACATGAGTTGAACCACATGAGATTTGGGATTTCCTGACTAATCCCTTCTCAACAAACACCTGACCACACACCCATGAGGAACCACTCCATGTCTCAGAATAGGAGACAGTGTGACATCCATGTTAGCCAGTCCTGGGGTCAGATCCAAAGTGTCTTCAGGCTTCTGAACACCCTGGAAAGATAGTATGCTTACCTTCGATTAAACTATTTTTGGTGCAGTTATTATATGTGAGGTCTTCACTGGCACTTTACATATGTTGATTTACTTAATCCCTACAGCAACCTTATTGTTATTTTACAGATGGGAAAACCAAAGCGGAAAGATGGGAACTGGTTTGCCCAGGAACACATAGCTAGAAAGTGGCAGAGCCAAGATTCCCAAACTGCCTGATTTCTGTTGTGTCTGATTCTAAAACACTCTGTTCTTTTCAGTTATACCAGTCCAGGTGGTGGATAAATTCACTGTCTGGGGGTGGGGGTGGGTGGGGGAAGGCAGATTGATATCCTGCAGAATGATTCAATGCTCTTTATTATAGAAGCAATTGCTATATATGCTATCATTATGATCAAGGAAGTCTTCGTGGAAGAGGTGGCATTTGAGCTGGGTCTTCACTTAAAAAACAAACATGTACTGATTATCCAGCAGGTCCTGGAAATCCAGAGACGAATGACAAGGTCTTTTTGCTTGAGGAATTCAATGTGTGTGTGTGTGTCTTACACACTTACTAAAAGACAATGAAGTAGAATAATCAGAAATATGGTAGAGGCAAGGTTCCTAACTCAGGCTCCCAGAGTAGATCAGGAAAGCCTTTTGGAAGAAGGGACCCCCACCCCCGGATGAGATTTGATGGGTAAGTAAGCACTAGGAGGAGAAAAGTAGCAAAGGCTTTCTAAGGACAGCATAAGCAACACACTCCGAGAGGTGAAACAGCGTCCTGGGTGCCTGGCACACCTTAGAGCTCAGGGTACTAGTCAGGGGAGTGCGAAGAGGGGCGTGGACTTGTGGGTTGGAGTTGGTCACGGAAGAGCAGGTGGGACTGCCCGTCAGGTTTCTAGTCTCCGTGCGTCCTGAGTGGTGGCCTTCTGTCGAACCCATAAAATACTCCTTTTCAATTCCCGCATGTTCCTGGGAGCCCCTCAGGAAAAGGCTGCTCAAGGAGCTTGCAACAGTAGATCGGGCATCACGACCCAGCGGGCGCCAAACGGGTCCCCGCCCTCCGAGGGAGGCCGGTTACCATGGCAACTAGGTTCGGGCGGAAGTGGCTCGGAAGATTGACTCTCACTAATCAGGTGACTCTCCTGCCTCCTGCACGTGACAACAGAGCCCCGGCGCGCTCTCTACCTAATCAGACCCCGCCCCTCTCTCCCCTTACTGACAACTGACACCGACCTAAAGGAATGGCCTTTGCGGATCCGCCAGGAGACCCCGCCCCATGGTACTGAAAGAACCAATTAGACTGGGGAAAAAAAGAAGCAACGCCCCAGGTTTCACCCGGGTTTGACAGACGCGATTTAGGCCATCCCCGGGTTCCTCCGCCCCGAGTCCGTTCCGGCCGGCGATGGACAGATCTTCTACCCAATAGCATGTCCCTTGTCTGTCGTTGGGTCCCGCCCCCGTGGCAGCCGAACCAATGAGCAAGCCGGGTCTCGGCGGGGTGGTGGGGGTTGCACTGCGGTAATATGGCTCTTCCTTAGCCAGCGGCGGTGGCGGCTGGAGGTTGGGTAGAGCGGTTCTGCGTCTCGTGTGGCGGGTTTCTGGGCTGCAGGGGCTCGGCGGGTCGAGGCTAGGCGGTGGTGGCGGATGCCGGAGGAACGCGGGCCCCGCCGCTTGGCGGCCGCTGGGTCAAGATGAGCGCCTCAGCGTCGGTCGGGGGCCCGGTCCCCCCGCCGCCCCCGGGCCCGGCCTCCTCGCTGCCACCCGGTTCTGCCGCGCGGGCCCTGCATGTGGAGCTGCCCTCTCAGCAGGTAACCCCGCGGGCTTGCGGCGCTCGGCGGGGGGTGGGGGGGCGGGAGGAGGCCGGGGAGGGGAGCCCGTGGGCGGCGGGCGGACCCTGTGCCAGCCAGGAGACCCGGAGAAGTGCCCGGGGAGGACTCGCCGGACCGAGGACTTAAGGATTGTGAGGGGAGGGAGCCAGCGATGGCCGAAGCTCTGGGAGATCCCCGAGTCCCCGGAGAGATCCCGTTACTGGAGACCGGCTGCAAAGAGACTGGAAGAGACCCAGTGGAACTCCCTGGGGGCCCCGGCCTGAGCCCGCCTCTCCCCCGCTGGAGGGGGCTGGGGATTCCCCTGCGCGGACCCTCCTCCTTATCCCTCCGGGGAGGGGACCCGGGGAAGCCCGGGGAAGCCCGGGTGTCCCATGAGAGACGGGGAAAGCGCTTTTCCTTTCTCAAGCCATTTGCGGAGAAACCAGTTAGTACTCTTTCCTAGGGGAGAAGTTGAGGAGTCTTCATGGTTTCTAGCGTTTACTTTTAATCTCCTTGTTATGAAGTACTCCCCTCAGCTTCCCAAGAGAAATCCTTTGGGACTTTGGGGTTTCCTTCCTAATTCTCAGACCCCCAGGGATCTCATTTTAGCAATTTAGGGGGCACTTTCATTCCCTTAAATGACTCTCCTGGAA
Organism: Eumetopias jubatus; assembly: GCF_037043125.1. Taxonomy (NCBI): domain Eukaryota; kingdom Metazoa; phylum Chordata; class Mammalia; order Carnivora; family Otariidae; genus Eumetopias; species Eumetopias jubatus. The sequence goes on from NW_028274819.1 coordinate 56,956,133, forward strand.
GGAGGATTTGATATATCTATTTGTGTCTTCCCCCATCCTTTAGCAGGGGCTTTGAGGGCTTCTTGGGTCCACATTGTAAGGGGATAATAAAGAGAGAACGCTGTTTGGGGATCTGACACAATGTGTGTACAGTACTTCCTCCCTCCATCACTCCCTTGCCCTTATAAAGTACTTTTCACCCTCTCTTGTATTCCTTCTTCCAAGACGAGGACCTAGGAAAAACTCTCAGTTACTGAGAGTTTACCACGTAGGATTTGTGCAAAGTGCTCAACAGCCCGTAGTTCATTTCATCCTGGCGACTCTATGAGATCGCTATTTTTATGATTTCCCATTTTGTAGTTCAGCAAACTGAGGCTTAAAGATGTAAAATCACTCGCCCAAAGCCTTGCAGTTGGGAAGGGCAGTGGCTGGGTTTCACACTCCTGCCCTCCGACCCTGTAGCCCATGCACATGGTTGTGTGCTTGACACTGGGGCAACTACCTTCACTCAGAATGGAGCACATTTCCTTTATTCTTCCTTCAACTTTATATCCTTGCTGTAGTACTTAGGAAAGATTCTTCAAGAAGAAAGTAGAGTTTGGGGCAGGGGGTGGGTGGGAAATGGGTTGGATTTGAATGCAGTAGAGGGGGTGCTAAAGCAGAGAGCGACACTGGTGATCATAGTTGCAGTGGCCACTGAGCTGAATTGTGTGCAGAAGCAGGGCTTTTTATGTGGTAGAAGAAGATTCTTAAAGATGGGGTTAGCATATGCCCTAGTTTTGTGGTGCTGTTGGGAAGCCAGTTGTTGGAGAGTATTAGGAGTTTGAGGGTAGTTAGGTTTGGATTGTATTTATGAGGTCCTGGGAGGGAGTAGAAGTCTGGTAGGGGAGACCAGCCTCTGGAATGAGCATTAATGTGAATTTTCATGTGTGTGGGGAGGTGGATTTTAAGAATGGATACCGAGAGGCGTTGGTGGGCACTGTTGCAAGCAGCCTGGAGAAATCCTAAGAAGTTAATGGCCAAGAGGGGTTTAGTTTGGGGGAGCTTTGGGAAAATGTGGGATTAAGAAAGAGAAAGCATCATTTGTTTCATAGAATGCATTCTCTAATAACAGTTCACAGTTTAAAATTGGGGGAAATAATTCAGACTGTCCATGGAATAAATTTAACTGCATTTGTAAGCCTTTGTCAAATTTTTGGATTTGTGCTGAGGGATATATGGTGGCTTAAGTGTTCAACTGAATGCTGTATGAACTCAGTATGGTATTTACAGCTTTCTGGGGGTGTCATCCTTCTTGAATTCTTGGAAGGTAGCCTATGTGGCAAAAATACTTTTACTTTTGCAGTTGACGTTCATTTAGCTTTGTGGGTCAAAGTGTTCAGATTTTTAGGGTGTGAATACATAACATTTAAAAAATAAACATTTTTGTGAAAAACATTTTTGTGAAAGCGTTAACTGTATAAAATGCACTGATTACTTAGTACACAGCTTGACGAATGGTCACAAAGTGAACACAGTTATATAACCATTACCCAGATTAAGAAATACAAAATTATTAGCATTCCAGAAGTCCCCCTTATGTTCTCTCCCATCTCTACCTTTTCTTTCTCTCCAGAGGAACCACTATTCTGATTTCTAACAAGAGATCAGTTTTTGCCCATTCTTGAACCATATAAATGGAATCATGCAAAATGGAGCTTTTTGTGTCTGGTTTCCTTTGCTCAGTATTGTTTGTGAGCATGATAGGGGTGTGTGTGTGTGTGTGTGTGTGTGTGTGTGTGTGTGTATAAAACTTTTTTCTTTTAGCATTAATTCATTGTCTTTTTTTTCCTCGCCTATGGCTTTTGCATAATTTAAAAGGTTTAGATAAATTGGAAATTCAGTTAATAAGTTTCTTTTAAATAACACATCAAAAATTATATCATTTTAATAAGATCCATGCTATTTGATAAGGTGTCAGTCTTTCAAAACAAATAACTAAACCTTGCTTTAGGATTTCTGTTGTTAAGTTGATTATCTCAAAGCATTGATTCAGTGGTTCCTCCAGCCCACTTCTTGGCGTTGTTGACATTTTGAGTGGGTAGGTGAGTCTGGGAGATGTTGAGCTACATCCATAGCTTCTACCCACAATATACCAGGAGCACTCGTCCAGTTCTGACTGTCAAAAATGTTTTCAGGTGTTGCAAAATGTCCCTTAGGGGGGGCAAAATTACTCCTGGTTGAGAACCACTGTTCTAAGATATATTTTCTTTTTTTTTTAAAGATTTTATTTATTTATTTGACAGAGACACAGTGAGAGAGGGAACACAAACAGGGAGTGGGAGAGGGAGAAGCAGGCTTCCCGCTGAGCAGGGAGCCCGATGTGAGGCTCGATCCCAGGACCCAGGGATCAGGACCCGATCCAAAGGCAGATGCTTAATGACTGAGCCACCCAGGTGCCCCTAAGATATATTTTCATTTTAGGATAGAGAGTATTCCTGCTACTTTCTACTCATTTATTTCAGTCTTCATTAAGTCCCATTGACTCTAGTGGCTATAATGTTTAAAATGTTAATTTATTGTATTAGTTCTAAAGGTATTGGATTCCTCTTCCTAACCTGCCTCCAGGAAAAGATTTATTTATTTATTCTGCTCAGAGAAAGTTCACAAAATTATGTATAAGACCTAAGTTATTTTTGTCTTATTTTAATCGACTTATCTTTAAAAAATAAAGTTTAGTTAAGGCTGCATAACTCCTGAATCTTTATATGTGTGAGTAACTAGTCCATAATTATCAACCTGACTGTGTCAAATGGGACTACCACTTAATCTTTGCCTCCTTTTGCTTCTGTATGATCTTACTTTAACTGTAATTTAAGCATGGACTAGTCATGCATTTGGAAGACTGCTTTTGATGTTTAATTTTTGGTTGAGGTTTGTAATTAGTGAATATAATCTCATCTGATGAGTAACTTCCTTCACACCCTTAGATTTAGGAGTTTTGAAATAAAATGTTGTGTTTTGTGGTAGAGGCATTTAATATGTTCTTAAGAGTTTAATTGAGAGCATTTCTTTCCTCCCCAAGGTCTTCCTCACTTGAGTATAACCTAATTACATTTCTTAGATACTCAGAGCTGGGATGCTTTTTCCTGATTGTTTAGTGACCCTTTCCAGGAGGCTACATATTCCTTTAAGAATTTGATAAAAGCTACAGACACTTTCCTTAGAAAATGTGCTTACATACATAGACAATTTTACATGCAGTTTTGGTTCTCTTGAACCATATGTATATGGAAGAGCCCAGATTAAATAGTCCTAAACTGGTTTATTCCCTTCCTTTAAAATATTTTTTTTAAATTTACAGTTTATTATTTCTTTTAGACAGTCGTCCATGTCAGTGTATATACATCCACCACATTTTGCACAATAATGTTCGGTTACCTTTGTTCAACTCTTGGTAGCCTTTTGGATTATTTCCAGTTTTCTCTATTACGTTGTTGCAGTAAATATCCATGTATAGGTATCTTTGTATACTTGTGCTAATAATTCTGTAGGATGAATTTTGAGCAGTGAAATCACTCAAGGATATATGTAAATGTATACAATTATGCTTTATATTAAATATATAAATTAAGATTTTTGTATATACATTTTTTTAACTTTAGAAGATACTAGCAAAGTGTTTCCCTAAAAGGACATGCCCATTACACTGCTACTACCAAATTATGACAGTACTTCTTTCTCCATATTTTGTCAATTTTGGACTCAGAAGTTTTCTCAGTGTTTTCAAAAATGATTTTATGTGTACAGATTTTATCTGCATGTAATAATATATATAGAATATAATCATATAATTTATGAATATGTATATAACCTTCATATGTATATATGTTTCTATTATTTAAATTTGTATTTCTTTAATTATTAGTTATATTTTAATAGCTTCATTTATTGTATATAAAACATTATGTTAAGTACATGATCTCATTTATCCTTATACAACCCTATAAATTTCATCTTTGCCTAGCTTTGTGTAGATTTTAATTTCTTTTGTGAATTGCAGGTTTATTTATGTCCTTGGCATTAATTTTTCTGATTGCTTATGTTTTTCATTGACTTGAAGAGCAGTTTTCTTGTCCTGTTTTTGTTTTTGTTTTTTTAAAGATTTTATTTATTTATTTGACAGAAAGAGCAGGAGAGCACAGGCAGGGGGAGTGGCAGAGGCAGAGGGAGAAGCAGGCTCCCGGCTGAGCAAGGACCCCCCCCCCCAATGTGGGGTCCTGGAATCATGACCTGAGCCGAAGGCAGTCGCTTAACCGACTGAGCCACCCAGGCGCCCCTCTTGTCCTGTTTTTGGAACAGGTGGGCTATATTAGTGCTATTAACCTTTATCTTCCCTGATTTTTTTTTTAAGTAGACCTTATTTTTCAGAACAATTTTAGATTTACAGAAAAATTGAGATGAAAGATAGCACAGAAAGCTCTCATATACCCTATGCCCATTTCCCCCATTCTTAACATCTTTCAGTAGTATGATACATTTGTTATGATTCATGAACCAATATTGATGTATTATTAACTGAAGTCCACAGTTTATTCAGATTTCCTTAGTTAAAAAAATTGGGGTAAAATATACATAACAAAATTTGCCATTTTAGTAATTCTTGAGTGTACAACTCAGGGGCATTAAGTATATTCTCAGTGTTGTGTGTGCAGTCGTTATCAGTATCTATGTCCAGACATTTTCATCATCCCAAACAGATACTGTACCCATTAAACAGTAGTTCCCCATTTTCTTCTTCCTCCAGCCCCAGGTAAACTCTGTTCTACTCTCTGTCCCTATGGATTTGCTTATTCTAAGTACTTGATACAAGTGGAATGATACAATATTTGTCCTTTTGTGTGTGGCTTATTTTCAGCATAATGTTTTCATTGTTCTTCTGTGTTGGAGTATGTATCAGAATTTCATTCCTTATATGGCTAAATAATACTCTATTGTATGTATATGCTGCATTTTTTTTTTTTTAAGTAAACTGTACGCCCAGCGTTGGGCTCGAACTCAGAACCTGGAGGTCAAGAGTCCATGTTCTACCGACTGAGTCAGCAGGGAGCTTCTGTGGTTTGTATATCCATTCATCTGTTAATGACCTTTTCCTGTGCCAGGATACCATCCTGAAAGCACATTATATTTGTCCTATCTCCTTAGTCTCTTGGCTGTGACAGTTCCTCAGATTTTTCCTTCTTTTTGATGACCGTGGCAGTTTTGAGTACTAGTCAGGTGTTTTGTATTGGATTGTCCCTGTATTGGAATAAGTCTCATGGTTTGTTGTTGTTTTTTTCTATGATTAGACTGGGGTTTCTCTCTATAAGGTTACTCTTTCCCATTCACCTCTCTCTACTGTCCTTTTTGGAAGGAAGTCACTATGCATAGCTCACACTTAAGGAGTGGGGGATTCCTGTTCCCTCTCCTTGAGGGCAGAATATCTACATAAATTATTTGGAGTTCTTCCACATGGGAGATTTATATCAGTAACCACTTCCTTTTACAGATGAGGAATCTAAGGTCTGGGTAACTTTCTCAAAGTCACACAGTGTCCACACAGGGACTGCAGTCAAGGTCTTTGATCCCTAGTTGCTATGGGCATCCACTCTTTGTAGATTGCTGGCGAAGTACAGAAGTTTTAAGTTACCACAAGGTTCAGGACCATCATGCTTTGTGTAGTTTATTTCCCATAGCACCTGTATCAAGCACTATTGATTATGTAGTAGGAGCTGTATATTTTTATTTAATTTATTTATATATTATTTACTTATTTTTTTAAGGATTTATTTATTTTAGGGAGTGAGCGGGTGTGCCTGTGGTGGGGGGGAGGGGTAGGAGAGAGGGAGAGGGAGAATCTCAAGCAGACTCCCCACAGAGTGTAGAGCCCAATGCAGGGCTCGATCTCAACCACCCTGAAATCATGACCTGAGCTGAAACCAAGAGTTGAATGTTCAACTGACTGAGCCACCCAGGCGTGCCTATGTTTTTATTTTTAAATTTTATTTCTGTATGAAAATTTCCTTTGAACAACTTTACAGCCTAAAGAGAAGGAAATGGGATTGAAACACATACAAGAAAAAAATGGTAGAGAAGCACCAAAATGCTTTATAAAGCTTAATTTAGCTGTACATGATATATATTTTCCCCTTAAACGTTTATTAGATATCTTACTTTTGCTAATCTTATCTAATCATCTTTTTATTATGTTTTCAAAAAAAAATCTGTTTTGTTGGTAAGGCCACTGAAGGCAGAAAGTTGTGTCTTACTGGGAATGTATGCTTCATGCAGCACAGCACTGTGCTATGTACATTCATTCCTTCCACAAATATTTATTGAACCCCTTACTTGTGACTCAAATTTAAAACATGTAATACCTATAAAATAGAATGATAGCAATTTTTAGCTGCTTTGGCTCTTGTAAACAGAACTGTATGATGAAGCTTCAGAAACTTGACAAAAAAATCAACAGCCTAAAGTCTTTTTTTTTTTTAAGATTTTATTTATTTATTTGACAGAGAGAGAGACCGTGAGAGCAGGAACGCAAGCAGGGGGAGTGGGAGAGGGAGAAGCAGGCTTCCCGCGGAGCAGGGAGCCCGATGGGCTCGATCCCAGGACCCCGGGATCAGGACCTGAGCTGAAGGCAGACGCTTAATGACTGAGCCACCCAGGCACCCTCTAAAATCATTTTTATGTGACAAAATGCCATCAGGAATGTAAGAATTTTTATGTTTGTTTCTTTGTTTTTCCTGTGAAAATGTTTAGTTCTCCTTTGAAAGTAAAAGCTTTGTTCTTATTTAGCGTTTACTTTAAAATTTCTCCACAGGGTCACAATTCTTAACTTTGTGGCAGAAAATTCAGAAGTGAAACTGACTGGAAATAGAGCAAGAGCAGAATTGAAACTAATAAGTTGGGCCTGAAGTATATGGTGAAATGAAAAAAAAAAAGGTTTTCATAGTTTCCATATTTGTACTTTTGATATCTGTGTATTTTTACCTGTCAGACTTATTACCACTGGGTGGAGGAATATTTATCATTTTTAAAGCACTTGAATGAGTGCAGCAAGAAACTAGGGGTATTTTAGAAAAATTGAAGACTAGGTCTATATTAAATGAGGTCTGATGACATCAGTAATGTCTCAGGAAGAGTTAAATTTTTCTGATGCCTTGCATGATTTAGTAGTTGTTATATACTTAGGTTATACAGGTAGAGGAACACATGGAGAACCGAAAAGTTGACATTGGAATTTTCAGTGGTATAGGGGTGCCTTGGTGGCACAGTTGGTTGAGCATCTGACTCTTGGTTTTGGCTCAGGTCCTGATCTTCGGGTTGTGAGACCAGCTCTGTGTCAGGCTCCAAGCTCAGCACAGAGTCCACTTGGGATTCTCTCTCCCTCTCCCTGCCCCTCTGGCTTGTGCGCGCATGTGCATGCACTCTCTCTCTTAATAAATAAATAAATCTTTAAAAAAATAAGGTATAATTCCTAGTATACCTTGGTTTAATATTATATAATTTTGTTTTCCATCTTATTTTAAGGTAGAAGTGTGAATTTGAATAGTAGAATTTTATAGATGCAAAATCTGAAGCCCTCAGAGTTGAAACTATTTCCCTGGTCATAGACTTGGTCCATCTGTTTATTCCGTTCCTCGAGGAGTCAATAAAGAGTATTAGTTTAACAAATCCAAATTGAGTGTTCCTTTAGTTCCTTTTAGTGACAGTTACCTGACAGTTCCTCTTGTTCCTTTTAGTGACAGATACCTGACCAGATCCTGGGCCTTAGTTCTACTGTGCTTGGCTGGGTATTTGAGAATTTGTGTTTTAAACTTACCTCTGTGCTTTGACACATCATTTCCGCAGCTCTGGGGATTTTAGGCTAGAATTGAAACGGGAGAAAGACTATATTTTAAACTTCTCTTTACAGGCAGAACACTCAGACCCCACCTCCACACCCTCTTTTATGGTATGAATTAGAGTGAAACTTTGGAAAATCCCTCTGTATTTGAAGTGATCAGTCTTCCTGTTTTGTCCCTGGGTAGTTACCAGGCTGATCCTTTTTTTTTTTTTTTTTTTACCATGTCTATCCTTTTTGAATAGTACACTTAAAAGTACTGATTCTTTTTTTACCTTTTTAAATTTCTGAAACAACAACATCTGGTGATTGTGGGTTCTGTGATGTCAGGAATTTCATTCTTTGTAATATTTGACGATGATTGCCATAGACCTCATTTACTAGAAATGTTATTAGGCATTGAAAACTTTAGTAAAGTGCATTTGTTGGTTAAAGGCTGAGCCAGATAATGCTAAAGCTGAGCATTAGAACCTACTACTTAAGCATCTTCTGTTTGTTTGTTGGTCCATTGAAATACCTGGCACTTTTCTCCCCACCATGGTTTTTAGAATGTCCTGAAAGAAGCATTCAGATATTTTTAATAACAATGAAGAAGGAGTGTCTGGGTGGCTCAGTTGGTTAAGGGTCTGCCTTCGGCTCAGATCATGATCCCAGGGTCCTGGGATCGAGCCCCGCATCAGGCTCCCTGCTCAGCGGGAACCCTCCTTCTCCCTCTCCCACTCCCCCTGCTTGTGTTCCTGCTCTTGCTGTCTCTCTCTCTCAAATAAATAAATAAAATCTTAAAAAAAAAAACCAAAAACAATGAGGAAAACTCGGAAGCTGAAACTGGCAGTTACCTTTGGCTTTTATCAGTAGACTCCGGGGTGAAAAAGAGAAGATACAAACAAGTAAAAGTGGAAATCAGACCTATGATCTTTTTTTTTTTTCCCAGGAAAAGCTTGGTGTTCTTCACCATGACTGTACTTTTTTTTTTTACTAAGGGTTTAACTCTGAACTATAAGTACTTCATATGTCATGTAAGCCTCTATTAAAAGAAGTATAGAAGGAACTTAACTGCATCAGCCATTTATTCAACAGTTATTTATAAAGCACCTTCTTTGAATTATGTTAGGCATGTGATTAGAAACGGTATGCCTTATTTCCTCCAACCTACTTATGTCTTTCTGAGGATATGAATTATTTCCTGTCACAATGCCAGTCATTTTTTTAATGAGTACAGGAAAACTAAACTTTTTAAAAAATGTAACATGAAAATAACTTTATTTAGAATTATGAAAAAACTTTTTTTAACCTTGATTGTCTACCTTAATGAATAGAATAATCTTAATGAGAAAACTGGTATTGCTTTCATCCATTAAACTGTTAATATCTAGCTATATATGGGAAGCAGCAATATGAAGAAGATTTTCTAAGTTTTCATTTTGAAAATAGATCACAAAGCAAGATAGGCAGGTAGGCTGTGGGTGCTCATTACAGGTCTAGGATATTTTATAATACTGTACTCATAACAGGAGAGAGTTGGTCCGATTATAGACTTACTGTAGAGTAGGTATTTCAGTCTTGTTTTCATGAATTGACTTAATGGAGTTTATTCTGCTTGGAAGGTATTTAATATAAATGTAAAAGTAAAGAACAGTTGTCCAGGTACTCTGGAGTGACTAGTTTACTTTTGATTTTCATGTTTTTCTATGAAAAGACATCAGACTGATTATTAGATGGGGACACTAGAATTGCAGAATTTCTTAATTGCACCTTAGCTGCATTTTTTGTTTTTTCTACATTTTTGATAAATAAACTTGGCTATTTTAGGACTACCTGAAAATTACTAAAAAGTATTGCTCATGATTATTACCTTGAATTTTCAAGAAAAGGTTACAGTATCAATATCCTCTTTAATGAGGTAGCAAAATATGCAGCATATTTTAGGTAGTTATATAAAAAATAAAAATTAAATAAATTGATACTTAGAAGTAAACATAAGACCTCTTAAAAATTGAAAATTTAATTAATTGATATTAAAGTCCTGCTGTGTATCAAATACTGCATCAGACTGGGGTACGTCTTTTTCCAACTTCTCTTGTTGGAATACCAGAATATGTTTGAACATAGTTTTACAATATTTCTCTTTTCTTTTTTATTTATTTATTTATTTATTCTTAAAGATTTTATTTATTTGTCAGAGAGAAAGAGTGTGAGTGAGCACAAGCAGGGGGAGCGCAGGCGGAGGGAGAAGCAGACTCCCTGCCGAGCAAGGAGCCAAAGGCAAACACTCAACCAACTGAGCCACCCAGGTGTCCCTCTTTTTTCTTTTAATTTGTATTTCATTTTTATTGTGAGTGATTTGACAATGCCTGGTGTTAGGTATTTTTATTTATTATTGTTTTTTAAAATTGAAGTATAATTGACATACATCATTAGTTTTGGGTATATAACATAATGATTTGATATTCATGTAAATTATGAAATGATTGGCACAGTAAGTCTAGTTAATATGTCACTATACATAGTTCTTTCTTTCTTTCTTTCTTTTTTTTTTTTTTAGTAAACTCCATCCCCAATGTGGGGCTCAGACTCATGACCCCGAGTTCAAAAGTCGCATGCTCTACTGACTGAGCCAGCCAGGTGTCCCAGTCACCATATATAGTTACAAGAAAATTTTTTTCTTGTGATGAGGACTTTTAAGATTTACCCTCATAGCAACTTTCAAATATTTAGTGTGGTATTATTAACTGTAGTCACATTACATCTCTATGACTTATTTATTTTATAATTAGAAATTTGTGCCTTTTGACCCCCTTCACCCAGTTCATCCCTCACCCCTTGTTTTACAGTTTCTTTTTTTTAACAAGTTCAGTTTTTTTTTAAGATTTTATTTATTTATTTGACACAGAGAGAGAGATAGCTAGAGCAGGAACACAAGCAGGGGGAGTGGGAGAGGGAGAAGCAGGCTTCCCGCCGAGCAGAAAGACCGATGTGGGGCTCGATCCCAGGACTCTGGGATCATGATCTGAGTCGAAGGCAGACGCTTAACGACTGAGCCACCCAGACGCTCCTCAAGTTCAGTTTTTTAAAAAAATATTTATTTGTCAGAGAGAGAGAGCACAAGCAGAGGGAGCGGCAGGCAGAGGGAGAAGCAGACTGCCTGTTGAGCAGGGAGCTGACACAGGGCTGGATCTCAGGACCCTGAGATCATGACCTGAGCCAAAGGCAGATGCTTAACCAACTGAGCCACCCAGGGGCTCTTGTTTTACAGTTTCTTAAAACAGATAATCATTCCTTTAATGTGGTATAGTGGGAAGACTTGTAAAGCTCGTTCTGGGAGTAACTAAGGTAACTTTGGGAAACTTTGTTCTGGTCTTAACTTTTTAACAAGAGAAGATTGGAAAGAGATTGGATTATTTATATCTCTAAACATTTTAAACCTCAGTGTGCCTCCTTTTTCTCAGTTGCCAGTTGCTTGACTTTTCTTCCCTAATATTTTCATTCCATAAACATTGTGTTCAACTCTGTTCTACACTGTCATTTGTTCAACAGTTATTTTTTTTGACTTTCTGCTATGTACACTACATTGGCGAAGAATATGGATTCTAGAGCCAGACTGACTGCTTGGGTGAAATCCTGGTCTTTCCATTTCCTAGCTGAGCAGTCTGGAAGTTACTTATCTCCCTATGCCTCAGGAAGGCTCAAATCAAATGGGCATAATAACACCTACCCAATAGGGTTGTTGAAAGGATTAAATGAGTCATAAATTTGCATTAAAAAGTGCTTGGTACAGAGAAAGTGCTCCAGAAATGTTAGTTGTTGGCTTCTATTGTTATTACTATTTGTTAGACACTGAGGATACAGGATCAATAACTATCCTTGCCCTGGAGGTGCACATAATCTAATGGTTAAGGCACCTATATCAGCAAACCATTTTAGTGCAGTATATAAGAGGTGGTTTGAACAAATGCTGAGGTCGGAAAGGGGAGGAAAAGCATTCTTGCCAAGTGACCCCCTTGAGTAAAAAGGTAAGGTATAAAAAGGAATGGCTGATAATTATGTGAGGCTGGAGTTTAAGTAGTTTGGAGGATGGTGGAAACAAATGAGTTGGAGAGGCGTAGTCTGGGATTAGATTATAAAGGGCCATATATGCCATGCTTTAGGATTTGGATATCCTGGAGGTAGAGGGGAAGACAGTCTTTTTAGAGCAGTTTTAGATTCACAGTGAAATTGAGCAGAATGTACAAAGATTTCCCAAATACCCCTGCCCCCACACATGCATAGTCTCCCCCATTATCAATATCCCCCACTCTATGGTACGTTTATTACATTTGGTGAACCTGCATTGACACATCATTGTCACCCAAAGTCCATAGTTTACATTAGGGTTTTCTGTTGGTGTTATACATCTATATGGTTATAGACAAATGTATAATGACATGTATTCACCAATATAGTGTCATACAGAGTAGTTTCACTGCCCTAAAAATCTCCTGTGCTACACCCGTTCATCCCTCACACCCTCTTAAGCCCTGGCAACCATTGATCTTTTTACTGTGTCCATAGTTTTACCTTTTCCAGAGTGTCATATAGTTTGAATCATACAACTCTGTTGAGTAAATACCAAGGACCACGATTGCTGGAATGTATGGTAATAAGAGTATGCTTAGTTTTATAAGAAACTGCCAAACTGACTTCCAAGGTGGATGTACCATTTTGCATTCCCACTAACAATGAATGAATTAAGAGTTCCTGTTGCTGCACATCCTCGCCAGCATTGGTGCTGTCAGTGTTCTGGAGTTTGGCCATTGTAATAGGTCTGTATAGTATCATCTTGTTTTAGTTTGAATTTCCCTGATGAAAAATGATGTGAAGCATCTTTTCCAGAGCTTGTTTGCCCTCTGTATATCTTGTTTGGTGAGGTGTCTGCTAAGGTCTTTGGGTTTTTTTTTTTTAATTTTTTTCAATTGGGTTGTTTTGTTTTCTTATTGTTGAGTTTTAAGAGTTCTTTGTATATTTTGGGTAACAGTCCTTTGTCAGATGTTCCTTTTGCAAATATTTTTCCCCAGTCTGTTGCTTGTCTTCTCATTTCTTGACATTGTCCTTTGCAGAGCAGCAGTGTTTAATTTTAATCAAGTCCAGTTTGTCAGTTATTCTTTTCATGGAGAGTGTGTTTGGTGTTATATCTAAAAAGTAATTGCCATACTGAAGGTCACCTAGATTTCTCCAGTGTTATTTTCAATGAGTTTTATAGTTTTGCATTCTATATTTAGGTCTGTAATCCCATTTTGAATTAATTTTTGTGAAGGATGTACGGTTTGTGTCTGGAGTCATTTGTTTGCATGTGGATGTCCAGTTCTGGTCCAGCACTGTTTGTTGAAAAGACTATCTTGCTCCATTGTATTGCCTTTGCTCCTGTGTCAAAGATGTATACTTTGACATGTATACAAAGAATATACCTATGTGGGTCTATTTCTGGGCTTTCTGTTCTGTTCCATTGATTTATTTGTTTATTTATTTGCCAGTACCACACTTTCTTGATTACTGTAGCTTTATAGTAAGTCTTGAAGTTGGGTAGTGTCAGTCCTCTAATTTTGTTCTCCTTCAGCATTGTGTTTGCTATTCTGGGTCTTTTGCCTCTCCATATAAACTTCAGAATCAGTTTGTTGATAACCACAGGTAACTTGCAGGGATTTTGATTGGGATTGCATCAATCTGTAGATCAAGTTGGGAAGAATTGACATCTTGACAATATTGAGTCTTGTTATCCATGAATATGCAATGTTACTTCGCTTATTTCATTCTTCCTTGATGTTTTTTATCAGAGTTTTGTAGTTTTCCTTATATAGATCTTGTACATATTTTGTTAGATTCATACCTACTATTTCACTTTTTGAGGTTACTAATGTAAATGGTATTGTGTTTTTAAATTAAAATTCCACTTGTTCATTGCTGGTATAAAGGAGAGTGATTGGCTTTTGTATGTTAACCTGTATTCTGTAACCTTGCTATTATTGCTTACTAGTTCCTGGAATTTTTTGTCCATTTTCTCAGATTTTCTACATAGATGATCAGGTCATATGTGGCAAAAACAGTTTTATTTCTTCCTTCCCAATCTTTACACATGTTTATACCTTTTCTTGTCTTATTGCATTAGCTAGGACTTGTTTTTCTTTTCCTTTTTTAACAAACTTTTTGTTTAGAAAGAATTTCAAGCTTATTGAAAACTTGCAAAAATAAAACTTGTACAAGAACACCTCACCTTTATACCCTTTACCCAGATTTGTCTACTGTTTACATTATTCCATGTACTTTATCATTTGCAAGTTCTGTCTGTACAGGTATAGATAAATATTTTTTGGTATATGTGAGTCATTTGAAGTTATCGTGACCTTTTACCCTTAAATACTTGCATATGTATTTCTTAAATAGGTATATTCTCTTTCATATGCTAGTTATTGTATAGTATAGTTATCAACTTCAGTAAACTTAACATTGATATCCTTTTATTTAATGTGGGGTTTATATTCCACTTTTGTCAGTTGATCCCGTAATGTCCTTTATAAAATTTTCCTCCTCCAGTTCATGATTTCAGTCTGGGGTCAGGTAGTGCATTTAATTGTCTTATCTCTTCTTTAAGAGCTTTTCACAGCTTTGTCTTTTTTTTTTTAATGTCATTATCATAATACAGATCACCTCTTCCCTTTTTAAAATAGAACATACCTCATTTTCTGTTTATCTGATGTTTCCTCATGATCAGATTCAGATTATGCATTCTCACCTGGAATATTTTATGTGTGGTAATGTGTCCTTCATAATGTATCACTTCTGGAGGCACATGGTCTCCATTTGTCCCTCACTGGTGAGGTTAAGTTTCATCACATGGTCAAGATATTACGTGATTTCTCAACTTTAGAAGTCTGCATGTGTGCATGTGCACATGTGTGTGACTAATGAATAGTTTGCAGGGAGACAGAGAACATGCATATATCCTGCTTCCCCCCACCCTGCAGACTTATCATCCATTGATGGTTTTTATCTGAGCCAGTCTTGGCTATGACGTTACAAAACAAAGATATCTCAGCTCTTAACACTCCCTCCACATTTACCATTCTGACTTTGACATTGTACTATAAGCCAGAATGGGAGGATAGTCTTTTTTAAAAAAGTTCACTACTTTTTTTATTCAAGTCTAGTTGACACAAGGAGAGAGAGAGAGTGGTGGTGGAAAGAGTGGTGAGAAGACTGCTGACAAAATTTTTTTTTTTTAATTTTTTTTAAAGATTTTATTTCTTTGAGAGTGAGAGAGAGCATGAGAGGGGAGAGGGTCAGAGGGAGAAGCAGACTCCCTACTGAGCGTGGAGCCTGATGTGGGACTCGATCCTGGGACCCCGGGATCGTGACCTGAGCCAACGGCAGTCACTTAACCAACTGAGCCCCTGCTGACAAAATTCCTAACTAAGGGAAGATTGAGGTCTGAGTGGTGAGGCAGTGGTATTCATGCATTCATCATTCTCTTCTTCTATCAACAGACATTTATTGAATATCTGTGTGCTTGCCCATTAGCCACTTGGGATAAATAGACATAGTTTTGGTCCTTAAGGCGCTTATAGTCATTGAGGCTACAGAAGGGCAAAGAATTATGAAATATATGTTATTAAGAGCTTTGCATAAAATACAGCTTTAAATGTTACCAAATACTTAAGGGTACTATCTGACATGGCAGAGTGAAATCGCTAATATTGTCTATGATTCACTCATTGGTTCATCCATCAAACACTTACTGAGGACCTACTTTGTGCCAGGTTTGTGCTAAGTGCTGTAGGTGTAAAAAGGAATAAAACTTGGTTTCTGTATTTAGAGATCACCTCTCTTTTTGAGGGGGGCATTGACAATAAAGCATAATTACGGCAAGTGCTGTCTGATGGTGGCATGTACACAGGGTGGTGGTAGCCCAGAGGGTAGAAATGATCATCTTCATTTGGGGTAGTGGATGGGACAGGGAGGTCAGGAAGGATATATCAAAAATGGAGATTCTGGAGCTGGGTCATAAAGAGTGATTTGGTGTTTGCCTACTTAATTGTAGATAATCATTTTAGTCTAACTTTGTGATTACCATTTACTGCCATATTTTCCTCCAGCTAAGATTCCTGATTTCTTGTCACATACCATTATAGAGATATCCTTTAACAGTTATTCATGAACAAGTTTCCCACTCTTATCTTTTACCCTGCTGCTTTGTTTGTAGTAGCTAATCTCTTTATAAACCATTCTCATAGTATTTTTAGCTACAGTAGTTAGAGCCATCTCTCCCATTTAACAGGGAAGAAAATCAAGGCCAAGAAAGAAACATGGAAGAGCTAGAGTTCACATCCACCTATTCTGGTTCTAAATTCAGAGCTTTTCCTGCTATGTCACTCTTGCTTGTTGAATTTAAAATGCAGTTTTCCAGTTTCATCTTTGCCTGTACCTTCACAAACCTGTATAGCTCCAGTTTGGAGGATAGATTTTGAAGCTCTAGAGGTAAACTCACCACAAAAGAATGAGGAAACTTTAGGATGATTGATAATAATAGTAATATTATTTAACTGTCACATGTGCCAGCACTGTGTCTAAGGACTTTGCAGTTACTCTATTTACTTCTCATTATAATTCTGAGAGATACAAACTGTCATTAGCTCCATTTTACAGATGAGGAATATAAAGCTTAGAGAGCTTTAATACATTTCCTAGTGACATAGCAGGGTGGTGCTCAGACCCAAGTCTGCCAAGTTCATGCTGTAACACAAAGATGGTGTTTGGGATCATTGGAATAAATAGCTCACAATTTGATTTTGAATTGAAGCATACTCCCTTTGTTTTTTCAGGTTGATCTAATTGAGCCCGATTTGTACACAGGAGTCTCTAGAACTGTTTACCCTCATGCTGTGCAGGCTTCATGTTGTGGGTGTCTTACTCTGTTCACCTGTTGTTTTTGTGGCTGAACATCTATAAAAAGTCTTTCCATATTATTTGCTCTTTAAAAAGTCAACACTTCCTTTTTTTTTTAAAAGATTTATTTATTTATTTGAGAGAGAGAGAGAATGAGTGCGTGAGCAGGGTGGGTGCGGGAGGGGCAGAGGGAGAGAATCTCAGATTCCCTACTGAGTATGGAGGCCCACTCTGGGCTCGATTTCAGGACCTGAGATCATGACTTGAGCCAAAACCAAGAGTCGGACACTTAACCGACTGAACCACCAGGCGCCCAAAAAGTCAAAACTTCTTGGTGCAGAAATGCAAATAGGGCAGAGACCAGGGCTTTTAATTTTCTTGAATTTATGTAGGAAAGGTATTCAAAGGTATTTATTTATTTATTTATTAAAAAAATTTTTTTAAAGATTTTATGTATTTGAGAGAGGAGAGAGCAGGAGCAGTGGGGGGGGCGGTTAGAGAGAAAGGGAGAAGCAGACTCCCCTCTAAGCAGGGAGCCTGATGGACTCAATTCCAGGACCCCGGGATTATGACCTGAGCTGAAGGCAGACGCTTAACTGACTGAGCCACCCAGGCGCCCCTTCAGAGGTATTTAGACTTCTGTTTTATTGTGTAGTTCCTGGCACATCGTGGATACTCAAGAAATGTTGAAATACTTTGGTTTGTTAGAGTACAGTGTATAGGAGAGAATTATGAAGATAGGAGAATGTTTATGAATGTTGAGAGTGTATTGGGACAGGTTGGGATAGAAGATGGTAATAGAAAGTAGATTCATAGCCTTTGGATTTATTTAGTAAAGCTTGATTATAGTGGAAGGCCTTACTAGAAGAAGGCAACCTGGGTCAGTTTTAGAGCAAAGAGAAGGAGGCGATGGGAAAGAAATAGTGGGAGTGGCAATAGGAAGTTTCTGGGTTAGGATTACCAAATTAGAGTGTGCTAGTTTTGCTTTCAAACATAGATTCTGCCTGGAATCAGTTATGCTAATATTTAATGCTTTTTAATGGCTTGCATCTTCTTTTGGAATTATATAGAGCCTGCTATTTGTTAGAGAGCTTTTGTTTCCAGGAGTGGAAGTTGATACATGTGTAAGAGAAGGAAGCTGGGTTTTCACTGTGGGGCATAGCAGTAGTTTTAGGGCAATGAATGAAGGATGTGGAAAAGAAGGAATATATGCCAGAGATATTATGAAGAAAGAAAGAATTACTGGGCTGGTGGCTGATCAGAAATGGGGGCGGGGGGGCATGGGATATCTGCAAGGCAAAGATGTCTCCTGGGTTTTGAAACAAAGTATCTGGGGGGCGCCTGAGTGGCTCAGTCTTAAGGCTCAGTCCTTAAGTGTCTGCCTTTGGCTCAGGGTAAGATCCCAGGGTCCTGGGATGGAGCCCCGTAGCAGGCTCCCTGCTCGGTGGGAAGCCTGCTTCTGTCTCTCTCTCTCTCTCGCCCTGCTTTTCGCCTTGCTGTTTCTCTGTCAAATAAATAAATAAAATCTTAAAAAAAAAAAACCAACAAGGTATCTGGGAAGCAAATACATAATGTACATGCATACATCTACACATAGTCCAAGAGATCAGGCCTGGGTCCAAATCTTGATTTTTGGTGCTTACTGACAGTGTGAACATGACCAAGATCCTTTACTTGTGGCCCCGGTTTTATTATCTGAAAAATGAATGAGATGGCTAGATTAGTACTTATTAAACTTAAAATGTGTATAAAAGTTACCTGGGCATCCTGTTAAAATACAGATTTTGATTGGGTAGGTCTGTAGTGGGACCTGAGATTGTGTCTCTCCAACAAGTTCCCAGGTAATCCTGAGTAGCAAAGGCTTAGATGACCTTCAGGATGTTTTCTAGTTTTGTAGTTTTGTAATTCTGTTTACTGAATGTTTGTCCTTTGGAGATCTCTTATATTTGAGACCATGTCACCTCTGTTTAGATAAATGAATTCTAAATCTGTCTCTTCACTTCAAATTAGAAATGCCTAAACCAATTCATCGTCTTATACTGATAACCACATCCCTTTCTCAACGTACCTATTTCTGTTAATACTTTATATTTATAAAGTACTTTATGATTTTTCAGAAAGCTTTTATATCCATTATTTCATTTGATCCTTAAAATAACCCACAGAGTTAGGCATACAGGAAATATCTCCATTTTATGGGAGGGGAAACAAGCTCAGAGAAAGTAAGTGATTTGCCTACTGGTTAATGGTAGAACTACCTTAGAGTTCAGAATTAATTGACTCTAGTTTGAACTCTTACCACTATGTCACACTGCTTCTGGTAATGGCTATCACAGATACCTGTG
Organism: Eumetopias jubatus; assembly: GCF_037043125.1. Classification (NCBI taxonomy): domain Eukaryota; kingdom Metazoa; phylum Chordata; class Mammalia; order Carnivora; family Otariidae; genus Eumetopias; species Eumetopias jubatus. The sequence goes on from NW_028274819.1 coordinate 56,975,237, forward strand.
CTTAAAGGTTAGTTGCTATCTCTGTTTTTTTAAAAAATGTAAATTTGGTTTTATTTTAAGATTTTTTTTGAGAGAGAGTGAAAGAAAGCAGGGGGAAGGGGCAGAGGGAGAGGAGAGAGAATCTCAAGCAGACTCCCCACTGAGCGTGGAGTCTGATGCAGGGCTTGATCCCACGACCATGAGATCATCACCTGAGTTGAAACCAAGAGTTGGACACTCAACTGACTGAGCCACCTAGGTGCCCCTGGTTTTATGTTAAAAAATAAACAGTATATTCATATGGATCACAATTCAAAGGTACATAAGAGTGAAGAGTCTCCATATCACTCTGTACCCCAAATACCCATTTTCTCTTCCCTGGGATAACCAGTGTTATGAGTTATATTTTATGTATCTCCAGTAATTACATAATTATATTTTTTTCCTATGAAACACAGATGCTAACATGTTAAACACACTGACTGCATAAACTTTTGTGATTTTTTTTTTTTTTTTTGAGCAAGAGAGAGCTAGAGTGAGTAAGCAAGAGTGAAGGGGGGCAGCAGGGAGAGGGAGAGAGAATCTTAAGCATGCTCCACGCCCAGCACAGAGCCAGATGCGGGGTTTTTTTGCACAACCTGAGATCATGATCTGAGCTGAAATTGAGTCAGACACTTAACCAACTGAGCCACCCAGGTGTCCCAAACTTTTGTGTTTTTTTTTTTAATTAATAGTATATCTTACAGATTGTTCCATATCAGTGCTTAAACAGCTGCCATATAATTTATTCTTTATGGCCACTTTGTATTCCACTATAGGATATATCATAATTTAGCTAGTCCCCTATTGATGGACGTTTAACATATTTCCAGTTTTTTGCAAATACAAACAATAGTGTATAACATATAATGCATATCTCTAAGTATATATTTTTTCACAAATGCAGAAGTGGAATTACTGGGTCAGAGAATATGTGCATTTGTAATTTTGGTAGATATTGCCAGATTGCCATCTTCAGAGGTTTTTCCATTTGTACTCTTTTCAGCCAAGTGCTTGTTTTGCCACTGCCTTGCCTCTGAATATGTTAGCAGACTTTTTGGTCTCTGCCAGTTTTAGTGTAGTTTTAATTTGCATTTCTCTTATGAGTAAGGTTGAGAATCTTCTCATGTTTAAGTGCTATTTGTATTTCCTTTTCTGTGAATTATCTGTTAATATTCATTCTTTGCCATTTTTTTTTCTATTGGGTTGTTGGATTTTTTTCTTATTGATTTCTGGAACTCTTTGTATTTTAGTGAAATTGGTTATGTGAGTTAAAAAGTTTTGGTTAGGTTGTTTTTCCTTTGACTTTGCATATGACAGTTTTTGCCATGCATAATTTAAAAACATTTTATGTAGTAAAATTTATGTATTTTTTTTCTTTGTATGGCTTGTGAATTTTTTGTCATTCTTAGAACTTTGAGGTTATAAAATAATTCTTCATGGTTTCTTTTGATACTTTATGTATTAATTATTAATATTTAAATATTTTTAAGCCATTTGGAATTTGATATAAGGTATAGGGTATATTTCCTAAACACACACACACCTTTTCCTCCTTCCCTCCCTCCCTCTCTCTCTCTCTCCTTCCTCACTCCCTTTCTTTCTTTCTTTCTTCCTCTCTCTCTCTCTCTCTCTCTCTGACAACTCTATTGCCCTGACACCTTTACTGATTAGTTCATGTTGCCCTAAGGGCCTTTTGACTCCCTTATTCCTTTTGTCAATCTTCTTTTTATCCTCAACCATATCCATTATCTAATCTCCCTGTTAAGCCCATTTTTGCTTTAGGCTCCTATATGGTCTTATCCTTTCTTTCTGTTCCTATTAATATTTCTTTAAAACTTTTTTATTATGGAAATTTCAAAGAATAGTGAAATACGTATAGTGTAATGTGTATTGTATATATCAGTGTATATTGAAATGCGTATATATGAGGGGTGTGTAATGAACTCCCAGGGTACCTGTTACATAACTTCAATAACATAACAGGTTATGTTATGTGATGGCATATCTTGTTTTGCCTATATGCCTAACTAATCATCCTCCCTCCCTCACCCCAATTATTTTGAAGCAAATTATGGCCATGGTATTACTCTTTTTTTAAAAAAAAATTTATTTATTTGTCGGAAAGAGAGAGTGGGAGAGCACATCAGGGGAGCGGGAGGCAGAGGGAGAAGCAGGCTCCCCGCTGAGCAAGGAGTCCAGCGTGGGACTTGATCCCAGACCTGGGGTCATGACCTAAGCCGAAGGCAGATGCTTAACCAACTGAGCTACCCAGGCATCCCCACGATATTACTCTTAACACTTGGACCACAGAGCTGTCTCCTGTCATCTGATTTTTATCTTCCAGGTCATCCTTTGTAAATCTGTGTCTTTCTTCTTTGGTCTTACATTTCTAGAATAATGGTTCTCTAATAAATGCTCATTGACATTATACTGCTGGATTATTTGACCTCAAATTGGCCTTTTTGTGTGTACAAACTCCAGCTCTTTAGCGAGCTTACATACTCAGAAATTAGGGAATGCCGTGTTTGTATCCCCAGCGTTCCTAGCATGGTGTGTGTAGGAAATACCAGCAAGATAAAATAGAAGGAAGAAGGGAACAAGAGGGAGGATGAGAGATACAGGCAGAGAACAGTGCTAGACCTGTCACTACAAAGGCTTGTGTTTTAGAGCAACACTACCCAAAGGAAACATGGAGGAAGAAGGGCAAGTTTGGACCTTCCACCAAGATTGGGGATAGATAAGGTGGAGAGAAAAAAACCCAGAACCAAAGTGTATAAGAAATGTAGAAAGTTCAGAGATATATTTTGTCTTTTCCTGTGGAGAAGCCTGTATTATAATTTAGTAGTGTTTGCTAAATGACTGAATTGAATTCTGGGACTGAGTGAGAGCAGAGTGAATGCCAAAATAAAGGCTTTAGTTCCAAGGTTGTGTGATTTGCATCAGAGAGCTCTCAAGTTAGGAATGGGAGCATTTTATGAGAGTAGAATTAGATTTTTATTTTGTTTAAATCTGTAACATTGGCTCTTGGTACTATTTGCCTGTAACCAAGAGCACCAAGCACTAGTTATAAATAAAGCATTTTGGGGTTCTTTTCAGAACTTTTTACAGGGACTCTTTCAGGTGGGATCAAAAGATTAGAAAAAATAGGTGACTGAGTGCTATAATATAGAAGGAGCTTTTGTGTTTTTGAAAAAAACTGATCTAATTTATCAAGCTTAAATTCTCAATTCAGTAATCAACATTTTTACCTTCTGTGGGAATGTAGAAAACTAATCTCTCAGGTTTGCTTTTGTTGTCCCTCAAAAAAATATACCAAAATAGTGGTAATCTGAGTTTACTGGAAGCAACCTGGGCCTTATTCCTCCATGCCATTTAGCCTAGTCCCAGGCAGAAAATAAATGTCTGACCTGAAAAAAACAAATGAGTTGAGGATTGGAAAGGGGGCAGGTGCCCAGAACAAGTTTGACTACATTCCTAAACCAAATGCTATTTAAAAAAAATTATCTCATAATATCTGTGATTTTCTACATTAGGGGTTAGCAAACTGGCCAACAGTTATTACTGACATTTGTAACTGAGACGACTAAGAAAGGTTATCATGGTTAAGAGATTGTAAACAAATAATATGCAGAGAATGGACATGGGCTGAAAAATTTAAAATAATTTACTCTCTGCCTCTTTACAGAATGAGTTGGCAACCCATGATCTCCATCATTCAGGGGATATAGTAATATTTCTCTATGTGAACATTTAAAATTTCATGCTCTTTTGTGTTCCATATTAGTACTTCTTAAAAAATGGTTACATAGATTTCCATTGTATGAATGTACCAACCCAATTTAAAAGTGGTTATTAAATTTTTGCTTTTATAGCCAATATCAGAATAAGCATATTTGCACACATTTTTGTGACTTGTGGAATTGCTTGGTCAAATACTACATACAATTTAAAATTTAATAATTATTGCTAAATTGCCCTCTCTCCAAATTGAACCAGTTTATATTTCCTCCCACATTATTTTCCTTACTCATATCAACTTGTGACAAAAACTAAATAGTTTGACCATTTAATCAGATAGCATTCTTCATTTTCTATTGTTGAGTAAGAAAAAAAATTTAGTGGCATGAAACATCATCATCGTTTATTTTGCTTATGATTGTGCAGTTTCATTTGGCTGTGGTAGGAATGACTTGTCTCTGCTTTATTTGATGTCATTTCTGGTCGCTCCAAGGCTGGGGGCGGACACGGTCACTTACGTGTCTAGCTGTAGCTGGGATCTCGCTTGAGGCTGTGGAGAACAGCTACGAAGTCCTTTTCATGTAGCTGCTTGGTGTCCTCACATTCAGGTGACTGGGTTCTAAGAAAGGGCATCCTAAGGCAACTAGGTAATTTTATGATTTAGCCTCAGAAGTCATGTAGTCTAATTTCTGCCATAGTTACAGGCCTGCCTACATATAAGGGAGAGGGAACATAGACCCCATTTTGTAATGGAGGAGTGGCGATACCACATTATAAGAGAGCATGGAGGGTGTGATGTGTTGGTACAGCCATTGTTTGGAAACTAGTCACCATGAGGTGGAATGATTGTTTTGATGTGCATATCTTTAATTAGGAGTGTGATTATACATCTTCTCATATGTTTATTGACCGTTTCCATTTCTTTTTCTTTTCCATTTCTTTTTCTTCTCATATGGTTTATTGACCATTTCCATTTCTTTTTATGTCCTTTGCCCCCTTTTCTATTGGGCTATCGATTATTGATTATATTATTGATTTATGATAGCTCTTGTACATTAAGCAAATTAGACTCGAAATTTTTTTGAAGATACCTCTCTATGATCTTAGAAGTCATAAAAGGTGTGTGTGGGATGGTTATTTAGTTTGGCAGTGGTGGGATTTGTGGAGTGATTATATTTAAGAACTTTGGTTTAGTACTTTTGTTTTTGAAGCAAGGGTTACGGATAGGGAAGGAAGGGTGAATGGGAGCCTCCTGTTGCCATCAACCTCCCTGAATCACTCTCTGCAGCACTGATGAGGAACAAGATCAAAGGCATATTAATTAGTTCTCTTTGGTCGTTATTATGCCTCAGAAGTCAGAACATTTTAGATACCTGCAAGGGAATGGTAAAACTCAGGAGGAATAGAACCCCAATGATGTATTTCACTACTGAAAATTTCTTTGGATTTCTTTTCGTTCTGGGGTGTGATTTGATTGTTTTGAAAGCTGTACTGTCACGCATATTGAGATTCAAAATTGTATCAACAGAAATGAATTGACCTACCAGAAATGGTCATTTTCTAAAACATGGGGATGTTTAACAAAATGAAACATTTCTTTGTACCCTGCCACTAAATGTTACTCTTCATCTACTACCTTGTTATGGGATAAATCCTAAATAAATAGTCACAATATAAATCTCCTTAGTTGTAATCTTTGACAGTTTTATGGGGACTCAGCTGGTGGTTGTCATTGCAATTCTCATTTTAGGTATGATTTGATCCAGAGACACTTAAATTGTTGGCAGGACCTGAATCTCACATCTCTTTACTCTGCTTTCCTCCTTGTTGGTTTCATTCTTTGGTTTCACTGTGATGAAAGACAGCTGCCAACATCTCCAGCTCTGTATGCTTTCAGGTTCAGGGCCAGTGTGAAAGAAAAAAAAAATCTCAATAATTTAATATAATTTCCGAGTCTTTCAGTGGTCCTAATTAAGTTATATATAGTTATGATCAGGGGGATGGAATGTGCTGATTGACCTGACCTGAGTCATGGCTGAACATCCTTGGGGTGGAGGTAGAGTTAATTCTTAGAGGAAGCATAGAAATTGATAGTAGGGGAGGGTGATTCTGCAAAGTTTTTTTTGTTTTAGTCATATACCTGTTGGACAAAATAAACCCATAATATAAAAAACAAAAACCCTTTCTTTAGACTACTGTTATTTATTTATTTTTTTAAAGATTTTATTTATTTTAGAAAGAGAGAGCACAAGTCGGAGGAGACAGGCCAAGGGAGACGGAGAAGCGGACTCCCCGCTGAGCAGGGAGCCCAATGTGGGGCTCGACCCCAGGACCCAGAGATCATGACCTGAGCCAAAGGCAGACGCTTAACGGACCAATCCACCCAGGTGCCCCTAGACGACTTTTATGTTTGGAAGCAGTTGGCTAACAAAAGTAATAGTATTAACAAGTTCTTTAGAGACATCAGTTTCAGTCATTACTAATGAGTAATTATTTTTTTACTAAAGCAAATGCTTCAGATCTATAATGCATACCACTTAAGTCTTGTTTTAGAGTTTATATTTGAAAGATTTGTAAAAGTATTTAGGAATTTAGGGTCATGCTGGCCTTTTTGCTCACCACCAACATTTCAGTTGCAGAGTTGTGCCCTAATTATAGCTATCAATCTTTCAAATCAAAGCTGAATAGGAGATTTTAGTTTTATATGTTAGTGAATGTTTTTATTTTCTATATAGGATGTTTTAGAGATAGTGTTTCAAAGATTTTAAGCCATGTTAATTCCAATTTAAAACTTAAAATCTGCTCAGCTTTACTTTTGGGGGTGGGTGTTATTAGAGTACAACTTTGCTGCCTAAACCTACTGCTGAAGAATGATGCACAAAAATTGCAATTCTTTTTTTTTAAATTTTTTTAATGTTATGTTAATCACCATACATTACATCATTAGTTTTTGATGTAGTGTCCCATGATTCATTGTTTGTGCATAACACCCAGTGCTCCACGCAGAACGTGCCCTATTTAATACCCATCACCAGGCCAACCCATCCCCCTACCCCCCTCCCATCTAGAACCCTCGGTTAGTTTTTCAGAGTCCATTGTCTCTCATGGTTCGTCTCCCCCTCCGATTTACTCCCCTTCATTCTTCCCCTCCTGCTATCTTCTTCTTTTTTTTTTTTTCTTAACATATATTGCATTATTTGTTTCAGAGGTACAGATCTGTGATTCAACAGTCTTGCACACTTCACAGCGCTCACCATAGCACATGCCCTCTCCAGTGTCTATCACCCAGCCACCCCATCCCTCCCACCCCCCACCACTCCAGCAACCCTCAGTTTGTTTCCTGAGATTAAGAATTCCTCATATCAGTGAGATCATATGATACATGTCTTTCTCTGATTGACTTATTTCACTCAGCATAACACCTTCCAGTTCCATCCACGTGGTTGCAAATGGCAAGATCTTATTCCTTTTGATGGCTGCATAATATTCCATTGTGTATATATCCACATCTTCTTTATCCATTCATCTGTCGATGGACATCTTGGCTCTTTCCACAGTTTGGCTACTGTGGACATTGTTGCTATAAACATCGGGGTGCACGTACCCCTTCGGATCCCTACATTTGTATCTTTGGGGTAAATACCCAGTAGAGCAATACCCAGAGTAAATACCCAGTTCAGCTCCATACTGTCTTCCAGAGTGGATGCACCAGCTTGCATTCCCACCAACAGTGTAGGAGGGTTCCCCTTTCTCCACATCCCCGCCAACATCTGTCGTTTCCTGACTTGTTAATTTTAGCCATTCTGACTGGTGTGAGGTGGTATCTCATTGAGGTTTTGATTTGGATTTCCCTGATGCCGAGCGATGTTGAGCACTTTTTCATGTGTCTGTTGGCCATTTGGATGTCTTCTTTGGAAAAATGTCTGTTCATGTTTTCTGCCCATTTCTTGATTGGATTATTTGTTCTTTGGGTGTTGAGTTTGATAAGTTCTTTATAGATTTTGGATACTAGCCCTTTATCTGATATGTCATTTGCAAATATCTTCTCCTCTTCTGTCGGTTGTGTTTTGGTTTTGTGGACTGTTTCTTTTGCTGTGCAAAAGCTTTTTATCTTGATGAAGTCCCAAGAGTTCATTTTTGCCCTTGCTTCCCTTGCCTTTGGCGATGTTTCTAGGAAGAAGTTGCTGCAGCTGAGGTCGAAGAGGTTGCTGCCTTGTTCTCCTTTAGGATTTTGATGGACTCCTGTCTCACGTTTAGGTCTTTCAACCATTTGGAGTCTATTTTTGTGTGTGGTGTAAGGAAATGGTCCAGTTTCATTCTTCTGCATGTGGCTGTCCAATTTTCCCAACACCATTTGTTGAAGAGATGGTCTTTTTTCCATTGGACATTCTTTCCTGCTTTGTCGAAGATTAGTTGACCATAGAGTTGAGGGTCCATTTTTGGGCTCTCGATTCTGTTCCATTGATCTATGTGTCTGTTTTTGTGCCAGTACCATACTGTTCTGATGATGACAGCTTTGTAATAGAGCTGGAAGTCCGGAATTGTGATGCCTCCAGCTTCGCTTTTCTTTTTCAACATTCCCCTGGCTATTCGGGGTCTCTTCTGGTTCCATACAAATTTTAGGATTATTTGTTCCATTTCTTTGAAAAAAGTGGATGGTATTTTGATGGAGATTGCATTGAATGTGTAGATTGCTCTAGGTAGCATTGACATCACAATGTTTGTTCTTCCAATCCATGAGTATGGAACGTTTTTCCATTTCTTTGTGTCTTCCTCAATTTCTTTCATGAGTATTTTATAGTTTTCTAAGTACAGATCCTTTGCCTCTTTGGTTAGATTTATTCCTAGGTATCTTATGGTTTTGGGTGCAATTGTAAATGGGGTTGACTCCTTGATTTGTCTCTCTTCTGTCTTGTTGGTGTATAGGAATGCCACTGATTTCTGTGCATTCATTTTATATCTTGCCACTTTACTGAATTCCTGTATGAGTTCCAGCAGTTTTGGGGTGGAGTCTTTTGGGTTTTCCACATACAGTATCATGTCATCTGCAAAGAGTGAGAGTTTGACTTCCTCTTTGCCGATTTGGATGCCTTTGATTTCTTTTTGTTGTCTGATTGCTGTGGCTAGGACTTCTAATACTATGTTGAATAGCAGTGGTGATAGTGGACATCCCTGCCACGTTCCTGACCTTAGGGGGAAAGCTCTCAGCTTTTCCCCATTGAGAATGATATTCGCTGTAGGTTTTTCATAGATGGCTTTTATGATATTGAGGTATGTACCCTCTATCCCTATACTCTGAAGAGTTTTGATCAAGAAAGGATGCTGTACTTTGTCAAATGCTTTTTCTGCATCTATTGAGAGGATCATATGATTCTTGTTCTTTCTTTTGTTAATATATTGTATCATGTTGATTGATTTGCGAATGTTGAACCAGCCTTGCAGCCCAGGGATAAATCCCACTTGGTCACGGTGAATAATCCTTTTAATGTACTGTTGGATTCTATTGGCTAGTATTTTGGTGAGAATTTTTGCATCCATGTTCATCCAGGATGTTGGTCTATAATTCTCCTTTTTGGTGGGGTCTTTGTCTGGTTTTGGGATCAAGGTAATGGTGGCCTCATAAAATGAGTTTGGAAGTTTTCCTTCCATTTCTATTTTTTGGAACAGTTTCAGGGGAATAGGTATTAATTCTTCTTTAAATGTTTGGTAGAATTCCCCTGGGAAGCCATCTGGCCCTGGGCTTTTGTTTGTTGGGAGATTTTTGATGTCTGCTTCAATTTCCTTAGTGGTTATAGGTCTGTGCAGGTTTTCTATATCTTCCTGGTTCAGTTTTAGCAGTTGATACATCTCTGGGAATGCATCCGTTTCTTCCAGGTTATCTAATTTGCTGGCATAGAGCTGCGCATAATATGTTCTTATAATTGTTTGTATTTCTTTGGTGTTGGTTGTGATCTCTCCTCTTTCATTCATGATTTTGTTGATTTGGGTCATTTCTCTTTTCTTTTTGATAAGTCTGGTCAGGGGTTTATCAATCTTAATTCTTTCAAAGAACCAGCTCCTAGTTTCATTGATCTGTTCTACCGTTCTTTTGGTTTCTGTTTCATTGATTTCTGCTCTGATCTTTATGATTTCTCTTCTCCTGCTGGGTTTAGGCTTTATTTGCTGTTCTTTTTCCAGCTCCTTTAGGTGTAGGGTTAGGTTGTGTATTTGAGACCTTTCTCGTTTCTTGAGAAAGGCTTGTATTGCTATATACTTTCCTCTCAGGACTGCCTTTGCTGCATCCCAAAGATTTTGAACAGTTGTGTTTTCATTTTCATTCGTTTCCATGAATTTTTTTAATTCTTCTTTAATTTCCTGGTTGACCCATTCATTCTTTAGTAGGATGCTCTTTAGCCTCCATGCATTTGAGTTCTTTTCGTCTTTCCTCTTGTGATTGAGTTCTAGTTTCAAAGCATTGTGGTCTGAAAATATGCAGGGAATAATCCCAGTCTTTTGGTACCGGTTGACACCTGATTTGTGACCTAGGATGTGATCTATTCTGGAGAATGTTCCATGGGCACTAGAGAAGAATGTGTATTCCGTTTCTTTGGGGTGGAATGTTCTGAATATGTGAAGTCCATTTGGGTCCAGTGTGTCATTTAAAGTCTTTATTTCCTTGTTGATCTTTTGCTCAGATGATCTGTCCATTTCAGTTAGGGGGGTGTTAAAGTCCTCCACTATTATTGTATTGTTGTCAATGTGTTTCTTCACTTTTGTTAATTGGCTTATCTAATTGGCTGCTCCCATGTTAGGGGCATAGATATTTGCAATTGTTAGATCTTCTTGTTGGATAGACCCTTTAAGTAGGATATAGTGTCCTTCCTCATCTCTTATTACTGTCTTTGTTTTAAAATCTAATTTGTCTGATATAAGGATTGCCAGCCCAGCTTTCTTTTGGTGTCCCTTAGCATGGTAAATCGTTTTCCACCCCCTCACTTTCAATGTGGGGGTGTCTTTGGGTCTAAAATGAGTCTCTTGCAGACAACATATTGATGGCTCTTGTTTTTTAATCCATTCTGATAGCCTGTGTCTTTGATTGGGGCAATTAGCCCATTTACATTCAGGGTAACTATTGAAAGATATGAATTTAGTGCCATTGTATTGCCTGTAAGGTGACTGTTACTGTATATTGTCTGTGTTCCTTTCTGATCTATGCTGCTTTTAGGCTCTCTCGTAGCTTAGAGGACCCCTTTCAATATTTCTTGTAGGGCTGGTTTAGTGTTTGCAAATTCCTTTAGTTTTTGTTTGTCCTGGAAGATTTTTATCTCTCCTTCCAATTTTCAATGACAGCCTAGCCAGATATAGTATTCTTGGCTGCATATTTTTCTCGTTTAGTGCTCTGAAGGTATCATCCCAGCCCTTTCTGGCCTGCCAGGTCTCTGTGGATAGGTCTGTTGGCAATCTAATGTTTCTACCATTATAGGTCACATATCTCTTCTCCTGAGCTGCTTTCAGGATTTTCTCTTTGTCTCTGAGACTCGTAAGTTTTACTATTAGATGTTGGGGTGTTGACCTATTTTTATTGATTTTGGGAGGGGTTCTCTGTGCCTCCTGGATTTTGATGCCTATTTCCTTCCCCCACATTAGGGAAGTTCTCTGCTATAATTTGCTCCAATATACCTTCTGCCCCTCTCTCTCTTTCTTCTTCATCTGGGATCCCAATTATTCTAATGTTTCATCTTATGGTATTGCTTATCTCTGGAATTCTGCCCTAGTGATCCAGTAGTTGTTTATCTCTCTTTTTCTCAGCTTCTTTATTTTCCATCATTTGGTCTTCTATATCGCTAATTTTCTCTCTGCCTCATTTATCCTAGCAGTTAGTGCCCCCATTTTTGATTGCACCTCATTAATAGCCTTTTTGATTTCGATTTGGTTAGATTTTAGTTCTTTTATTTTTCCAGGAAGGGTGTCTCTAATAACTTCCATGCTTTTTTTCAAGCCCAGCTAGTATCTTTAAAATCATGATTCTGAACTCTAGGTTCGACATCGTACTAATGTCCGTATTGAGTAGGTCCCTGGCAGATGTTACTACCTCTTGTTCTTTTTGCTGAGGTGATTTTTCCGTCTTGTCATTTTGTCCAGAGGAGAATAGATGAATGAGAGAACAAAATGCTAACAGGTTAATAACGTCCCCAGCAAATATACTCTTAAGAAATCAGAAAAGACCAGATACCAGGGGAAAAGAAAGGGAAAGAAAGAAGAAAGGAAGAGAAAAAAGAAAAAGAAAAAGATAAAAACAAGCAAAAACAGAACAAAATAAAAAAACAGAATATGATCAGGTATGATCAGACTAGTGCATAGATCAGTGCCACAGACTAGATTTTGGGTGTATTTTGGTCTGTTAGAAGAAAGTGCCTCCTAAAATTTTAAAGAAAGAAAGAGTTATATATGTACAAAATAAGGGTTGATACAATGAAGGGATGGGAGATGACTGTAAAGATGAAAATTATAAAAGATTTTATAAAAGGAATTGATAAGATAAGAAGTTGTTTGTAAAAAGAAAGAAGAAGATTTAAAAAAAGAAAAAAAAGGGAGAGAATGTGATCAGGCAGGAGACTAGAACAAAGCCATACACTAGTGATTTAGGGTGTATTTTGATCTGTTAGAAGAAACTGTATCTCAAAATTTTAAAGAGAGAATAACTCATATATATATGCCAAAAATAAGGGTATCTACTATGAAGGGATAAAATATGACTAAAAGTGAAAAATAATTTTTTTTTTCAAAAAGGAATTGATAAGATGTTGGTTGAAAAAGGGAAAAAGAAAAATTAAAAAAAAAGTTCAAAAAATTAACTTTGAAAAACTAATGAATCATGGTAAAAAAGCCATGAATTCTATGTGTGGTATTCCCCTAGCGCTGGAGTTCTCCCATTCTCCTTGATTGGTAAACTTGGTCTTGGCTGGCTGTTCGTGCTGATCTTCTGGGGGAGGGGCCTGTTGCCGTGGTTCCCAAATGTCTTTGCTGGAGGCAGAAGTGCCCCGCCCTTGTCGGTTCTGGCTAAGTAATCTGCTCGGGTTTGCTCTCGGGATCTTTTGTTCCTTGCAAGCTTTCGGTTCAGCTTTGGAGGATGAGAGTGAAAATGGCGGCCTCCCAGTTTCCGCCCAGAGGAGCTGAGAACTCGGGGCCCGCTCCTCAGTGCACCCCCAGAGAAAAGCAGTCAGTCACTCCCGTGTCCCCGGTCTCCGGCTGCACTCCGTGCTCACCTGGCCTGTGACCGAGCGTTTCTATCTCTGGCATCCGACCCAGTGTGGCGTCTCCAAATCCAGCAGATCCCTGCGGTGCACTCCCGCGCCGCTCCTCCCAGGGGAGGAAGGGGAATCTGCCCGGCTCTGCCGCTTGTTGGGTCCCTGCTGGAGGAGCAGTGGCCGGACTGTCACCGATCACAGTTTATGGCAATCCCGAGCTGAGAGCCCGCGCCTCGGTTCTGCCTCTGCAGCTGGCTTCCCTGGTCCGATACCTGGGAGCTCTGTCACAGTCAGGACCCCTGGTCTTTCTGTGACCCGGAGGGTCCTGAGACCACACTGTCCCACGAGGGTTCCACCCCCAGTTTAGCCACTGGAGCGATGTCCCTCGGCGTAGCCGACTTCTAAAAGTTCCGATTTTGTGCTCCGCTGCTCTATCACTTGCCAGAAGCGGCCGACAGAAGCCCCCTCCCCCGCCGTCTATCCTCCCTAATATCGCCTCAGATTCACTTTTCCAAACGTCCTACCTTCCAGAAAGTGGTCGCTTTTTTGTTCAGAGAGTTGTTGCTATTCTTTTTTTCGATCTGTTGAGTTTGTAGGTGTTCAGAATGGTTTGATCCCTATTCAGCTGAATTCCTGAGACCAGACCCAAAAATTGCATTTCATAACCATAAAGGCATAGTAGATTTGAGAAAGTTTAAGGAGATTGCTGGTAAAGAAAAGTATGTAGGATGTTATCTTAAAGAATAATTCCAAAGTTTGTGGCAATTTTAATTACTCAGAATATTCATACTTTCCTGAGATAACTTGAGCCAGTTTAGATCATAAGAGATTTGATTTCAACTGTCTTTAGGTGGGCCATTTGAAGAGGTAGTCTTTTTTTTTTTTTCAAGATTTTATTTATTTGTCAGAGAGAGAGCGCACAAGCAGGGGGGTGGTAGGCAGAGGGAGAAGCAGGCTCCCTGCTGAGCAGAGAGCCCAATGTGGGGCTCAGTGCCAGAACCCTGAGATCATGACCTGAGCTGAAGGCAGACGCTTTACTGACTGAGCCACCCAGGTGTCCAGAAGAGGTAGTCTTTTATTTAATTCTGTTTAGACAAGGTCAAAAGCAGTGTATTTATGCTAGTTGGTGCCACCAGGCCATGAATTACCGCTAGGTTGTAAACTCTAGAGCAGTTGAAAGTAGGTGAGTTCTTAGGATTTACTGTAGCAGAATCACTGCCTACGCTTTACTCCACTTTCATTTCTTAGGTCTGTATTCCTTCACTGTCTGGTGGGTGGGTGTCAGAATCCACTGAGGTTTCCATGCCACTCAGGACTATTGCAAGGCCTTTGTCATACCAAGACATTCTTTTTTTTTTTCCTTTTAAAGATTTATTTATTTATTTGTCAGAGAGAAAGAGCACAAAAAGGAGGAGCGGCAGACAGGAGAGGGAAAAACCGGCTCCCCTGCTGAGCAGGGAGCCCGACACGGGGCTTGATCCCAGGACCCTGGGATCATGACCTGAGCTGAAGATAGACGCTTAACTGACTGAGCCACCCAGGTGTCCCATACCAAGACATTCTTGACTGGGTTAATTCACTGGAGATTTATTAATTCAATCAAAAAACATTTATTGTGTGCCTGCTATTTGCTAGGTACTCAGCTAGATGCTGGAGATACAGCTATAAATAAAATCTCTGGGATGCCTGGATGGCTCAGTTGTTTAAGCGTCTGCCTTTGGCTCAGGTCATGATCCCAGGCTCCTGGGATTGAGCCCCGCATCGGGCTCCCTGCTCAGCGGGAGCCTGCTTCTCCCTCTGCCTGCCGCTGCCCCTGCTTGTGCGTGTGGGCTCTCTTTGACAAATAAATAAAATCTTTAAAAAGTAAACAAAATCTCTTCCTCATAGGATTTATATTCTTGTTGGGGAAGATATACAAAACCTGGAACTAACCGTATTTTTTCCATGTTAAGTAAAATTACATATTGTTTTTCAAGTATAGATCTTCTGGGGGAACTGAGAACAAGAGAGGATCCTTTAGGTCGCTCTGGTTTCTTCAGTACTTCTTGGATCATAGGGTAATAATTTGGGTGAAGGTAGACGATATGTCTTCAAACTGGTGGTAATTTTTGGTGTTTCTGTTATATTTTGGACTAGGTTTAGTTGATTTAAACTTTTTCTTATTTAACTTTATTTTTTCAGTATGTAGGACATTATATGGTACAGAAGTCAAAACTATATAAGCAAGTAGCAGGGAAGTCTTACTTTTATCTGTATTCCCTCTGGCTTGTTCTCACCCCCATACTTAATAATTTTTTATGAGTTTCTGTCTTAACCTTCCAGTGTTCCTTTATAATTGCATTAAATCTTAGGGGAAGGAGAGGAAGAGAGGAAGTGGGAGTCTAAAGGAAGGAAGTGAATGGTGGAAATGAAGAAGAGTTTTATTAATAAGTAGTGCTTGTGAAATAATGTTTTATTGGCACTCTTTTTGTCCTGCTTACACATCTCCTAACTCTGAAAAAGGGAATAACTTTAAAAAAAATAAACTTTATTTTGGAATAATTTTAAATTTACAGAGAAGTTGCAAAAATGTTCAGAGAATTTCCTTTATTCAGTTTCGCCTAATACAATCTTACATTACCATTTTTCATGTGTCAAAACTAAAAAGTAGCATTGGCACATTATTATGAAGTAAACTCCGTTTTATTACAGTTTAGCATTTTTTAAAAATAAAAAGCTTTATGATAAAATTAGAATGAATGTTATTAAAGAGCAAGCCAAGACAAAGGGCACAAGAAGGTTCATGTGTACATTTACTGCCTTTCACCAAGATTACATCAATAATTTACCTGTAAAGAGTTGATTTTCTTTGTCCCTTTGAGCTGCTGGGAGCATCTTGGATTTTAATTAATCATGGTGTAATGAGAATACTTACCCTAATGCTTTTGAAATAAATAAAATAGGGGAAAAGGCAAAAAGTCGTACAACCCAAAGTCAGTGCCTTAAGTATAGTTGGTTAATTTGTGGAGGAGGTTTTTGTTTTTTGTTTGTGTGTGTGGTTTTTTGTTTTGTTTTTTGTAAACTTTCTTATAAAGTGTCCTGATGTGGTCAGTTCTGTTGTACCCACTTAGTGGAAGGAGCACGGAAACAATAGTGATACATTGGTAGTCCACTCGGATAAATGTTTGTAGACTCCATTGCTGATTTTAGAATTGTAGAGGTTGGAGGCAGAAGGTGTCTTGGAGCTGGTTGTGCTAACTTCCTAGATAGTGGAAAGATCTCTTCAGTAATATCTATGCATCGATTATAGATTACATCTCTGGCCAAGCTTTGCACATTGCTTCGTAAGGAGTCTGTTCCATTATTATTATATTTGTCATAAAATTATTGTGTTGAAGGATAGATCATTGCTCAGTCTGCCCTCTGTGGCAATAGGGGAGTGTAAAGACCAAACTGTATCATATATGTGTGTGTATGTGTGTGTGTGTGTGTGTGTGTATGATGTAAGTGTATTACATATATCCACATATATAGGTATAACCCCTTGCTTTCCTTCTGCTTTCTTATCTTCCTTCTTTTGAGATATACTGCCCATTTATTATTTACTGTTTTATATTTGGTTATGTAGGAATGTTGGGATAAAGAGATGAATAATGATAATGAGTAAAACCTTACATCATATGGTTGTTAAGAGGATTAAATAAGATCATATGTATGAAGTGTTTAGTACAGAGCATGGCACATTTTAAGCATTTAATAAGTGCTGACAGTGTAGTGATGGTAATGGTCTCTGTTATCAAGTCATTTCCTCCTAGATTAATAGGGAAGATAACTATCAGCTAATAAGACTAGGTTAAATGAAATAAGTGCTATAGGAGACATAGAAACAAAGTTCTTATTTGTTCGAATAAAGGAGCAACTAATTTCAGTTAGAGACAAAGGAAGGAGAAGTCTTCTCTCCTTAAACTTTGAAGTAGAAATAGGATCTCCTTTAAGAGAATGGTATTCTAGGGCGCCTGGGTGGCTCAGTCGGTTAAGTGTCTGCCTTAGGCTCAGGGCATGATCCCAGAGTCCTGGGATCGAATTCCGCATAGGGCTCCCTGCTCAGAGGGATGTCTGCTTCTCCCTCTCCCTATGCCCCTCCCCTCTGCTCATGCTCTCTCGCTCTCATTCTCTCTCAAAATAAATAAAATCTTAAAAAAAGAGAGAGAGAATGGTATTCTAGGTTGAGGAGCTAGCATTAGCAAAGGCCTAGGGCTAGGAACGTGCGTGATCTTTTTCATGGAACCTTAAGCATTCATGTGTGACTGAGGGGTTGGGTATGTAGAAGATCTAGTGAGAAGTAAAGATAGGATGTGGAGAGGTCAGATTGTACAGGGCTTTGAAAGCAATAAGGCAAGTTTGTACTTTATTCTAGAGGCTTTGGGTAATATTTTCAGGTCTTTGAACAGAGAACCAAGATTGTAATCTTACAGCAAAATAGATGTGGTTAGTGCTTCCTGTTAACTTAAAATCTTGATTGAGAGGGCTAATGAAAAATATATAGGAGGAAGAGAGAGTTGCTGTAATCCAGGGGATGAAATGGAAACCATTGGCAGATTGTGTAAAAATGAGTCTTTTAGAATAAGTCCTAAGAACTTTTTATTTTTTTAATTTTTTTTAAAGTTTTTATTTATTTGAGAGAGAAAGAATGAGAGACAGAGAGCATGAGAGGTAGGAGGGTCAGAGGGAGAAGCAGACTCCCTGCTGAGCAGGGAGCCGGATATGGGACTCGATCCCTGGACTCCAGGATCATGACCTGAGCCGAAGGCAGTCGCTTAACCAACTGAGCCACTCAGGCGCCCAAGAACTTTTTATTTTTTAAAAGATTTTATTTATTTGAGAGAGAGAGAGCGTGTGAGCATGAGCGGGGGGAAGGGCAGAGGGCGATGGAGAAATGGACTCTCCACTGAGCAGGGAGCCCCATGTAGGGCTCCATCCCAGGACCTTGAGATCATGACCTGAGCTGAAGGCAGACTCTTAACCCACTGAGCCACCCAGGTGCCCCAGTCTGAGGAACTTTTTGCAAATATCTTTGGGCCTTTTCATACTTAGAGTATTGAACAAATTTATTAGACAATAACTTCTCTCAAAGAATCTTAATTTCTAGATTGGGAGAAAGGATTAGGTTGCTGTGCACATGGAAAGAAAGAACTGTACTTTTCCAACTGACTGCATATGTAATTGAAGATGGACTTACCTCAGTAGATTGGGCTGTCTTTCAGCCTGAAGGGAGAGCTTTAAGCATATTTTAAAACTGAGCACTTGATTTCTATTTTTAAGCCTGAAAATAATTATCTGACACAGGGAATTAGCCTTTGGGAATGAATCTGATGTGCTGAGACTTGAGCGTTGCCAACATCTTCTCTCTCTCTTTTTTTTTTAAGATTTTATTTATTTATTTGACAGAGCGAGACACAGCGAGAGAAGGAACACAAGTAGGGGGAGCTGCAGAGGGAGAGGGAGAGGCAGGCCTCCCGCGGAGCAGGGAGCCCGATGTGCGGCTTGATCCCAGGACCCTGGGATCATGACCTGAGCCGAAGGCAGACGCTTAACGACTGAGCCACCCAGGCGCCCCAACAACATCTTCTCTTTTGATATGCTTTTATTAGGCTATTTGTTATCTTGTATTTTTGTTGATTTCTCCTGTTGCTTAGGGAGCATTTGCCTTTTCAACAATTGGGACTCCATATGATTTGTGCATCTTAGTTGGAGAAATTGTTGGGAAGAAGGCCTGATTAGGAAAGAAGAGATTGGGGGGCGCCTGGGTGGCTCATTTGTTAAGCGTCTGCCTTTGGCTCAGGTCATGATCCCAGGGTCCTGGGATCAGCCGGAAGCCTGCTTCTCCCTCTCGCACTCCCCTTGCTTTTGTTCCTGCTTTCGCTGTCTCTCTCTCTGTCAAATAAATAAATAAAATCTTAAAAAAAAAAAGAAAAGAAAGATTGGTTGGCTGCTGGTCAGGTGAAGATTTAATTTAAGCTCACGACAGTTGGGTTATTGGCTGGCTGGAGTGCCCAGTGAGTTATATTTTGGCTTGTCATCTTTTCCTGGTTGTACAGATGATCTGGCATCTTGAGTATACTAGCCACAGGAGTGTATGTATGTAAAAACTGCTTGTTTGTAGGCATGAGATGGATTTGCATGTCTACTAGTATTCTTCTGAAGGGAAGAAAGCAAATTACTATTTAGTTTATATTCCAGGAAATACTAATGCTATTGTACAGGTATATAGTACTTACATAGTATTTATGCTCTTCGACAATACTTCCTATCTGTTGTCATTTCATGCTCACAATAACCTTGTAAATGAGATTGGGCAGGTATAATTCCTATTTGACAGAGGGGATGCTGAGGCATAAATATGAGACTGGGTTAAGGTTACTGGCTCAACAAATCGATAACTGGGACAACTTCCTGTGTTTCATTTTTGGATTGTAACTTTCAGAAGATTTTATGGGAGGAAGAGCTGAATGTGTCCCTCTTTTTTGTTGTTATTTTTTAGCGACGTCTTAGACACCTTCGGAACATTGCTGCCCGGAACATTGTTAATAGAAATGGCCATCAGCTCCTTGATACCTACTTCACGCTTCACTTGTGTAATACTGAAAAGATATATAAAGGTAAGGGAATCTGTGGACTTGCCCACAGATTGTTACATCTCATTTTTATCCTTTTGTAACACAAGTGAGTGTCAGTGCCTCTTGATTTGCTATTATTGCTTATTGGAAAGCTAAACTGTCATGCTGTCTGAAAATATTGCATGAACAGTTGTTACATATATCATATATAAAAGAAACATGGCTTTTAGATAGTTCTTAAATTGGTAAATTTATCATTTATTTATGAATGTTTGCTATTAATGTTTTTATTCCAGTAGCTATCATTAAAATAGATATATGAGTACAGTATACGTACTAATTTTTTTTAAACATAATTAATTTTTAAAATATTATGGTAAAATTGGAACCAGTTTATGTCTTCTCATATCTGTAATTCCTTGTGTATATATGGGGTTAGTTTTAGAAGAATGGCATGGTTTCCTTGAATTCATTTGCACATGTACTGTGGACTGTTCCATAAGTGGCAATTCTGAGAGTAGACCAAATAAATATTTGATTCAAAATCACAAGCCTCTTTTGAATACATATTGGATGAAAGGCACTTGGATGTAATCAGTTGACCTGCATTGGGTGGTACAAGGGAACAAACAGGGTATATGATGGGAATACTGAATTAGGTTTGAAAATAGATAGTAGGGCTAGCTGTGTGACACTGGACAAAGATCATGGCTTTTTGAACCTCACTTTTCCCATTTGTAAAGAGGAGATAATGATGCCTTATGAAGTTGGCAAGACATTTTTATGAGGAACAACTGAGATAAAGTGATAACACTTGGTAAAATGTGATTGAAGATCTATTTATATAAACAAAAAGTGGTATTTTAATTAGAGGTACTAAGGGCTTATTTGAATTTTGTCCTGTGGCAAAGATGAAAAATTCAAATGACATTTTACCTTTTTGGTTTTAATTACTTTTTTTTTTTAAGAAGATTTTATTTATTTGAGAGAGGGAGAGAGAGCATGAACAGAGGAGGGGTATAGGGAAAGGGAAGCAGACTCCCTGATGTGTAAGGAGCCTAAGAACGTGGGGCTTGATCCCGGGATGCTGCGATTATGACCTGAGCTGAAGGCAGATGCTTAACCACTGAGCCACCCAGGCACCCCTGGTTTTAATTGCTTTTAAAGACCATTATTAAAGCAGTAGTCATTTAACACCTTTTTTGTTTTTTTAATTTCAATACCAGTATATGCTCATTAAAAGATTCAATCAGGAATTATATAGGGTAGAGCCCCCACCATAATGTAAATAGCATTAAGATAATTTTTAAGGATGAAAAAAAGGACTCTGAATTCTGCATTTTCATATAATTTTATTTCATTTTTATTTTTCATTGTAACCATTGCATATTCTTAAAACACTATATTAATCTGAATGATTAATGCTAGCTACTATAACAAATACTGCAAATCTCAGTGGCGTAACATAATAAATTTCTTACACTAAGTCCAGTGCAGGTGTTCTTTATCAGGCATAGTCTTAGCAGCTGTCCTCTAAGCAGTGACTCAGGTATCCCAGCTTCTTCTATTTTGGAATGCGGCTATCGTCAATATATGAGTTTTGGCAAGAGAGAAGGATTATTTGAGGGAGATTTTTTTTTTAAACGGAAATGGCCTATATCAATTCTGTAACATTCCATTGGCCATAAATCAGTAGTGTCATCCTTTTTAGATGGAAAGGGGACCGGGATAGATTGTCTTCCTATGTGTGCTGAAGGAAAATGAAACAGTTTGTCATTGTTTGTCTTAAGGTATAAGCATTTTTGCAGACCTTAATACATTTGATGTACTGCTCACTAATAGATTTTATCACTAGCAGTATATGACAATGCTAGAGTGTTTTATTTTATTTTTTAGATTAAAAACTTTTTTTTTTATTTTTAAGTAATCTCTGCACCCAGTGTGGGGCTCGAAGCTACGACCCCAAGCTCAAGAGTCACATGCTCTACTGACTGAGCCAGACATGTGACCCATGCCAGAGTGTTTAAAAAAATTTTTTTTTTAATATTTATTTATCCATCTTAATGGCGGGAGAAGGACAGAGGGTAAGAGAGAGGGAGAGAAGCAGACTTCCCGCTGAGTGCAGAGTCCCATGGAGGCTCCATCCCATGACCCCGAGACCATGATCTAAGCTGAAACTAAGCTGGATGCTTAACTGACTGAGCCACCCAGGCACCCCAAGTGTTTTAAAATTTTTGATAGTTTTCTATATAATCAGCGCTTGATTATCTTCATAAAACTTCTATGTTGTTCCTCCAGTGTTATCTTTGATAATAATAATTAACATAGTACTTGGCAGCACATTTTAGGCATTTGGTAATTTGTAATGTTAACAATCAAAGAAGAGAGTAATCATGGGACTGGTTGATTACCATCTTATAAAAAGTTGTCTAAGAGATATGATGGAAACAAAGTGACTTTTTTGGCTTATTTTTTGTCTTCTTCTAGCTCAGACTACACCTTGAGTTTAGAAGTTACAGACTGCTTCTTAAAGTTCTCGCAGTGAAATGGTCACTGATACAGTAAGAGAATAGCTGGTGTACCACAGGGAAGTACAGTCTCTGCAAGTGGTGTTGAGTCTGTCACTAATTGGCAAGCCCTGGGGCTAGGGCATTTAGTTCGTCCTGGGAGCTTTGGTGAATTTATCTCTAGAATTGATGATTTCTGAGACTTCCTCCTACTCCAAAATCTCATGGTTGAATGGAGTCTATTTATGGTCTTCTTGTGGGCCCACATGTTGGGCTTTTTAACTTTTAACTACCATAGGAGGGGCCAGGAAGCTGTTTCCTTAATAAGCCTAGTTAATCCACCTTCTCTTATTGGACCTGTGATGACAAACACGAATATTCATTTCATGATCATTAGGTGGCTCTTGGTGTAGGATGACCATGATAGAGGGCCAGTTGGTTCTTCCCACACCTGTTTGGTCTTATTTTTAAAGATTTATTTATCTGAGAGAGAGAATATGAGCGGTGGGGAGGGGCAGAGGGAGAGAGAGAGAAAGAGAAGCAGATTCTCCGCTGAGCAAGGAGCCTGATGCAGGGCTTGGAGATCATGACCTGAGCCAAAGGCAGACACTTAACTGACTGAACCACCCAGGCACCCCTATTTCTTAGTTATAAAAGAAAGTTTTTTTTTTTTTTTAAATTGGGAGAATATTTCAAATACTGATCTCTAAGTTATTCTTTTATTTTGGCTGAATTCACAGCAGATCCTAAGAAGTTATGCGTGAGATTTTTTTTTTGACTTTTGACATCTTTTAGTGCTCTTAGGACATTGCCTACTTTGTTAGGTAGTTGAGATCAAAGTTATCACACCCCCAGAGAACAAAGCCTTGTGTTAATGGATGAAGAGCTAGGTTCTAATTGTGGTTTCCTCTTAAACTTGAAATTTTTATAAAATCAGGTTTGTTCTTCAGTCATAGTTCTTTTTTCACCCATGAAATGTGAGTGCCCAGAATGCCAACCAGTTATTTTGAATACATCAGAAGATGAACTCTGTATAATCCAGAAAATTTTAGGTTTTGTTCACTGCACTTGGAACAATGCTTAGCACATCATTAAGCCCTCATATTTTTTTTCATTTAATTTTTTGAATAGCTAATGCAGTCATGGTTCAAAATATATATAAAGGTTTAAAATCTTTCACCTGTCCCATCTCCCTAGTTTTTTACCCCACCCTAATAACCATTGTTCTTGTTTCTCTTTTCTGAATTCTTTATGCAAATACAAGTAAAGATAGTACCAAACTATATATATTTCTGTGTCTTGCATTTTTCACCTAAAATGTCTTAGATGTTTTTCCATAGACAGCTTCCCTAATTTTTTTTTTCTGCATAGTTTTGCATTAAATAGTTGTGCCATGATTTATTTAACTGGCTTCTCTTGGTAGGCATCTGGGTTATTCTAGTCTTGTTATGCACACAGTACTGCTTTGAATAACTTCATAAGTACATTATTTTGTATGAGTGCTAATATAGCTATGGGGTAAATTTCCAAGAAGTGGAAGTACAAAGGATGTGTACTTCTGGTTTTGGTAGATATTGCAAAATTGTCTTTATTTACATTCCCACTTGCTAGGTATGAGTGCCTTTTCTCCCACAGGCTTACCAACAGACTGCAATCAAAACTTTTGAATTTTTGCCAATCTGATAGGTGAAAAATAGTTTTATAATATAGTTTAAGTTTGTATTTCTTCTTTTATGAGTGAGGTTGAGGTACTAAAAAAGCATTTGTTAAATGAATGTAATGCTGCATAACAGCCAAAACATGCCACTGAAACCATGCTCTGCAATCTCTGATTGCTTTGTTTTTCTAGGTCTTACTTAGTATGGATAGAGAAGCATTTGTATCTAATGGGCCCTTTCGTGTAGAAATAGGTCTTGGGTGGTATCTTTTTGAAAATTTACTTGTCAAATAGTTTTGCTTAAATTGAATAAAAATTAATAGAACTGTGTTAATAAAAATTACAGTTTATAAAGTGTTTTTAATTCACTATTTCATTTGAGCCTCACAATAACCCTGTTATTTTCCATTTGTCATTATCCTCTGAAAGGTAAACTGTGTGACCCAAAAGGTTAACTGACTTGTCCAGGGTGAAGATCATAGGTGGATTGGGGACTGGAACTATTTTTTGACTCTAAATTCTCCTACGTTCACTATTATGTTTTGTATCATGCTGCTAATTTTGACAATATTTTATTTATTTATTTATTATTTTAAAAAAGATTTTATTTATTTATTTGACAGAGAGAGACACAGCGAGAGGGGGAACACAAACAGGGGGAGTGGGAGAGGAAGAAGCAGGCTTCCCGCTGAGCAGGGAGCCCGATGCGGGGCTCCATCCCAGGATCCTGGGATCATGACCTGAGCCGAAGGCAGACGCTTAATGACTGAGCCACCCAGGCGCCCCTAATTTTGACAATATTTTAGATGTAACAGAATGGTGGACAGTGGAGGCCCATGTTTAGCATGTTTGAAATTACCTCAGACTCCATGATTTCCTGTATGGCTTTTTTGTGGAACTCTTACCATTTAAATTAGCAGGTCTCTTTTGAAGGTCTAGTGGGGAGAAAGCAGATTGTTTAGTTTTATTTATACATACAGTCATTCAGTCAGCAAAGTTTTGGAAGAAATAATGATACTTGTCATCTTCTTAGAGCTGAAGATACATATTTTGGGAACTGTTTAATTTAGACACTGCAGATTAAACTGAGGAGTTTTCTCTTTCTAAAGAAAAGAGGAATATCTGTTTTTTTCCACTGATTTTAAAGTAATACATGCTTGCAAAAAATTCAAACAATACAAAAATTTTTTTTGTATAAAGTGAAAGTACTTTGAAATAAAAAACAATTTTTTTCTTCTAGGTTTTTTTTCCCCCTAAAAATAAACATGGTACATATAAATTAGAATACACACATGCGTGTGCACGCACACACACCCCTACACACAAACATTTTTATAGTTAATTTATGGTTGGAATAATTGGTTAATCATTTGGGAAAAAATGAAAAGAATAATACTTAAGGTTGCCAGTGTTGGGAAAACAGGTATTTTCATAAGTGGGATTGTAAATTGATACAACACTTTTATAGAACAATATGGCGGTATCTACCAAATTCAAACTGTATTTTTCCTTTTATCTTGCATTTTACTTCTAAATGTTTATCTTATAGATCCAAGTGCCTAGGATATATATCTCTAAATAATTGTTTATTTATAACATTACTTGAAATATCTAAAAATTACCAGTAACCTAAATGTTCACCAGAGGGTCCTTTTAAAAACAATTAGAATTATCCCTTTTTTTATTTCAAATAATTGTTCAAAATAGAAAAATAGGAAACTGCCAAGTAGAAAATAAAAGTTAGTAGCCTACTCCTATCACCTTATCACCTAAACATTATTAACATAATTAGAAAAATTTGGATCCTGTTGTAAATTCTTAGAACCTTTTTTTAACTTAATACATAGCGACTATCTCTCCACAAAATAATTATCCATATCTTTTTTTTTTTTTTTTTTTTTTTTAGGAAAGACAAACAGAGTAATATAGATAGTATCAAGAAGTGCTTTAACCTAAGGAGCTTTCCCATAAGAGTTTGATGTTTAGGCCTACTTTGCATTTATTGCCTATTTTTTAGCTTCAGTTGTTAGTAGACTTTGATATGGTTCACTATATTTGAGTTTCATCTATACCATTACATACTTAATATATATTTTTAAGTTCATTATTTTTAAAATTTTTTAAAGATTTATTTATTTGAGAGAGAAACTGTGCATGTGTGCACGTGTGCGTGCAAGGGGAGGGGCAGAGGGAAAGAATCTCAAGCAGACTCCCTGCTGAGCACAGAGCCCAACTTGGGGCTCGATCTCATGACCCTGAGATCATGACCTGAGCCGAAATTAAAAGTCCAATGCTCAACTGACTAAGCCACCTAGGCACCCCTTAAATTCATTACTTTTAAACTTATGTCTAAGTAAAATAGTTCCTTCAATTAAAAAGTATTTATTGAGTGTCTATTCTGTGCCAGGAATGGTTTTACGTGCTGAGGACACAGCAGTTGGATAAAACAAATGCTTCTGTCTTTTCAGAGCTTACAATTAGGGGTTGAGGAATATATGAGATGTAAATTTAAATATATAAGAAGAAAATAAAGTATATCCATGTATCACTTAACATCATGTCAAATACCAGTGGTCCATGCATCACACCTGGGAAATTTGTCTTATAGCAACACAAGGATACAAGGGTCCGTGTAGACTCTGCAGAGACAGAGCATCATGATGGTGACTTCAGCAGGGTCAGCAGAGGCAGTGTTTGTCTGCCTCTCTCTTTTGATTATGTGTTTAGGTTTGTAACATTTACAATATACATGAAGGTCTATAGAATCATGAAATTTTAATGCTTACAGAGGAACTTTGCTTACTTAGTCTAATTCTTTAAGTTGTCTAATGAAAAATGGGCCCAAGGAAATGAAAGAGACAGAATGCTAATGACAGTAGAACTAGAACTTAGGTTATGTGGTTGCTAGATCAGTGTCCATTCCACAGTGGATTATCTACAGTGGATAATCATTAAAGATGTTTGAGAAAAACAGAGCATATAAAATCAGTTTTTGTAGAGTGGCAGTAAGGCAGGAGAGAAGAAAGTCTAAATTTTTAAGGGGTCAAATTTGAATCTGGGGTAAAATTTACTAAATTAAATTTTAACAGGTTTTGACCTTTCTTTATTAAGATTTTTCCTTTAAGACCCTTTTATTTATTTTAATTTTAATTTTTTTTTTTGCAGATAAAGATACAGAGAAAATAGATCCCTTGAAAATGTTTTAAATATTATACTGGAACATATATTAAACAATTTACAGGATTAAGAGTTAATGAACTTAGGGGTGCCTGGGTGGCTCAGCTGTTAAGCGTCTGCCTTCAACTCAGGTCATGATCCCAGGGTCCTGGGATCGAGACCCACATCGGGCTCCCTGCTCAGCGGGAAGCCTGCTTCTCCCTCTTCCACTCCCGCTGCTTGTGTTCCCTCTCTTGCTGTCACTCTCAAATAAATAAAATCTTAAAAAAAAAAAGTTAATGAGCTTTTTTTCTTTCATATCACTTATTGTTTTTTTTCTTCTTTTCCAGAATTTTATAGAAGTGAAGTGATTAAGAATTCCTTGGTAAGTTTGCTTTCTGGCAGGTACACTTGACTAAGGTCCATAACTCCTGTTTCAGAAAACGCTGAGACATAAGTTCAAGTTCAGTTCTGGTATTTATTATGATACTTCTACAGTTAAATCTTCTGTTTAGTTATTGCTTAAATTTTCATTGATTTATTCATTGATGTATCTCTCATGCTTAGAACATGCCTGGCACATAGTAGGTGCTTGATAAATATTTGCTGAATGAACTGATATTTCCTCTGTTAAAAACCTCAGTGTTTTTTTTTCTATTCATATTCTGTAATTCTGTTAGTTTTATTCACAGGGTTTTTTTTTTCTAGTTGATTTACCAAACATAAATGATGACTTTGTTTAGATAAGGTTCTTAAGAATTATATGTCTAGCGGCATTGCATAGGATCCTCCCACTTATTTTTTAGTGGTGGCATTGCTAAGGTAGAAAGTTGGAAGTGTCCTACTTTTGATAATGTACACATGAGATATTTGCATAAATGGCTCAGTTTATTGGGCCATGTTGATAAAAAAGGACTTTATGGGAATTATATACTTTTAGTGGTCAAGACTATACTGGATTTGGCCTCTGTCCACTTTTTCAACCTCATTTCTTAGTACTTTTCCTTACTCATTGTGCTCCAGGCCTACCTCATTTTTTTAGTGCTTCAAACATGCCGAGCCTGTCTTCTTTCTTATGTCTAGAACACTTGTTTTCCCAGCTCTTCGTTTCCCCAGAGAAGATGTCTCTGAGGTCTCAGTTACAGAACTTTGGTTAGGTCTTCTGTGACCATGCCATTGAAAGTGGTTCCCTTTCTCCTGGTCACTCTTTTTTTACGTCACCTGTTTTATTTTCTTTAGAGCATTCATCACTCTTGGAAACTTTTGTTCACTCATTTGTTTGTGTTGATTACCTGTCTCCCACCTACTAGAACATAAGTTCCATGAAAGCAGGGACCTTGCCTAGAGTCTAGAATAGTATAGATACTCAGTAAATACTTGTTAGATGAATAAATGGATATCAGTGATGTTTACAGAATCCTTTTACATATGTGTTCCATTTTGATCCTTAGAACAACGTGTAAGGAGATGAGGTAGGTCTTAAGGAACTGACATCCAGAGAGGCCCAACAACTTTTGTAGTCACATAACTGTAGGGCCAGATCCAAAGTTCAGACCTCTGTCTTCAGGTCTCTGCTACTCTTTCCTCTTTATCAAGCTGCCTTCTAAATGTCTCTAAAATAGAATAATAAGTTTGGATCCTAGGCCAGACAGTTTCCTTGAGCCTGTTTCTGAGGAGCTCCAATCACCAGTTACAGCTCTTGTTCTACATATATTAAATGACTAGCACCATACCTGACACATAGTAGCCAATGAGTCAATATTAGTTTCTCTTCCTCCCCTGGCTCAGGTGAAAATAGAAGTGTCCTGCAGACCACGGAGAGCTGGGGAAGAGTGGGTGCTTGCAGGGGAAGATAGAATAGAATTTCACCTTGATTTATTCTACCCCCCTTTTGATAGTCAAAAGTCTAGTTGGGAATGGTTTTACACCATCCCATTGCTTTTCCTCTGGATTTGTGTCATAGTGGACCCTGTGCTAATAGTTCTACTTTAGTGTATTGTCCTACCTTATTGTATTGTATTTACTTGCTATTCACTTGACTTTCAAGTTCCTATTTCTAAACACCATCTCTTTGAATGTTAACTTTTCACCTCTTTTTGGCTCCTGTCTTCTGTTGCTTCTGAAATGTCTGTGAGGTTTTGATATCTTCATCCCTGGTGTACTTAGGTTGAATAAATGTTTTATAAAAATATTGTAGAATGGATATCAGACAAGGGAGAGATTTGGACAGAAGACTTCGAAGGTCCTTTCAGGTTACAGTTTGTCCTGTAGTTGTTTCCTGGGGATCCCACTTGGAGCGTTTGTGTCCATTGTGATTGTTCATGAACGGTTTCCTCTCCCAAAGTAGATGACAGCTTTTGGAGGTCAGGAGATTGCTTGAATCTCTTTATGTCCCTCTAGCTCCCAGTGTACTTCTTGGGAGTTGTTGGATAAATGTTGATTTATGTTTCCTTTTAAGGATATTCTTTGAGATTATGATCTTTCTGGCAAGGATTCTTTTCTTTCTTTTATAGCTTAATATAGGTTTGATAAACTACCGTTCATTTTTTCTTTTGTTTTGGAAAGGACTCTTCCTTCTTTGTTTTTTGCTAAATCATTGTGACTGGTTCAGATTAATGGGCATTGAGTACCACAGGAGTCAGTAGCCTTCAGAGAATATGCTGGAGATGGCACATTATTACCTCCCTGCTTGCTGTTTCTGAAGAACCATGGATGAGCAAAATTTGTTGTTTTTTTTCCCTGCTTAGGAGTTGGTGATTCTTAAGCTGTTGTGATATTTGCTGAATAGAGTTAGTGATTTAAATGCTCTTATTCCTCCTGGTTGCCATTTGTGCTTGGCACATAGAAGGTGCTCAGCAAGTGTTTCTTAATGAATGGATTCCTCCATAAATATGTTTATTGACTGACTTGTAAGTTATATCCTGAACCCCCAATCCTCAATTAGCTATTAAAGATGAGGCAACGTAATGCTTCATTTATTTTTAGCTGAAGCTTTGGGTAAATTTTCACTCTGGTGAACTAAGTTGGACTCTGGTAAGCTTGTATTCTTTTTTTACTCCTATAACTTCAAGGCTTCATCTCTTTTCTCTAGCTTTATATTTTTAGCTTGATCCCCAGACCACAGTGGCTGCTTTTGCCATTATGAAGTCAAAGGAAACATGGAAAATGGACACAAGGTTAAAAAGAATGTTTTCGTCCAAAGATTGAATTGTCCATATGTGCCTATCCCTTGCATCTTTCTAACTTTTGGGTCCTGCAGATGAGTGCTGCATGCTGCCAGAGTTCTCTGCTCTGCCTGGTACATCCGCCACTGCCCTCATGTGGCTGCTGAGCACTTAGAACGTGGTGAAGTAATACTGGAGACCTAAAGTTTTACTTTTATTTAATTTTAATTTAAATAGCCACCAGTGGCTAATGGATATTGTATTGGACAGCATGGTTCTGGATGCTTCTGAAGAGCTTTCTTACAATCTGTAACATTAGCAGGAAGAGGTTTCCCTTTTTGTGTGCTTTGAAAAAACAAAACTTTGGGGGTGCCTGGGTGGCTCAGTTGGTTAAGGGACTGGCTCTTGATTTCAGCTCAGGTCAGGGGATCGAGCCCTGTCTGGGGCTTTGTACTCAGTTTGGAGTCTGCTTGAGATTCTCTCTCTCTCTCTGCCTATGCCCTGCCCCTACTCTCTCTCTCTCTAAGTAAATAAAAATCTTTAAAAAACAAAAAACAAAGAACTTTGTACTTATACCACTTGTACCATCCTAAAGCAGTATAATAACTGTTCGTACGGTTGTCTTAGCTTCTTTAATATATATGATAACCTTATAAAGGCAGGGACCTGTATGCTTCATCTTTATAACCTCCGTAGCCATTGTGCATGGCTTGTATTTGGCAAACAAGTAAGAAAAAATAGCCTAAGCCAAGTTATTTCTAAGATTCACCATTAATTTATGTTCACCAAGAAAAATAAACATTTCTAATTAAATTGAAACACAGGGCCTTCGTAATAGTCCTGAATGAGTTGTGATTCGCTCTTCCTAGCCTCTTGTTACTTTGAAATTTCTTTTACCCATTCCAAGGAATTTATTTAGCAGTCTTTCCTTCCTTTAGGGGAGGTATATTGCTTGACCTGTGATGGGACTCTTTTGTATCTCAGTAGCAAAATATAAGTACACTTTATCAATCTGTGGGAATTTCATTTAGTCTTATAGAAAAGGATGGTTGAGATTTTCTCTTCATTGACAAATATTTGCTTCTCTAATACCAAATTCATGTTTTGTTGCTTTATATCTGTGCCTTTTTGCCCACACAAAAACTTAATACTTTTTATTAAAGTTTAACATACATAAAGAAGGGTTTACAGTTCTTAAATATACAACTTGATGAATTTTCTGAAATTGAATATACTGGTATAACCAGCATCCAGGTCAAGAAAGAGAGTATTTTTAGTGCCCGAGAAGGCCCCTCATGCCTACTTCAGTTACTGCTACTGTCCTGACTTAACATCATAAATTAATTTTACCTACTTTTTTTTTTTAAAGATTTTATTTATTTATTCGACAGAGAGAGAGACAGCGAGAGCAGGAACACAAGCAGGGGGAGTGGGAGAGGGAGAAGCAGGCCTCCCGCAGAGCAGGGAGCCCGATGCAGGGCTCGATCCCAGGACCCTGGGATCATGACCTGAGCCGAAGGCAGTCCCTTAACGACTGAGCCACCCAGGTGCCCCTAATTTTACCTACTTTTAAGCTTTACAGAAATGAAATCATACAGTATGGACTCCTTTGTGTCTGACTTGCACTTTATATTGAAAGAATCTCAACTGTGTATTTAAGAGTCATTCATATTGTGGGTATATTTGTAGTTTGTTTAGTCTATAATATTGCATTGTGTGAATGTACCAGAATTTATCCCTTCTTCTGTTGATGGGCATTTGGTTAGTTTCTAGTTTTTGAGCTAATATGAGTAGTGCTGCCGTGAACATTCTCGTGTATATCTGTTGGTTGAACCTATGTGTACATTTCTGTTAATATGATACGTATCTAGGAGTGGACCTGCAGGGAATATTCATATGATCCACTTTAGTATATATTGCCAAATAGCTTTTCCAAATTCTTGTTTCATTTACACTCTAGCCAGCAGTCTTTGAGAGTACTGGGTTACTCCACATTGTTGTAATCACTTGCTGCTTTTTTAACCTTTTGAATTTAAAAATTTGGTAGGTATTATATACAGGGTTTTTGTTTGTTTGTTTGTTTGTTTCAATTTAAACCCAGAGAGATATTTTAAATGGCAATTAAACTCAGCACAGGTAGGGCGGACATCATGCCTAACTTCAGCGTGCCTAATTTAAGAGTTTAAGAACAGCTATTTTTATTTAAAGTTGTGCAGGTGACACCTGGTGACTGCCACCTGGCGGTCAAAAATAGTAGAACCTTATTGATCTTAACATTTCTAAAATTAAAATTCATCTTACAATGTGAAGGAAAGTGCATGTTAGAATTAATGATAAGTTGGACTATGTTACATGGTAATGAAAATAATGGGGTAAAATAAAGCAGAATAAAAAGTATCTGGCAGGGCTGGTTGCTGGTTTTCTATGGTAGTCACATAGACGAAATGTCACATAGATGAAATCATTTGAACAGACACCTGAAAGAAGTGAGGGAGCAAGCTATGTACCTGTGTGGGGGAAGACTGTTGCAGGCCAGGAAGCAGGAAAGTACAAAGACAGGAGTCTTTAAGAACTGGCTAAGAAGCTAGTCTGGCTGGGGTGGGGACAGAGGAATTGAGGGTCAGGGCAGCAATGGAAATGACCTGGAGAGATAGGAGATGATGGTCAAAGGCTGGCCAGCAGGAGAGAGATTTGGGCAGGGATATAGTTACAGGTCACACAAAATTGGGGGTAGACATGGGCGCCTGGGTGGCTCATTTGGTTAAGTGACTGTCTTCAGCTCAGGTCATGATCCTGGTGTCCCAGGATCAAGTCCCGCATCGGGCTTCCTGCTCAGCAGGGAGTCTCCTTCTCCCTCTGACCCTCCCCCCTCTCATTGCTCTCTCCGTCTCTCATTCTCGCTCTCTCAAATAAATAAATAAATAAATAAAATCTTTAAAAAAAATTAGGGGTAGACAAAGACACTGAAAATACTCATTTTTCTTTTTTTTTTTAAGAATTTATTTGTTTGACAGAGAGAAACACAGTATGAGAGGGAACACAAGCAGGGTGAGTGGGAGAGGGAGAAGCAGACTTCCTGCAGAGCAGGGAGCCCGATGCGGGGCTCAGTCCCAGGACCCTGGGATCATGACCTGAGCTGAAGGCAGACGTTTAACGACTGAGCCACCCAGGCGCCCTTCATTTTTCTATTTTCTAATGTCCCTACCACAGTGCTTCACCCAGAGAAGTCCAATATATGCCTATTGCATTGAGTAACTGAATAATCCACCTTTGACAGGCTAGATGGTGGAGATGTGTCTCCAAGTTACAAGTCAGAGTCATGGTTTCTTCTGAGATATATTTAACATAGAACAATTAGTTGTCAGTGTACAATTCATCTTTAAAGGTCTCTGGCTTCAGCTAGCCATATTCTCCAAACCATTTGTTAACTTTTGGATTTTGTTGTTGTTGTTCAGGAGGAGATTAGATTGAAGGGTCATTGGTTAATAACTAAAATGATTGAAGCAGTAAGAATGGAAGTAACTAAATTCTCTACAGTTGATTTTGTATATTCTCAAAAGTACAGATGAATTATGCAATGAATCCATATGTACCCATCTTTAACAATTATAAAGTTGATCGTTAGATACTTTTACAAAAAGGGAATTTTTAAACTTTTATTACAAAATTAAATCTCATGGTGGGAGTAAGAGCAGTAGTAGTTTGTGTGTGTGTTGAAATTTGTCTGTACATGTGTGTTTCTTTAATAAATAAGAGGTATCAGTTATAAAGTACCCACCTGTGATTCTAGTCGTGTGTTGGATGCCTGTTGTACATTGGTTGTTATCCTGATAGCAGTGCTACAAGGTAAGATATATGCCTGTTTGATAGTTAGGGAGCCTGAGGTTCATACAGGCTGGGAAACTTGCTCTAGGGCCCCAGGCCAGTCGTCACTGGTCAAACTGATGTTGGAGAGCCCCGCTCATTTATAGCATTGTGCTACCTTCCTTATGTCACACTGCCTTCAGCTTCCTTCCTTCAACTGATTCAGTGTCTGCTAGAGGTCTCGTAGAGGTCAGTGATGGGCCTTGTAATTGAATAAGCAAAGGTCTAGAGCATGTGTTTTTGGGGAAAGCATGTAACATAATTATCAGAATCATAATTTGGTTGGAATTTTGACTGCCTGAGCTGTTTTTAAATCTTTGGGAAAAAACTGAACGGTATACTTTTTGTGAGTTACTGGACTGCGTGATTGTCAAAGTTTATGTTTCAGTTGAATTGTAACCAAATAAATTAACATTTCATCTCTTTGGGTGTGTGTATGTGAGTAGAGAGTTGGCTCCTCTTGATTATGCCAAATTATGTTACCCTGTATTAAACTGCATCATCTTTGGGGTTTTCTAACTCCTGTCTGGTCAACTACATGATATGGGGGGAGACTAAGATAATTGACACATAGCAATTATGGTACCAGGGAAGAACAGGATTCTTTGAAAACACTGTAGGAGTATTATTTATCTCATTTTAAGAGAGGCTGGCTAGGGTTTCTAACTGAAACTAATTTCTAAGTTGAGATGTGAAGGATGAGTAGAGGTGAATTAGATAGGGAAAGAGAGTTTATTGGGTTGAGAAATAACTACTGCTTATAAAATCAGCATGCAATTTCCAAGAGTTATCTTGTATGTTTAGAGAAATTGTTATGAATTCTTTTTTTTTTATATTTTTTTAAAGATTTTATTTATTTATTTGAGAGAGAGAGAATGAGAGAGAGACAGCATGAGAGGGAAGAGGGTCAGAGGGAGAAGCAGACTCCCCGCTGAGCAGGGAGCCCGATGTGGGACTCGATCCCGGGACTCCAGGATCATGACCTGAGCCGAAGGCAGTCGCTTAACCAACTGAGCCACCCAGGCACCCCTGTTATGAATTCTTAAGTTGTGTTTCTTATGACCATATATTTGTTATTAGGTGATAAGAACGGTGATAGTTTATGAGTGTTTTGGAATTTCTTTTACAAGTGTGTTTCTTTAATAAAAAAGCAGTCATTGAGCAGCGTTATGGAGAAGTTGTCCTGGCTAAATAATGAGTTTAGATTCCCCTGTGGGTAGTGAGTAGGCAGTGAACTTTTCAAAGCCATAAATATCCTGATATTCTGCCACTGTACTTCTGGTGAATATGGTATAGGTCCCTAGATCATCTTAGTACTTGAATGGTTTGTTCCCTCTAGAAAATGGGCTGACGTGTATAGGTTAAATATAAATAAAAATTATCTGGGTCTTTATAATAACATTATTGGGCAATAAAGTCTTTTAATGTCTGGCAGACTATATCGGTCTGTGTCTGAATGTTCCGACTCAGGAATTGTCGCTCTTTGTCTGGCATCTGCTTCTTGAAAGTATAAAGGAAGGGCATTGTAATGAGAATACTGATAAGAGCTGTGCTCTATTAATGTTGTATTGGCTTAGACAAGAAACCCATGTCATCTATTCAACTGTATGATTCAATTTCAGAACACCACTCTCACTTTCAAAGGCTTTTAATTTATTTCAGAATGAAGTATTTACAAATATTTAATACAACAACTGCCCCCCAAGTCTTCCCTCTCCCTGATGCAATATGGCCATTCGGATATATTCACCAAGTCTTTTCCTTTTTTCATTTTGGAAAGGGTGGTTACTTCATGCTTTTTTGGTGCTTTATTACTCTGATCTCATTACTCTGAGAGTGAGAATTTGATTACTATGTCATAATCTAGGGGACATGTACTTTTGTTGAGAGGTGGTCTTATACATGAGAGTAAATGGCTACCTTTTCAGTTGGTATAATTTGAAGGCCAGGAAGGTCCTCCAACACCTTTAGACATTGGACTTTAAGGCCTGAATTTACATCATGAAGAGATATCTTTATTTGATTTATTGCTGCAGGTTCCTCTTTTTAAGATGCTGTATTTTTTTCTGCTATTGGGTCTTTAAAGAATATAGTTTCATTACTTTTTATTGAGATAGAGCACACATTGCAGTAAAGGGCAAAAATAATAGCCTGATGACTTTTCAAAGGGAATAGATCAAGAAGTAGAACACTATCAGCACCCCTGTGTTCTCCCTCTAGGTCACTCCCTCCTCCCAAGGAGAACCACTGTCCTGACTTCAAGCACCATTGATTAGTTTTGCTTGTTTTTGAATATATATATATATTTTGAATATACACACACACACACATATATATAGCATGTCCTCTTTTACTTAGCATTACATATATGAGATTCATCCATATTGTTGCATGTAGTAGTTTATCAATTGTAATGACATGTCCTTTGGTGAACATGTGTATGCATTTCATTGCTGTTAGGTATATACTTAGGAGTGGAATCAAGTGCTGGGTCATAGGTTACTTTCAGCTTTAGTGTATACTTCCAAATAGTTTTTCAAAATGGTTATACCAGTTACATCCCTAGCAGCACTGTGAGGTTTTTAGTTGCTCTACATCCTTCTCCAAACTTGGTATTATCTGTTTTTAAAATTTTAGCCATTCTGGTTGGACAGCAGTATTGCACTATGTTTTTAATTTACATTTCCTCATACACTATTCTAATTGAGTAACTTTTCTGGTTTTATGCTCTTATTGGCCATTTAGATTCTCTCTCTTTTTTTTTTTAAGATTTTACTTATTTGAGAGAGAGACAGAGAGAGCACAAGCAGGAGGAAAAGGACAAGCAGACTCCCCACTGAGCCGGGAGCCTGACACGGGGCTTAATCCCGGGACCCTGATATCATGACCTGAGCTGAAATCAGGGCTTAACTGACTGAGCCACCCAGGAGCCCTCTTTTTTTTTTTTTTTAAATAAAGTGCATGTTCTGGAAAAATATGCCAATTAATGCCAATTAGGAATAAACAAATTCTATGCAAGGACTTGACACCTTTTTAAATTTATAGAATATATTTGATCTAACTTGATAGTTTAATTAGTTCTGTTTTCATGCGTCCTGTTTTTGACTATTCGAGGATAGTGGAGTTGGTGATCTGTTGAATTCAGTTAGGTGAAATGTTATCATTTGAATTTTTCGTATCTACATCACATTTTTTTTTGGTCTCCCTCCCCTCCCCTTTCCTATTTAGGGGACATTATTTACCTTTTTCTCATTGACTCAAGCTTATCATGAAGAACATCACATCTTCTACTAGAGTCATCCTTCAGGGGCTGCCTAGGACATAAAGCCCAATTGCTTTATGCTGAATGGTCCCCAGCAGCATGGCCTGTCTCCTATATAGAAGTTACTTGATGTTATCACTGTTTTTGTTTTTTTATTTTTCATTGTTATCATGTCTTTAAAGTCAGATATGTAGACTTTGACTTCTTGCTCCAGATATAACCAAAGCTATGACCTTAGGCAAGTTACTTCATGGTTTATAGTATCAGTTTCTCCTTTGAAAAATTGGGATGAAGCTGTCCACAGGACTTTGAGTTTTGTCAAGATAAAGTATAGCTGATCTGTAATGAATGCTTCATTCTTGTAGTAATATTCTAGCCTTTGCTGTCATGTTTACTTACTTACTTGTGTCTCAGCCCTGCTCAGGGGTATAGTGTGGTGATAGGGCAGTAAGGGCAAGTTTGAATCATGTGAAGTGACCCCAGTTCCTTTTGCCCAGAGAATGGGGCACAGGTAGAGGGCAAAGTTCTTTCTTCCTCTTTCTGCCTCTGACTGTGGGATCTAAAACAAGGAAATTGTTGACAATCTCATGAGGCCCTTTTGTTCTAAATTC
Organism: Eumetopias jubatus; assembly: GCF_037043125.1. NCBI lineage: Eukaryota > Metazoa > Chordata > Mammalia > Carnivora > Otariidae > Eumetopias > Eumetopias jubatus. The sequence continues at coordinate 57,013,040 of NW_028274819.1, forward strand.
TGTCTTCTGTGCTTTATTGGGGAGAAAAAAACCCAAGAACCACACACACACACAAAAAAGTGAGGGGAATTTTAGAGACCTAGGTTGAAATTCTGGTGCTGTGTTTACTAGGAGACCTTAGACAAGACCCTTAGCTACTGTGTTTCATTGATTCTAAGATGCACATTTTCCCCAAGTTTAACACCTCTGAAATCTAGATGCATCTTAAAATCATTACTACTACTTTTTTTTTTTTTAAGAGAGAGAGAGAGAATCTTAAGCAGGCTCCATGCCCAGCATGAGCCAGACACAGGGCTTGATCTCAGGACCCTGAGATCATGACCTGAGCCAAAATCAAGAGTGGGATGCTTAACTGACTGAGCCCTCAGCCACCCTTTTATTAATGGCACATAAAATAATGATGCATCTTATAATTGGTGGTATCTCAGATTTGATGAAATGACATTTTGTCTTTTTAACTATTGAAGTTAACAAGTTGTCTTATTTACATCAGGTGAACTTATTGTTGAGAGGAACAGGGCTATTTTATTTAAACAGATAGATACTTCTGCTGTGTAATGCTAGGATAGGCATTCTTCTGTGTCCATTTCATATATATCTGACTTTATATAGTACTTACCACTGATAAGTGTTAAATGACAGCTATTACTATAATTATTATTCTTTTTAAGCCTTATTAATTTTTAAAGATTTTATTTTATTTATTTATTTGAGAGAGAGAGAGAGAGAGCACAAGAGGGGGTAGGGTCAGAGGGAGAAGCATACTCCCTGCAGAGCAGGGAGCCTGATGCGGGACTCGATCCTGGAACTCCAGGATCATGACCCGAGCCGAAGGCAGTTGCTTAACCAACTTAGCCACCCAGGCGCCCTATTCTTTTAAAGCTTAAAACTCTGTGAAGTGGTAGTTGTTCTGGTTTTTATAAGTGAGTATTTTAAGATACGGAGGGGATTATGTGGTTTAACAGTATAGTTTGATTTCAGCCCTTGCCTCTCTACCATACTGCCTCTCAGCTCTCTGTTTGATAGACTGAAGCCTGAAGGTACATTACTTCACAAGCCAGTGGTTCTCTTTGGTTGATTGTCTTCTGTTGTTACATCCACATTTCTAGTGATCACTTTGGTGTCTACAGAGATTAGTGACCAAAGTTTGTGCTCAGATATTTAAATGAAATTCTACCCTTATTTAGCAGGGCTACTAAAACAGTTGTAGTGAGATAGATACTGGGGGTCATATAAGAATGGAATTCTGTTGATCTTAGGTTAAAATTCTTGGGTAGCTGGAATTTATTTGTTTATGATTCAATATAAAACTGATTACATAAACGTGCTGCTTTACTGTGTTATCATCGTGCTATTTATTGATGGTCTTTCAGTATCCTCAGACATCCATATCCATTGATCAGACATTCATTCACTCATGCAGCAAAAATGTATTGAGTGCATACCATGGACTTTTCAAGCTTTGAAGATGTTGTAAACAAATCAGACAGTGTACCTGTCTGTCAAAGCTTTTATTTTAGTTGAAGGAAATCACACAATAAAAATATCAAAATATAAGTGAAAAGATATATCGGGCATAAAGTACTATGAAATTGGAAGTCATGTCTTAGCTCCAGAAGCTTCAAAAACCAAACCCACAAAACACTTACCAGTATAGCCCCTAAAACAAAAACAAGCACTACCCTACTCCCCTTCCTGCTTTACTCAGAAAAATAAATGCCACAGAGCCAAGAACAATTACCCTTATATGAGGACTTTTTGATTTACTGATTCATATAACATGAAAATTGTTAATTTAATAAGATTGATTATATTTACACTTACAATGAAAGCCCTAACATTTAATATAGAGGAAATAAATGAAAGTAATCTGTATTGTAGTTCAATTCTATTGATGTCATTAGAGCTCCTTAATGTTTTGACTTTTCAGAATGTTTTAAGTATCTGAATGATTCTCTCTTTTTTTAAAAAGATTTTTAAGAAAGATTTTATGTATTTGAGAGAGAGAGAGCTAGAGAGGGTGAGAGCATGAGCAGGGGGAGGGGTAGAGGGAGAGGGAGAAGCAAATTCCCCGCTGAGCAGGGAGCCCGATGTGGGACTTGATCCCAGGACCCTGGGATCATGACCTGAGCCAAAGGCAGATGCTTAACCAACTGAGCCATCCTGAATGATTCTCTTAATGAACAATAAAATTCTTTCAGAGCGTAAAGTTGACCTTGTCATTCTTAACCTTAAAACCTTTCAGTGGCTCCTCCACATCTTGTACAGAGTAAAGTACTCCTTGGCAAGGCATGAAAGATCCTTTAGGTTTTTTTTTTTTTTTTTTTTTTTTTTTTTAATTTTTAGGTAATCTCTACACCTAACATGGGGCTCTAATTCAGTGACCCTGGGATCAAGAGTCTGGTAGACCAACTAAGCCAGCCAGGTGCCCCCAAAGATCCTTCAGTGTAGCTGCTGGTTTATCTTGAGCTTTGTGTCCTGCTAGCATCCCAGGAGTTGTCTTAGCTCCCCGAGCACACCTTGCTACATCACCCTGCTGAGCCCTTGTTTATTGTGGTCCCTATGCCTGAAGTTCCTTATTTTCACCTGGGGAAATCCTGTTTGTCCTTTGAAAGCCAAGTTTCACAGCCTTTGTGGTGATGTCTTTCCCCTATTCCTTCAAAGTTTATTATTCCCTTCTGTGCTACTGTGTAACCTTGTGCATAATTCTGTTACTGAACTTTTCATGAGATAATGTAATTATTTAAATGCGGGTTTGAATCTAATAAGCTGGAGGTACTTTGAGGCCTTTGTTTATGTGTTGCTTCTTAATAATTGTGTGTCTTAAGTATTGAATAAATAAATGAATTACCATATGAAGCCATATTAATAAGAAATTAGAATATATTCTTCTAATGACTATAATAAATAAGCAGCAAAATTCAGAAGTACTGGTGGTCATTCTGAGGAACTGCGTGCAGCATGGACTTCCCTTCTAGGTCAGGGCCCGCTAATGCTCTGGAGAAGCCTGGAGAACAGGCAGAGCTGTGAGGGGGACTTAATCACTGAGGTGGCTAAGGGATCTATTTCTGCTGGTTTTGGCTGGAGAAGAGCTAGCTCTGGCCTTGTCAGGATGGAGAATTCAGAGCCCTCCCAGGGTGTTGAGCCCCTACTTGTGTGTCTGGTGCCTTGGGGTATTGTTCTATGAGGGAGATTTAGTATCTACTTTGACAGAGGAGAAACAAATTCAGGGGGCCTAAACAGGTTTCTCCAGCTCACCACACGAACATGACCTTGTTTGGTTGGTTGGTTTTGTTTGGGTTTTGTTTAGTTTGAAGACCGTTGGGGACCCATGTGGTTCCTGGTCCTCTGCTCCCTTCATTCACCCTCTCCCTGGCTGACCTGGCTCGCGACATGGTTGCTCCTTCCACCTTCACCTCTCCTCTGGGCTCCAGACTGCCACCTGACATCTGCACTCACATGTCCCAAAGGCATCTCACCACTGGCCCGTTGGAGTGGGGACTCCCGGTTCTCTTGCCCACCCCTGCCCCCACACCACACCGCTTTGCCTCTGCCAGGCTTGCCCTGCACAGAAAACAGCACATCATCTGCCCAGTTAGTTGTTTGAGGCAGAGACCCAGGAGACGTTCTAGATTCCTCCCTTAGCTGGCCCTCACCTTCACCCATCAGCAACTCCTATCACATCTAGTTCGGAAACACCTCCCCCTTACGTGTCCCATCTCCGTTCTCCGCCTCCCAGACCGTCTCCCGCAGGCACCACTGCACTAGCCTCCGGGCTGATGTTCCTCCTCTTCTTGGTTTCTTCACGCAGCAAATGGTTATTGGGTGTGCGTGTATTCTTTACAGGTATACCTCATTTTACTGCACTTACTTTATTGCGCTTTGCAGATAATGTTTTTACAAATTGAATGTTTATGGCAACCCGACTTTGAGAAATTCTATTGGTGCCATTTTTCCAAATACATTTGCTCACTTCCTGTCTCTGTGTCATGTTTTAGTGATTTTCGCAATATTTCAAAATTTTCATTATGATCATACTTGTTTTTTTTTAAGATTTTATTTATTTGTCAGAGAGAGAGAGAGAGCACAAGCAGGGGAGGGGCAGAGGGAGAGGGAGAAGCAAGCTCCCCGCTGAGCAAGGAGCCTGATGGGGGATTCCATCCCAGGACTCTGGGATTATGACCTGAGTGGAAGGCAGATGCTTAACCAACTGAGTCACTCAGGTGTCCCATTGTGATTATACTTGTTATGGTGATCTGTGACATTGCTGTCACAATTGTTCTGGGGCACCAGGCATTGCACCCATGAAGACAGTGAACTTAATTGATAAATGTTGTGTGTGTTCTGACTGTTCCACAGACCAGCCATTCCCCCACCTCTCTCCCTCTCTTCAGGCCACTCCCTATTCCCTTGAGATACAACAATATTGAAATTAGGCCAGTTAATAGCCCGACAGTGGCCTCTTAAAAGTTCAAGTGAAAGAGTCACATGCCTCTTTAAATCACAAGCTAGAAATGAATAAGCTTAGTGAGGAGAGCATGTTGAAAGCCAAGATATACTGAAAGCTAGGCCTCTTGCACCAAACAGTTAGCCAAGTTGTGAATGTTAAAGGAAAAGTGCTTGAAGGATATTAAAAGTACTACTCCAGTGAACACACAATGATAAGAAAACGAAATAGTCTTATTGCTGATGTGGAGGAAGTTTGAGAGGTTTGGATAAAAGATCAAACCAGCTACAACATTCCCTTAAACCAAAGCCTGATCCAGAGCAAGACCCTAACTCTCTTTGATTACATGAAGGCTGGGTGGCATGAGGAAGCTGCAGAAGAAAAGTTGAAGCTAGCAGAGGTTGGTTCATGAGGTTTAAGGAAAGAAGCCATGTTTATGAGGTTTAAGTGCAAGGTGAAACAGCAAGTGCTGATACAGAATCTGCAGCAAGTTATCCAGAAGACCTGGTGAAGATAATTAATAAGGTGGCTACACTAAACAACAGATTTTCGACGTACATGAAACAGCCTTCTTATTGGAAAAAGGTGCCTTCTAGGACTTTCACAGCTAGAGAAGTCAATGCCTGGCTTCAAAGCTTCAAAAGGACAGGCTGACTCTCTTGTTAGAGGCTATGCTGCTGGTGATTAAGTTGAAGCCAATGTCATTTACCATTTTGAAAATCTTAGGGCCCTTAAAAGTTATGCTAAATCTACTCTGCCTGTGCTCTATAAATGGAGCAAGAAAGCCTGAATGGCAGCACATCTGTTTACAACATGATTTCATGAATCTTTTAAGCCCACTGTTGAGATCTGCTCAGAAAAAGATTCCTTTCAAGATGTTACTCCTCATTGACAATGCACCTGGTCACCCTGTTCTGATAGAGATGTACAGTGAAATTAACATTGTTTTTGTGCTTGCTGACACAACATCCATTTTGTAGCCCATATGGATCAAGGAGTCATTTCAACTTTTTAGTCTTACTATTTAAGAAATACATTTTGTAAGGCTATAGCTGCTGTAGGTAGTGATTCCTCTGCTGAATCTGGGCAAAGTCAATTGAAAACCTTCCAGGAAGGATTCACCATTCTAGATGCCATTAAAGAACATTTGTGATTCATGGGAAGAGGTCAAAATATCAGTATTAACAGGAATTTGGAAGAAGGTGATTCCAACCCAAATAAATGACTGTGAGGTGTTCAAGAGTGGAGGGAGTGACTGCAGATGTGAAAATAGCAAGAGAACTTGAATGAGAGGTGGAGTCTGAACATGTGACTGAATTGCCGCAATCTCATGATAAAACTTGAACAGATGAGCAGTTACTTCTCATGGAAGAGCAATGAAAGTGGTTTCTTGAGAAGGAATCTACTCCTGATGAAGATTTTGTGAAGATGGTTGAAATGACAAAAAAGGATTTAGAAATTACATAAACTTGGTTGATAAAGCAGTGGTAGGTTTGAGAGGATTGATTGTAATTTTGAAAGAGGTTTTGCTATGGGTAAAATGCTATCAAACAGTATCACATGCTACAGAGAAATCATTCGTGAAAGGAAGAGTCAATCAATCAATGCAGGAAACTCCATTGTTGTCTTATTTTAAGAAATTGCCACATCCGCCCTAGCCTTCAGCAACCACCACCCTGATGAGTCAGCAGCCATCAACACTGAGGCAAGACCCTCCACCAACACAAAGATTGTGACTCGCTGAAAGCTCAGATGATGGTTACATTTTTAAGCAATAAAGTACTTTTTAATTAAGGTATGTACATTGGTTTTTTTTTTTTAGACATGATGCTGTTATACACTTAATAGACTGTGGTATAGTGTAAACATAAATGCACTGAGAAACCAAAAGATTCATTTGACTTGCTTTAGTTTGGTACTTGCTTTATTGTGGTGGTCTGGGACCAAACTGCAATTATCTTTGAGGTATGCTTATACCATTATCATCCCCATTGTGTTAATTAGATGTCTTCCTGGTTTATTTAAGTCTGCAATTTGATATATTTTTGAGGTGTTTTGGTTTTCAAAAACAAAATGATTTATAATCTAATTGAAATAATTGTAAACAAATTAGAGTCTTCATGCTTTCCTTTCCATCAACAGAATCCAACGTGGCGGAGTCTTGATTTTGGAATAATGCCAGACCGTCTTGATACATCTGTGTCTTGTTTTGTGGTGAAGATATGGGGTGGAAAGGAGAACATCTACCAGCTTTTGATTGAATGGAAAGTCTGTTTGGATGGGCTGAAATACTTGGGTCAGCAGGTAACTTTTAGACTGTAGTTTTGAGTATTTGTCTTCTCTAAACCTACCTAACCTTTTTGTATATTCTTTAGATTCTACATTTCCTATTATAGAGAACCTTTATGATTGTTTACTTAATTATAGAAAATTTTTTTAAAATATCCTTTATTTTTTATTTATTTTTTTTACATTTTTTAAAAGATTTTAATTATTTATTTGAGAGAGAGAGAATGAGAGATAGAGAGCACGAGAGGGAAGAGGGTCAGAAGGAGAAGCAGACTCCCTGCTGAGCAGGGAGCCCGATGTGGAACTCGATCCTGGGACTCCAGGTTCATGACCTGAGCCGAAGGTAGTCGCTTAACCAACTGAGCCACCCAGGTGCCCAATTATAGAAATTTTGAGTCATTGCCAAGTTTAAAAATAATTTTTAACTGAAGAAACTTAAAAAGAAGCACCCTAAGCTGTTAATTTAAGAGGAATTTTTTTTTTTTGTAGGAAAGAATATGCTTTCCCATAGCATTCTGCTTCTTCTATTTTATTGCACTTGATATTAGCCAAAAGACCAAGAAGCGATCTTCTGTTTTATTGGTTCTAAAAATTAGGTTGCAAATATGGAACATACTATTAAAAACTTCTCTTATGACCAGTAGAGTTGCATTATTTCGGGAAGAAAGAGAACTGCTGTTTATTTATTTATTTATTTATTATTTTTATTATTTTTTTTTTTGGAGAGCTACTACTGTTCATTGAGCACAGGGCTGACAAGTGCCTGACTTGCATGCTACTAACAAGTCCCTATGAGTGAGGTAGCTATTGGATCATAGCACTCTTTGTAAGCTGAGAAGTAGCTCCATAATCCCTTTGGACACAGTGTTCTGGGATGCAGCTAGTAATATATCAGAATTGCTGATGATATGAAACCTATTTACCATCCCCAGACATAGGTTATTATACTTAATATTTATAGCAGGCTTGTGAAGGTTGGTATTAGTGTCCTTATTTTCCAGATGGGAAAATTGAACCACAGAGAGTTTAATTACTCAAGATCACACTGCTAGGTAGAGCTAATATTTAAATCTAGGCCTGGCTGACTTACAGATTCATTCTTTGTGCTGTACCACACTGATATATACTTGTAGTCCTTGGTAACCTACCTTGGAATAAATGCTGTGTCTTTTTGTGATACCTGTGGGATACTGTTAAAGGTAACTCCAAAATTTATTTATTTATTTATTTATTTAGAGAGCATGCATGTGAATGGGGGTAGGGGGTTGAGGGGGCAGAGGGGGAGAGGGAGAGAGAGAAAGAGAGAGAGAGAGAATCTTAAGTAGGCTCCATACCCAGTGCAGAGCCTGACATAGGGCTCGATCTAAGGACCATGAGAAAATGACCTGAGCTGAAATCAAAAGTTGGTTGCTTAACCAACTGAGCCACCCAGGTGCCCCTGCTTTATTTCTTTTAAAGAAACAGTTTAATTCTACATATTTTTTTTTCAGATTAAAAAAACCCCTCTGCCCTCATTTTGCTTACCATATACTTTATTTTGTGTCTTCCTATAGTAGATCAGAACAATGCATGTAAGATATTTTCCATAACTGAATTCTAACTGCTGTAGATTCTTAAGCTTTTTTTGTTTTTATATTTTTCCTTCTGTTTTACGACTGATCTCAGCAAAAATTTATAAAATAATGACTTTTGGCTTAGGGCCTTTCTCCTCTCTTTCAGTATGAGATACTTGTTGCCTTTTGGCTGGCCAGCCAGAGCCCTGCACTGAGGTGCATACTTTTTCTGTCTTCCCACATACCATAGTTGGCTCGCTGTGGATAGACTGTGGTATTGAGCACTTATCTTCTGAAAGTACTTACATTTCATGGAGGATGATGCTTCTTAACATTAGAGTTGTATGGCTATAATTTGGTAGGGGAGTTTTTGGCCAAAGAAGATGGACTTCATGCTTTTCAACTCACATATTCCTTAGGTAGTGATCTTCTTGAAATACCCAACTGTGTTTATGTTGAACCTGCTCTAATTTCAGAGAGTCAGTTTTTGGGTGTCTTCTTACAAAGCTGGTTATGTGGGTATAACGGAGAACAAGAGCAAGAGAAAACATGTTTTTTAAGCCAATTAAAAACTTATCATTGTAGAAACCAAAACTCCCCTACAGAATAGATATAACAAGTAACATACGACTAGGAAATCAGATAAAATAAAATTACAAATTTTCAGAGGAAAGCAAGACTAAGATGTATCAGGAGAATAGCCAGAATTACTTAGGTTCATTGACTGATCATCTGCTTTCTACCAGATATTACTCTTACTGTTAAGGTTCCAGAGACGGATAAGACAAGATCCTTAGACTTGGTAAACTGATGATTGGTGAATACCTGCATAGACCTGCATGGTACCATACTGTTTTGATTGTTATAGCTTTGTAATATAATTTGGAGGAGTATATGGAAGAGGTATTTAGACAAGTTGGGGTAGAGTCAAGGAGGGCTGACTTTTGAATGAAACTTTTTTTACAGGTCAGGTTTGTTGGGGTATAATGTATATACAATGAAATTCACCCTTATAAGGTATGCAGTTCAGTGGGTTTGACAAATGTATAGTCTAGTAACCACCACAATGAATAATGCTGCTGTGAATATTTAAATATAGGTCTTTAGGTTGACATATGTTGTCATTTCTCTTGAGTAAATACATAGGAATGGAATTGCTGGGTCTAGTGGTAAGTGTATGTTGAAATTTATAAGAAACTGCCAAGTTGTTTTCCATTGTAGTGGGTTTTAGCCATTATGATGGATTTTAAATGGTTATCTTGTTGTGATTTTTTTTTTTTAAGTTTTAATTTTAATTACCCAGTGTTGATCACGAAAAGTGCCTTCCTTAATCCCTATCACCTACCTCCCCTTTGGTAACCACCAATTTTTGCTCTCTAGCTGAGTGTTTCTTGGTTTGTGTCTCTTTTTCCCCCCTTTGCTCATTTGTTTCATTTCTTAAATTCTACATGTGAGTGAAATCATATGGTATTTATCTTTTTCTGGTTGATTTATTTCACTTAGCATTATACTCTCGAGCTCCATCCATATCATTGCAAGTGGCAAGAATTCATTCTTTTTTATGGTTGAGTGATATTCACAGTTTGTGTGTGTCTGTGTGTGTGTGTGTGTGTGTGTGTGTGTGTGTGTGTGTGTGTACACCACATCTTCTTTATCCATTCATCAATTGATGGACACTTCAGCTGCTTCCCTATCTTGACTATTCTAAATAAAGCTACTCTAAACATAGGGGTGCATGTATCCCTTTGAATTAGTGTTTTTGTATTATTTGGATAAATACTTAATAATGCAATTGCTGGATCATAGGGTAGTTCTGTTTTTAACTTTTTGAGGTAACTCCATACTGTTTTCCACAGTCGCTGCCTTTCTCTCCACATCCTTACCGACACCTGTTGTTTCTTATGTTCTTGATTTTATCCATTCTGACAGTTGTGATATCTCATTGTAGTTTTGATTTGCATTTCTCTGATGGTAAGTGATGATGAGCATTTTTTCATGTGTCTGTTGGCCATCTGTATGTCGTCTTTGGAGAAAAGTCTGTTCATGTCTTCTGCCCATTTTTTTAATTGGATTATTTGCTTTTTGGGTGTTGAGTTCTTTATATATTTCGGATACTAACCCTTTATTTGATGTGTCATTTGCAAATATCTTCTCTTATTCAGTAGGTTGCCTTTTAGTTTTGTTGATTGTTTCTTTGCTGTGCAGAAGCTTTTTATTTTGATATAGTCCCAATAGTTTATTTTTGCTTTTGTTTCCCTTGTCTCAGGGGACCTAGCTAAAAAAAAGTTGGTGTTGCCAAAGTCAGAGAAATTACTGCCTATGCTCTTTTCTAGGATTTTTATGGTTTCAGGCCTCACATTTAGGTCTTTAATCCCTTTTGAATTTATTTTTGTGTATTGTGTAAGAAAGTGGTCCAGTTTCATTCTTTCGCCCGTGGCTGTCTAGTTTTCCCAGCACCATTTGTTGAAGAGACTGTCTTTTTCCCATTGGATATTCTTTCCTGCTTTGTCGAAGATTAATTGACCATATAATTGTGGGTTTATTTCTAGATACTCTATTCTGTTGCATTGATCTATGTGTTTTTGTGCCAATACCATACTGTTTTGATTACTGCAGCTTTGTAATACAACTTGAAGTCTGGTATTGTGATGCCTCCAGATTTGCTTTTCTTTTTCAAGATTGCTTTAGAGATTCAGGGTCTTTTGTGGTTCCATACAAATTTTAGGATTGCTTGTTCTATTTCTATGGAAAATGCTATTGGTATTTTGACAGGGATTGCATTAAATATGTAGATTGCTTTGAGTAGTATAGACAATTTTAACAATATTGTTCTTCCAATCCATGAGTATGGAATTTGGAATGTCTTTCCATTTCTTTGTGTTGTCTTCAATTTCTTTCATCATCAGTGTTTTATAGTTTTTAGAGTACAGGTCTTTCATCCTTTTGGTTAGATTTATTCCTAGGTATCTTATTATTTTGGGTGTAATTGTGAATGGGATTGTTTTCTTTTTTCTACTTATTTTTTAAAAAAAGATTTTATTTATTTGATAGAGAGAACAAGCGGGGGGAGTGGCAGAGGAAGAGGGACAAGCAGACTGCTGATGCTGGGCTCGATCCTAGGACCTCAGGATCATGACCTGAGCCAAAGGCAGATGCTTAACCAACTGAGCCACCCAAGTGCCCCGGGATGGTTTTGTTAATTTCTCTTTCTGTGGCTTCATTATGGGTATACAGAATCTTGTGATTTTATTTGAATTTATCTAGTGATGAAGTCATGTTGAACAATAAAAAATGTTTATTTGTCATCATTCTCTCTCTTGCCCCTTTTTGGGTGAAAGGTTTATTCAGAGATTTTGCCCAATTTTTATTTGGCTGTTTGAATTCTCATCATTGACTTGTAAAATTTCTGTCTGTATTCTGGATATGAGTCAGTTCTTTATAAGATAGTATTTTCTGAATATTTTCTGCCAGTCTGTGGCTTGTCCCTTTTTTTTTTTAATGTTTTATTTATTTATTTGACACAGAGAGAGAGAGAGAGAGAGAGCACAAACAGGCGGAGTGGCAGGCAAAGGGAGAGGGAGAAGCAGGCTCCCTGCTGAGTAGGGAGCCTACTGCAGGACTCAATCCGAGGACCCTGGGATCATGACCTGAGCTAAAGGGAGACGCTTAACCCACTGAGCCACCCAGGCGCCCCTTGTCCTTTCATTTCTTTAAGTGTCATTTAAACAACAGAAATTTATAAGTGTTAAATTCCACTATATCGGTTTTTGCTTTTATGTTTCATACTTTTTGTGTCTTATCTAAGACATATTTGCCTAATCGAAGATCACAGAGATTTTCTCCTGTGGGGTTTCTCCTCTAGAAACTTTGTAGTATTAGGTTTTATGTTTATGTCTATGATCATTTTGGATTAACTTTTATTTAAGGTGTAAATTTCATTGTTTTGCAGATGGATGAACATTTGTTCCTGTACTGTGTTGTAAGAGCTATGAATTACCTTGTTATCTTTGTTGAAAATCAATGGTTTAAAATAATTTGCCTGGGTCTGTTTCTGGACGCTATTCTATTTCATTGTTCTGCATGTCTGTCTTTATTCCCATACCACATTATCTTGAATGCCGTAGTTTTATACATCATGAATTGAAGTAATCTGAATCCTCCAACTTTGATCTTTTTTCAGAATTGTTCTGGCTATTTTAGATCTTTTGCCTTTACGTATACACTTTAGAATTAATTTGTCAATTCTACAAAAATCTGAGAAAATTTTGGGAGAATTGACATCTTAATAGTATTGGGTATTTCAATCTATGGACATGGCATATCTCTCCATTTGTGAAAATCTTTGATTTCACTCATCGTTTTGTAGTTTTAAGTATACAGCTCTTACACATATTTTGTTAGATTTGTACTTGTGGATTCCATGTTTTTTATGGTAGTTTAAATGCTATTCATTTAAAAAATATTCCTATTTCCAATTGTTGCTAGTATATAGAAACATTTCTGTATTGAGCATGTATTCTGTGACCTTGCTAAACTCATTTATTAGATCTAATAGTTTTTTTTGGTAGATTCCTTTTGTAGATTGCTATGTAGGAAATCATGCCTGTGAACACATGGTCTAATTTCTTCCTTCCTAATGAATATGTGTTTTTCTCTTTTCTTATCATTTCACTGGTAAGACCTCAGTACAGTATTGAATAGAAGTGAGTAGAGTGGGCATCCTTGTTTTGTTACTGATGTTGTGTAAAAGTATTCAGTCTTTAATTATTAAGTATAATATTAGCTGTAAATTTTGTAGACACTTTATGAAAGGAAAGTAAATTTTCTTTCATTATGGATTACATTTGTTAATATTTTGTTAAGGCTTTTTTCATCTATGTCCTTGGGGGATATTGGTCTGTACTTTTCTTGCATTGTCCTTGTCTGGTTTAGTATGAGAGTAATGCTGGTCTTGTAAAATGGATTGGGATGCCTTTACTCTTCTGTTTTCTGGAGGAATTTGTGTAAAATTGGTATTACTTATTCAGCAAATATTTGACAGAATTCTTCAGTGAACTCATCTGGGTGTTAAGATTTCCCTGTGGGAAAGTTTAAAAGTATGACTTCTGTTACTTTATTAGATGTGGGGCTATTTAGCATATCTGTGTCTTCTTATGCTTTGATAGTTTGTCTTCCAAAGAATTTATCGGTTTCACCTAAGATTTCAAGTTTGTTAGTATAAAGATTTCCACAATATTACTATATCCTTGTAATGTATATAGGCTATATAATGATCCTTTCCTCTTTCATTCTCGCTATCTGTAATTTCTGTCTCCTCTCTTCTCTTGATCACTCTGCTTAGAGATTTATCTGTTTTCTTAGGTTTTCAAATAACTAGTGTTTGGTTTCATTGATTATTGTTATTGTTTTCAGTTTCTTTGATTTCTGATTTTATCCTTTAATTTTCTTTCTTTTGCTTGCTTTGGGTTTACTTTGCTCTTCTTTACTAGTTTCTTAAGGTAGGATTTTTGCATTACTGTTTTGAGACTTCTCTTTTCTAGAGTAAGCATCTAGTAATTTTTCCCCTAAGCCTTGCTTTAACTGTGACTCACAAACTTTTTTTTTTTAATATTTTATTTATTTATTTGACAGAGAGAGACACAGCGAGAGAGGGAACACAAGCAGGGGGAGTGGGAGAGGGAGAAGCAGGCTTCCTGCCAAGCAGAGAGCCTGATGCGGGGCTCGATCCCAGGACCCTGAGATCATGACCTGAGCTGAACGCAGACACTTAACGACTGAGCCACCCAGGCACCCCATGACTCATAAACTTCGATGTTATATTTTCATTTTCATTCAATTCAGAATATTTTCTAATTTCCCTTTTATTTCTTCTTGATCCATTGGTTATTTAGAGGTGTAGTGTTTAATTTTCAAACATTTGTGGATTTTCCAGATATCCTTCTTTTGTTGTTTTCTACTTGAATTCTGTTGAGTTAAGAGAAAATAGTTTGTATGATTTCAATCTTTTCAGCTTTTTTTGAGGTTTATTTTATGGCCTAGAATATAAAATCTCTTCTATGGTGAATGTTTCCCGTACAAGTGATGTGTATTCTGTTGTCGTTGAATCCAGATGTCAGTTAGGTTAAATTAATTGATAATCTTGAGTGAAATTTGAATGATATGTTAGATTTAGCCAGAGGAGCTGGGGGTAGGCACGGAAGTATGATAAAACAGAGCATAATCTGATTCATTCATTTTTACTTGAGGAAACTAGAGTCCAGAGTGATGTTGCAAATTAGATATTATTATCTTTAAACAGTCTTTTTTTTTTAAAGATTTTATTTATTTATTTGACAGAGAGAGACATAGGTGGAAGGCAGACGCTTAATGACTGAGCCACCCAGGTGCCCCTAAACTGTCTTCTTGAAAATAGAAAATAATATTAATCTTTTGTGTTTTTTTCTGGGACTTTATAGTTTTTAAAGCACTCTTATAGACTAATTGGATTGTGTTTTCTTTGAGATCAGAGAATGTATAGTATGTCTCTGGATCCCTTGTATTTCAGAAATAGTCTTTCCATAGCAATCTCAAGAAGTGTTTGTGGAAAATGAAAGTGAATGATCATGCTTGTTCTCTTGTGTGATGATTTTGTGAGCCCTTTGACTAAAGCAGGAAGCACTGAATTGATTACCTGGTCTTAGGATAAATTATATGGTTTCTGCTGGCTTGTTAGATTAGTCAGCCTGTTTCTCAGCATTGAAGTAGATCCTGTGGTAACTGTCGTGCCTTAATCATAACAAAACTTAATTGGAATGAGAACTGATAACGTGTTTTTCTTCTCTCTTAGATTCATGCCCGCAACCAAAATGAAATAATTTTTGGGCTGAATGATGGCTACTATGGTGCTCCATTTGAACATAAGGTAAGAGGATTTTTCTAATGCTGTGAGTTTTGTTTAGTGCAGCTGTGCCTTGACATAGTGTACAAAGCTCTGTGTAAATAGAATCTTGTTTTAAGTATCATTGTACATTTATTTAGTGTGGCTTAAGGTGAATGCTTTTTAAAGTGAAAACTTGTTTTGTAGCCACCCTGATTCATCTTTTCTAAATCCAGATTATTTTTTTAAGAGGAAATCTGGCTTTTTGCTCTTATTCTATGTAATTCTTTGGAGAGTCAAAACAGAATGGTGAATTTTGATTAAGTACAATACAATTTGATTAAATGTTTCAGATACCTTTTATACTTGGAGTAAATTTAAGAAACTGTGAGTCAAGTGATATTATAGTCAGTGCTATCTGTATCTACAGGCGATTAGAGAAAGGAAAGGGAAGAGAATTCATATTTACCAAGTACCTACTATCTATGTTACTATGCCAGGTGATTCATGTTCTTTATCCCACTTAATACTAGCCACAAACCAAATGAGGTGAGTTTTCTATATTACTTGCTCTTAGTGAACACATTGCTTCATAATTCTTGGTTGTGTGAAATACTATCGCTAAAATGCTCCATTCATTCAGCAGCTAATTATTGAGTACCTGCTCTTTGTCAGCCATTGGGCCCTCTCTGTAAGTGCTAAAGGTACATTGGTGAACAGATGGATATTTTCCAGCACGAGTGTGTGGAAGAGACAAGCACTGGTAAAGTAACCTAACAGATGAATATATATAAACACAAG
This sequence comes from Eumetopias jubatus, assembly GCF_037043125.1. Classification (NCBI taxonomy): domain Eukaryota; kingdom Metazoa; phylum Chordata; class Mammalia; order Carnivora; family Otariidae; genus Eumetopias; species Eumetopias jubatus. The sequence goes on from NW_028274819.1 coordinate 57,028,986, forward strand.
TGGTGGTAATGCTATAAGAGCATGTAGTGAAGACCTTACCTGCACTCTTAGGGACTCTCTATTTGAGAACTAGACTTTTAAGGCTATAATCCAGAGGATGAGTGGAAGTGAACCAAGTGCAGGGAGTGTGGGCTGAATGGGAAGAACGTTCTAGCAGAGGAGGTTGGCAAGTTCGAAGGCCATGAAGTGGAAGAGCATGTGGTGGGTTTTAGGGACTAAAGGAAGGTCAGAGTGATGAGGAAGAGTGATACCTGATGAGACTGGACAGGAAGGTATGGAACCACATCATATAGAACCTTTTAAAGGATTTTATCCTAAGAGCAGTGGATTGTGTTGAAGGATTTTTAGCATGGCAGAGATATAATTTGATTTGTATTTTGATTTCACTCTGTCTGTAGTAAATACTGATTGTAGAGGAGGTAAGAATATATGTGGAAAGACAGAAAGGAGGATCATGCAGTATATTAGGTAAGAGATGCTGATACTTTGGAACAAAGTTATGGCAGAATAGAGAGAAGGTGGATTTAGGAAAGTTTTAGGAGGTAAAAATCATTAGGACCTGGTATGCTTCAAATTTAGGGTATAAGGAAAAAGGTGTAAAGGATGACTTTTGGGTTTCTGGCTTGGGTAGTGTAATGGGATGGATAAATGTTCCAGGCACTGGGAGAACTAAGGGACAGCAGGTTTGGTGGAGGCAGACTGAGAGCTGATATTTGATCATATGGACTTTGAGATGCCTTCAAGATACCCATGTGCAGATTGGAGTTCAGAGGAGAGAAGTCGGTTAGAGATATAAATGTGGGGCCAATGGCACATAATCACTGAAATGATGAGTTCAGGCTAGGGGCAGACTGTACAGTGAGGAAAAAGGGGCCTTAATAACCAAGCCTTGAGGACCTCCAACTTTTAAGGGCCAAGTAGAGGTGGAGGCATTGGAAAAGTTGACTGAGAAGGAGTGATGAGGGATGTATAAGGAAAAGAATGTAGAGTCTCATAGGATCTCAGAGTCCAAAGAAAAAGAGTTGTTTTGTTTTGGTTTTTGGCTTTTAAGGGGCGGGAGTGGTCAGATAACATGAGGATTGAAAATTGCCCATTGGATTTGGCAAAATGGAAGGTATTCTAGGTGACTTCATCAAATTTGATTCAAGCTCTGATAAGCTTTTTTTTAAAATTTGTTTTAAACTCAGAACCCTTATATTCTGAGTTCCTAAAGTTTATTAAATGTGTATACCTTTGACATAGAGATACCACTTTATAATTCTTTCTTCCTTTGTTGTATAGATCCTCTAATCTGTAAGCTTTTTTTTTTTTTTAAAGATTTTATTTATTTACTTGACAGAGAGAGAGAGAGAGAGAGCACAAGCAGGGGGAGTGGCAGGCAGAGGCAGAGGGAGAAGCAGGCTCCCCGCAGAGCAGGGGGAGCCTGATGTGGGACTCGATCCCAGGACCCTGGGATCATGACCTGAGCCGAAGGCAGTCGCTTAACCAACTGAGCCACCCAGGCGCCCTAATCTGTAAGCTTTTTAAGGACATATTTGTATATGTAATTTTGAATTCCCAGTACCTATCACAGTTCTTGAGACATGGTATTTGCTTAGTAAAAATGTTTGATTTAATGAGAGAATTATGGGATGGCTACTGTTTTTTTTTTTTTTTTTACGGTGTCCCATTTATAGGGTTAACCATCCTGACCCTGTTGAGGGATTAAGTTCCTCTTACAACTGGTAACTAGCACACTATCTAGCACAATATCTGGTACATAGTAATAATATTAAAGCGAATATTTATTGAACGTTACTGTGTATCAAATACTTTTAAGAGCTTTATATCTGTTATTCTATTTAATCTCCCAAAGAATTGCATAGTCAGATACTATTAGTAATTGAAGTTTTGGATAGCCGATGACTAATGCCCCTTTCTTCTCCCCATGCGTTTGGAACAAGTTTAGAAATAAGACAGGTGATAGATAAATGGAGATCAAAATGTTGGCTTTATTACTAATAAAATTAATTGGCAATTGTGGCTTAAATTCTACAAGTAAAAGAGCTTGTATACTTCCTCCCAAATTGAACCTTCCCCCCAAAACAACAAAACAAGCAAAACCAGGATCTTGCCCTCTTACAGGGACAAATCCTAATCCTCCAAGCTAAAAGCAGAATTTATGTGTGCTCTAGGCAGGCTGTTCCTGACTGGGAGGGAAACTGGAAAGAACTGAGGCCATCATGGTCTGTTTCTTCTCCCAAGCTCAGCAGTCAGTCTTCTGCCTGTCCTGGAAGGACACAGAGAAACTGGAAATGTTCTCTTTAGGACCTGGGAAATGGAGTGGGACTTTTTTTTTTTTTTTTAAGATTTTATTTATTTATTTGATAGAGATAGAGCACAAGCAGGGGGAGTGGCAGGCAGAAGGAGAGGGAGAAGCAGGCTCCCCGCTGAGCAGAGACCCTGATGTGGGGCTCAAGGCGTGGAACATCTTTTGCCTGTGTGGAAACATGAGTGCAGAATGTTCTCCCTGACAATAATAATGATGATGATGATGATGATAGCTAATGTTCTGTGAGCTAATAATAATGCCAGGTACTGTTCTAATTCCTTTCATAGTTTACCTCATTTAAACCTCACAATTGTCTTTTTACAGAAGAGGAAGCCTGCACACAGAAGTTAAGTAACTTTCTCCAGATTACAGAGCTACTAAGTAGCAGAGATGGGATTCAAGACCAAATGGTCAATAAAACTTTATTGAGTATGTTTTATTGTAATAAGTGGTATATTTTATTCTATAGTCCTTCAGTTAGTGAATTTTACAAATTTATACGTCCAGTCTTATCTTGCCCCTGTACCAGCTTTCAGATGAACATCCGATACATAGTTTGAACCTTAAAAAACATTAGTTTTCCTTTTTAAAGAAAGCCATAAGCAATTTTTCCAGTCCAGATGTCCTTGTAAGTGCACACTTTGAGACCCTCCACTGCACCAAACAAAAAGCAATGATTCGTTTAACTCCCCCAAACCCAAAGAACCAAAACCAAACAAAAAAACCCTAGTGATCGGTGAAATCAGAGAAATTTAAAGAGACATACTTTGCTAAAACAAACTAAAAGCAAGAAAATAAACCTATCTGGAACAGAAATGGAATAAAAACTTGAAGAAGTAGGCAGAAGCAGAAGCCTAGTCGTTGAAAGATGTGTTCCTCTGGGCAAAATGAACACAAAGCTGAGAAAGGTAGGAATCTCCCAATTACAGAGGGAGGCTGAAGAAAAGACATCTTAGAGAAACTGCAGATCTTTAAGGTTAATTTTAAAAGGAGAAATCTTAAAAAAAATAAAAAGAGAAATCTTAAAAATGAGCAGAGAGAAAGGAAATATTACCTACAAATTAGACTGACAGCAGACTTTGCAGCAGTAACAGTTGATGCCAGGAGAAATAATCAAGTGCTATTAACTATTAAATGTATCATTCTATTTCTAGTAAACCTTCAGTCAAGGGCGAGGGTGAAAGAGGAACAATTTTAAAGACACACAGATTGAGAATTTACTGCCCACAGACCCTTTATCTTTTTTTTTTTATTATTTTTATTTTATTATTTGAGAGAGAGACAATGAGAGAGAGAGAGCACGAGAGGGAAGAGGGTCAGAGGGAGAAGCAGACTCCCCGCCGAGCAGGGAGCCCGACGCGGGACTCGATCCCAGGACTCCAGGACCATGACCTGAGCCGAAGGCAGTCGCTTAACCAACTGAGCCACCCAGGCGCCCGACCCTTTATCTTTACTGAATAGTGGAGGTAGAGAAGTGATCCCAAAGGGAAGATGTAGGAAGTAACAGCAAGTTACAGCAAAATACAAAAAAGTGGTTACAACGTTAGTGAATGCAGTTAACTACTGACAGCAAACTAACATGCAAACAAAAACTTAATATGTAATAAGTTATGTTTTAAGGTAAAAACAAACTAGACCATTGTTATTCAAAGAACAGTTTGTGGACCAGAGGTAGTCTAAGAACTGTCTGTCACTAGTCTGTGGTGAGCCAAGTATAAAAAGTAAGAGTAAATGTTTCAAAACTTTTATAGCAGTTTGACATTATTGTGCCTTTTTATTGTATTTTACAAAAGTATCAGTTCACAATGGATTGAAGGAAAAGCAACTGGTCCTTGGCCACAGAGCTTTTGAGAAGCAGTTCTCTAGACAACAATAATGAGGTGAGGGAGGGTGTGTAAAGAGTTAAGACTCATTGAGGTCACTGATCTGGGAGGAGGATAGTAAACAACTACAGAATTTGTTAGAAAAATTTGTGGTCAAGTGTGCATGTTAAAAATGTGAAAGTAGTATAGGTTAGAAACCAGAGAATATATATATATATATTTTTTAAAGATTTTATTTATTTATTTGAGAGAGAGAGAATGAGAGATAGAAAGCACGAGAGGGAAGAGGGTCAGAGGGAGAAGCAGACTCCCTGCTGAGCAGGAAGCCCGATGTGGGACTCGATCCCGGGACTCCAGGATCATGACCTGAGCCGAAGGCAGTCGCTTAACCAACTGAGCCACCCAGGCGCCCATGAGAATATATATTTTTAAGTAGCAGAGGAAAAAAGGGATTATGAAGAGTAGAAAATTTTGTCGACTAATAGGAGGGAGAAAAGAAAACAAGTGGTAAACAAAAACATGTAGTAGAGTCGTAGAAATAAGTCCAAATGTATTTGTAATGACAGTAATTGTAAACAGATAATCATATCTATGTTGGACATATTTTGTAAAGGATTTTATTTTTTTTATTTTTGTTTTTTAAAGATTTTATTTATTTATTTGACAGAGAGAGACACAGGGAGAGAGGGAACACAAGCAGGGGAAGTGGGAGAGGGAGAAGCAGGCTTCCCGCCAAGCAGGGAGCCCGATGCGGGGCTGGATCCCAGGACCCTGGGATCATGACCTGAGCCGAAGGCAGACGCTTAACGACTGAGCCACCCAGGCGCCCCTCATAAAGGATTTTATAAAATGCTAAAGTAACAAGGCTTTGAGAACAGGATTGTATCTTTTTTTTAAAAAAAGATTTTATTTATTTATTTGACAGAGAGAGATCACAAGTAGGCAGATAGACAGGCAGAGGGAGAGGGAGAAGCAGGCTCCCTGCTGAGCACGCAGCCTGATGCAGGACTTCATCCCAAGACGCTGGGATCGTGACCTGAGCTGAAGGCAGATGCCCAACTGACTGAGCCACCCACGTGCCCCGAGAATAGGATTGTATTTTAAGAATGTATATACGCTAAGAAGAATTAAACCTGTGGGGTGGTAAGCACATTTTATTTATTTTTTTATTTATTTTTAAAGATTTTATTTATTTATTTGACAGAGAGAGAGAGAGAGAGAGAGTGAGAGCAGGAACACAAACAGGGGGAGTGGGAGAGAGAGAAGCAGGCTTCCTGCCAAGCAGGTAGCCCGATGCAGGGCTCGATCCCAGGACCCCAGGATCATGACCTGAGCCTAAGGCAGACGCTTAACGACTGAACCACCCAGGTGCCCCAAGGAAGCACGTTTTAAAGCAACTTTATAAATAGTGACTAGAATTTTTGTTGACCATTTCTTAAGTGTTCTTGTTGTTTTACATTAATTGTAACCAGAAACACTTATTATTACCTCTGATGATTCTGTTGTTGTTAATCCTTCCTGTGTCCATATTACTTAAAGTGCCTTCAGCCACTATGGGTCTAAAAGCTGAAATTACTTATTTGCTCAGAACTCTTGCCTCTTTGTTTGTTCATCTCCTTCTTGAAAAGGCCTTACTCATTTCTGTTGAGTTTTTAGGAACCTGGTCAATCTCTCAACTACATAGGACAATGGACCAGTAGTTCAGTCTCACTACCAGGAATGTGGAAACACTTAACACAGAAAATCTTTGACTAAAATATGCTGTGGGTTTGAATCCTTTGTTCAGCAACCTCTGCTGACATTATTAGGGAGTGATATGTTCTTGTTAACTTTATGTAGTATGAGTGTATTTTTTTGGCCTATGAACATAGAACTCTTAGCTATTTAGCAGCAATGCAGATGAAGAGATGATTGAGTAAATGATGAAAGTCTTCTTCTGTCTGTATTTGCAAAAGTGATTTTTTTTCCATCAATAAATATCAAGTACCTACTATGTGCCAATTATTAAACTAAGTGTTTTGGGATACAAAAGTATTAGATGCAGATTTCTTTTATCCAGGTGAGATAAAACACCATGTATTCCAGAAGAGCTCTAGTTTACCATGGATTTAGTTTGAAAAATTGTTTTTGATGTCAGTTATTTGGGTCTTGCAGATAACACAGGTGAATTATAGCAGAACTTTAAATAATCTGAAGAGCACCTTAGGAAGGAGGTGCTTTTTTTTTTTAACATTTGGAGACTATGGAGAACCAGAGAGCAACACTGTTGTGGCTTAAGTTGGAGTGGATGTAGGTTGGTGAATAAAAGCTAGGTGGCTGGGAGGGATGTTTTCTAGGTGGATTGAACTTCTAGAATGGCATCTGGGGGAGCATGAGGACTACTAAGAGGCTATTGGGCCAGCTCTTTATCCATTAAGCTGGAAACCTTTCAGATCTCAGTTTAGGAGTTTTGCCTTTTATAAAGACATGTAAGACTATCTTTGCCTGAATTGCCTTTTGTCAGCTACTCTTTTTTTTTTTTTTTTTTGCTACTCTTATTTTTGGGAGGATGCTGACAGCTTACCTGGGTGAGTGTATACTCCTAGTAGTTAAACGTACAGGTTTTAGAGTCAGATTGATGTGAGTTTAATTCCAGGCACTTCTGCAACTTACCTGTGAGGGAGATCTTTGGCAAATTAAGTCACCTCTGAGTTTTTCTCCTCTTATACAGAGAACAATTTGTTCAAATTGTTTGGGGATGAAAAGTGATAATGTACAGTATAAGACTGGCACATGAATAGAGTTCAATAATAAATGGAAACTACTCACTAGCCTCTAAACCCTATGGTAAAAGGGATTACCTCTCTAATCCTATTGCATTAACATTGCGTCCCTTGCACAGTATCTGGCATATAGTATAGTAGGTGCTCAATAGAAGTTTGTTAATGAATGTAGGTGAATGCATGCTGTCTTTGGGACTATCATAGCAGTAACTGAGAATAAAAATCTTGAGAGGATGGTATTATTTCTCTCTCCTACCCTACTTTAACCCTAGTCCCAACTTCTGGAGTTTTATTTTTAAAGATTTAATTATTTATTCATTTGTGAGAGAGTGAGTGAGAACATGAGCTGGGTGGGCAGGGTTAGAGGGAAGGGAGAAGCAGACTCCCCACTGAGCAGGGAGCTGACCTGGAGCTCCATCCTAGGGCCCTGGATAATGACCTGAGTTGAAGGCAGACCCTTAACCGACTGAGCCACCCAGGTGCCCCTCTGGAGTTTTATTTTTATGTAACTCATACTGCCATAATAATTCTAACTACTGTGTTTTTGACAAAGTACAAAAAGCATTAGATTATTAAGAATTCTTTTCTCAGACTAAAAGTTATAGCAGCAGTTATCTTCAGAGTCCAGTAGATGGCAATGGTTTCTCACTTTAATGGAAAAAAAAAATCAGAGCAGGAGTAGAATCTAGTAAAAAGGATCAAATCTTTTTGGAATGAAACTCTTAGGAGATTGAAATAGCAATTTGGTGATTAATTTCACAAACACAGTCACATAACTTAATCATCTCAAGTACATCGTCGAGCCTAGGTTAAAGACTTAGGGACAATACCAAGTTTCAGAACCTGTACAAATGAAAATTTCTTATTTTATATTTTTCAAGGCATGATACTTTTGAAAAGTAGAAAATCTGAATTCTAATCCCAGTTAAGATATTTCCATTTAGTTAACTTTATAGAACTGAGAAGTTAAAAAAATGGCTATTTCCTCTTACCAGTCAAATTAATGGACACTAACTTGTTTCCAAAGCACGTCCCACACAGTATGCGAAGCTGGACATTCAGAGGTGGGGATTAAATGTCCCAAGTAGCCTATGTTTTAACAATAGGGAAAGGGATATGGTATAATGTTGTCCAGGTCTTTCAGTACATCATCAAGCAAAGGTTGGAAAGTCATAAAAATAGACCATTCCTTTACATACTCTATTCAGCTTTCCTTTCCAGTCTCCTCTCCCCCTCCCCCCCCACATTACAAAATATAAAGACAATAAATCCTCAGGGGCTGTTTCTAATAGCTGCCTGCTTTGTTATAAAACATTTAGGTATCTGAGCTCAGTTTAAATCCAGGGTAAAACTTTGTTTCTGAATGATTTGAGCTGGTGTGATCTAGTAACAGTGTTACTTATACCAGGTAGGTATAGAGCTTTTGAAAGCTGTAGTTCCCAGTTTTCATTTACTAAGTACCTACTATATGTCAGACACTATACTAGCTATTTTACATGTTTTTTTTTTAATCTTGTGTAACAATTCCATGAGGTGGTTATTATTCTCATTTTATAGGTAAAGTACCCTAGAGGAAAACGTTAAATTACTAACCCAAGATGATATAGCTAGGGAGTAGCCGAACCATGACTTAAAACCAGGTCTCCTTTATTCAAAGGTGTTTTCTTTTAAACACTATGCTACATGCCATCTCTGCATTTCTTCCCACTTCATATATCTTGTTCAAAGTACTAGGTCTCTGTGTTTATATTTAACCAGAGATCTCCACTGTGTGCATTGTGAGAATCAAATGAGAGGGTACATGGGAAAGTGCTTTGAATGGTATGAAGTGCATTATTGTACAGACTCTATGTATTTATTATTGTAGAGTGGGCATGCAATGCCCGTGAGACCATCAACCCACTGAAGTCCACGTATTAGTCACTATACTTGGCTTCTCTCAAGTCTTTTTTTCTCTTTTTCCCCCTTTTCTCTTGGATCAAATTAACTTCTGACAGATGTTTGGAAAATCATGTTATCCTGTAATTCATATTTATAAATCCTGCTGCTGCAGTGTGGTCCCCATTCTCCCTCTTCATTGAAGCCAGAAAATAATCTGGGAAAATGCCACGTTTCCTGTTACGAATTTGGAGGATCTTGTCTTCTTAGCACAATTGTTGAGGTTTTCAGAATTTTAATCCTGGAAAATTCAAAGCCGGGCATGGTTCTTTGTATAGATGTTTTAGATTCTTGAAAAGTAAACAGAAACAGAGATCCAGACTTATCCTCACTAGAGGATTCAGAGTTTAGAATTTTGAAAACTTGTTTTTATTATTCTTTCTTGGATTTGTAGTGAGGGCATGCTTGACCTTTGTTCCCCCCTCTGATAGTCGGTTTCGGTTTAAATTGTTCTTCAAAGCTGGGAGTCCTTTCTACACTCCCCCCCCCCGCCCCACTAATGCTCATTAGCGTGATGCCACTGTTGCCTTCTCTTCTCCTCTCACACCCATGGGAATTTGTGTGCGTGTCTTTTTCCTCTTCAGGCGTAAGCTCCTTTCCACTGAAGTTGTATCTTACTCAACTTTTGTGAGTCTCAGGATTTAGCATAGACTTTACTTAGTAAATATTTTTCCATGAGTGAACTCAGTGTATTAGGATCACATGGTTCCTATCTCTACTCTAAAATATACTTTTAGGTTACGTTAGCAGGGGCACCTGCAGTCCTCTTGTCATGGAGCAGCATTGTTGGCATTTAAGTCCACTTCATGCTTACACTGTGTGACTCTGATTGTGATGCTTTTTTGAGGGTAGTTTAAAGCACTAAAACATGAACAAGGATTTCTTTACCCTATTGAATTTAAAAGAAGGAATTGATTTTAGTTTCAGGATCTGTATACTTTTGCTTAACAGTGCTCTTCTTATTTCTCATTGTTTCTCACTATTTTGAGGGAGAGGAGAACTTCCTCTGTGGTCTCAAACCTTAGACCAAATCTGGGGGAATACATATATTCAGTTCTGGTTTAGTGTCTCAGAAGAGGTCTTGCCTTCCCTCCTTAAAAGCTTAGCTTCTGGGCTTCCGTAGAGTTCAGAGGCAGAAGGTACCCGAGGTTTGAAGGTGCTCGACAGAGATTCTTGCACAGTTTTTTCAGTTTAAACTTGGCTGGCAATTAAAAGTGTATTAAGGTCCAAATGAACATATACACATAGGAGCACAGGCTATCTGTTGATTCATCAGGTAGTTATTTTAAGAAAAGTTGTACAAATAAATACTGTATTTTAAAATGGATACTGATTGCATCTGAAAATATGCTCAAGTAGTAGAGAGCCATTGTTTTTTTCCATTGCCAATCACAATTTCTTATTCTAGTTAAGTAAGTAGAAAAAGGACTATTTGCAAAGCTCACTTAATAGTTTTATAAATAACATCTAGAATGCTGTCAGTTCTGCTGAGGAAAGCTTTTGGTGGAGCCTTTAAGCAATTGTTGTCAGGCTTCCACTTGGGCCTTTTGTCTTCTCATGAACACGTTGTATTTGCATTTAGATCCCTCCCAAGTCTACATCTCGTCTGTATTTCCATATATCCAGACTTGAGTTAAATTGCTTGGATGTTTCAAAGACACACACACTCTACAAGTCCCAGACTGAGCTCAGTTCCCCTCCCCATCTTGAAAAACTTCTTCCTGTTGTGTTCCTTAGTTTAGTGAATGGTACTGCTATCCATGTACTGTCTTAAGTCAGAAAGGGGAGTCAGCCTGGACCCCTCCCTCTTTTTTGAATGACTACTTGATGGAGTCTGCTAAATATCTACTTCTTTCCTGCTTTTTGGAGTATAGCCAGAAAATGCTGGTCATGTCCCTCTATATTTGAATCATTTCAGAGTAATAACTGGCTTATAGGGTCTTACTGTGTGATCTGGTCCCTGATTTCTAAGCACCCCACCCATAGCTTAGATCTCATTTCCGTAGAAAGGCTTTCTATGATATACCCCTAAATCTGGTTGGGATACCCCTCTTACATGCTCCCATGGCACTTTCATTTTCCTCATCACTGACCCTTATCTGATTATATTCTGATTGTCCATTTGCTCATCTCTCTTCCTAGACTGTAAGCTACATAAGGGCAGGGACAGTGTCTTTCTGTCTTCATTACTAATTTATTCCTGGTCCTTAGCATTGTGCCTGTCATATAGTAGTAATACAATAAGTATTTGTTGAATGAGTGAGTGAAGCTTCTGTAGCAGCAAATCATTAAGCATTCTAATGGGATACATAATGGGATAGCTGGTTATCGTCATCTGTATGGCTTGTTACTCAAAATTCTAGTTCTCTCGGTTTAAATAGTTTGGGCCATTTCTGCATAGACGCCTGTCATTTGCATATTATTATACTTTAAATGGAACTCTTCATTTTTCTCCCCAGGCTTTCTTTCCTTTCCAGTTTCCCACATCTTTCTTAACTATTTTCCCATTTATTTGGGCCCCAAGTATTGCAGTTAGATTTGATTGATTTCTTTCTTTTATCTACTCTATACGGTTGGCCACTCAGCTCTTTGGAGGCCTTTGAAATAACTACTCTCCGTGGCTACTTTTCCATCTCCGTTGCGGTGCATGATGCAGGCTCAGCCTGGTGCCCTCATAAGGCTAGGTTACTGTAGTACTTTTCTGGTGGGCTTATGGACTCTAGTCTCTTTGTATCCACTCTGTCTTATTCACTACTGCCTGATTCATCTTCCTGAGGCATACTTTCATTTTTTATTCCTTTGCTTAAAAGTTTTGTAGAGTGACTTCTCATTGTCTGCTAGATGTGTCTAAATCTCTGACCTGCTTTCCTTCTCTCCATCTGCCTGCATTCAGTCAGTGGTATGTACAGTAAGTACTTTTAGTTCTAACTGTGCTTTTATCTCTTCTTTCTCTTAGTGTTTGAGCTCTTATTATTATCTCTAGTACGTGTGGATTTTTAGAATAGCCTGCTGACTGGCGTTTGGACATTCTGCCTTCTCTAATGCATCATATTTGTCATTACCAGAGTAACTTTCCTTAAATGCATCTCTGATCATTATGCTGTATTGTCAGAAATCTTTCATGAGTCCTTATTGCCTGGAGATTGTCTCCACTTTTTAGCATGCCATTCAAGGCTTTCTCTACTCTGGCCCTCCCAAGCTATTTATTCAACCCTGTTTCCCACTGTTTTCCTCTCCAGGGTTCCAAGTAATTTCCATGTCATTGAAGCTGAACAAATTGGACTACTACTTAATTTTCTCTGAATGCAACTTTTGTTTTCCCACTGTCATGCTTTGGCTAAAGGTGTTCAGACTGTGTGGGACTTTCCTTCTTTGCCATTCAGCTTTTTAATACTTCTTAATCTATCTCAGTTACTGCCACCCCTGCAGCCTTTGATGTTCCTTCTCTTACTAGATGGAATCTTTACCATATCAGAACCCCTGTAGCTATTTCCTTTTTAACCTTTCCTATGGCACCTTTGCAGTTTTTACTTCACTTGGAACCTTAACTGGGTTATATACATCATAGTGTACTGGGTTGTATACTTTTATAAGGATGGTAACAATTGCCTGACACCCTGTATGTATGAGGTATTCGATAAACACTGAAACAAATAAGTATGTGTATAATACTGTTTGCTTCATAATCAGTTATCCTGTCAACGGGATTATTATAGTATAATTTATAATTCTAATAAAGTTAAGGCTGGTCTTGTGACTGTTGTAGCAGCTAAAAACTCTCAAAATATACAGTAACATCATTTAAAAAGTGACTTATCCAGTGATCTCCTACAGGGGTAAGCAAACCATAGTCTAGCACATGGTTTTGTATGGCCTAAGAGCTAAGAATGGTTTTTACATTTGTGAAGAATCTGAAGGAGAAAACAAAGAATATGCCATAGAGGTGAAATGTAGCTTGCAAAACCTGAAATATTTACTATCTGGCCATTGACAAGAAAGTTTGTTGACCCTTGATGTAGAAACGCACCTGATCATCTGCCTGGAATTACTCCTGCTCACTGGGTATGTGAAATTAATCATCTGTTTTCTTGAACAATTTAATAGGCACTCACCCAGACTGGTGCCTATTCCCTTCCTTGAAAAAGCATTGTTAGGCCTGGCTTCAGAAGAATTTTGAGTGACACGTAAATCTCCTCTGGGCTCTTTGGCACTTGGCAGTATCTCACACAGATAACCAGATACAAACGAGCCATTTCTTTCCATTATAATCCTTCATCAGAGGTCTGTCAGGATCACACATGTGGTGAAGTTAGATGTCATTCAGAACAAGGCTCTTAGCATATTTTAAGAAAGTTAATTGCTAAGTGGTGGCTAAGGCAGAAGGGTTTAATAATGTTCTTAAGTTGCCTTAAATGTACATGGACCCAGAATTTTAGAACTGGAAAGGTCTTAGAGATCAAGTATAGCATGGTCATTTAAGAAAGTGGGCTGTGGAGCCAGACTGCATGGCTCTTCTACTTAATCCTCCTTGCATCTCAGTTTCCTCACCTTTAAAGTGGGGATAATAATAGTCCCTGTTTCAGAGGATTGTGTGAAAAATATGTTAACCCTTAACATATGAACATTTAAATTGTTAATATTAACTTGGAAAAGAACACTGTCTGGCATACTGTAAATAATCATAAATGTTACTCTTATGTGTATTGCTGTCATTTTTTATTTTTGTTTTTATTACTAGTAGTTTCATCTCATTTTATAGTTAAGGAAACTGAGGCCTAGAGGAGAGTTAAATTGTTTTCCTCATTTCCATGACGGGCAGAGTAGATTAAAACCCAGGATCCTGGCTTTCATTTGAATTCTCCTTTTCTTGCTATAACGTATTGCTTTTAGTTGTATGTTAGTGGGTACAGATGATTTTTTAAGAGAAAAAAATGTGTCTGTCCACATTTACTTAGCCTGATGTTTTTGAGGTGCATCTGTGTGTAGCATGTGCTAATACTTCTTTCCTTTCTGTGGCTAAGAAATACCTCATTGTCTTGATATACTTCATTTTGTTTAACCATTTATCCATTGATGGATATTTGGGTGGTTTCTACCTTTTGGCTCTTGTGAATAATGTTGCTATGAACATTTGTATACAAGTATTTGTTTGAAGACCTGTTTTCATTTCTTTCAGGTATATACCTAGGAGTGGATTGGCTGGGTCATATGGTAATTCTATGTTTGACTTTTTAAGGAATTGCCAAACTTTTTTTTTTTTTTTTTTTTAAACAGTGGCCGACGTTTTACATTCCCGGTGGCATTATAGGAGGGTTCTGATTTCTCTACATCCTTGCCAACACTTATTTTCTGTGTTTTTTTTTTTTTTTTTAGTTAAAAATTTTTGGAATGCCTGGCTGGCTCAATCAGTAGAACATGTGACTCTTGATCTTGGGGTTCAAGGCCCACTTTGGGCATAGAGATTACTTAAAAATTTTTAAAAATTTTGCTTGTTTATTTGTTGGTTTTTTTATTTGTTTTTAGTTATCTTGGTATGAATTAGTATCTCATTGTGGTTTTGATTCACCTTTTTCTAATGACTAATGATGTTGAACATCTTTTCATGTGTTTGTTGGCTATTTGTATATCTTTTTTTTGAGAAATGTCTCTAAGTCATTTGCCCATTTTTTAAGTGGATTGTTTGTCATTTTATGGTTGAGTTGTTAGAGTTCTTTATGTATTTTAGATGTGAGACCTTTATCAGATATATGATTTGCAAATATTTTCTCCCATTTTATGGGTTTTTTCACTTTCTTATAGTGTCCTTTGATGCACAGAGTTTTTAATTTTGAGAAGTCATATTTATTATTGCATTTGTTGCTCAGGCTTTTGGTGTCATACCTAAGAATCCATTGGCAAATCTGAGGTTATATAGGTGTACCCCCTGTGCTTTCTTTAAATAGTTTTATAGTTTTAGCTCTTACATTTAGGCCTTTGATCTATTTTGAAGCAATTTTTATATATAGTGTTAGGGATGGGTCCAAGTCATTCTTTTTTGCATATGGCTATCCAGTTGCTTTAACATCATTTGTTGACAAGACTATTATTTTTCCAGTGAGTAGTCTTGGTACCTTTGTCTAAAATCAGTTGACCACAGTTGTGTGAGTTTATTTATAGATTATCAGTTCTATTTCATTGATCTGTGTATCTGCCTTTATGCCAGGACCTCACCATTTTGATTACTGCTGCTTTGTACTACGTCTTGAAATTGGGAAGTGTGAGTCTTTCCAACTTGGTGTATTATATTGATTTTCATTTATTGAACCACCCTTACATACCTTAGATAAATCCCACTTGTTCCTGGTATATAATCCTTTTTAAAAAAATTACTTTTAAACTGTGGTGGGATATACGTAATACGCAGTGTACCACCTTAACCATTTTAAGTGTACAGTTAGTTCAGTGGCATTAAGTGTGTTCACATTGTTGTGGAGCCATCACCACCATCCATCTCCAGAACTTTTTTCATTTTGTGAAGCTGAAAAACTACCCATTAAGCAGTAACTCCCCATCTCCCTCTCCCACAGCCCCCTGGCACTCACCATTCTACTTTCTGCTTTACAAATTTGGCTACTCTGGGTATATATTGGGATCATACAGTATTTGTTCTTTTGTCACTGACTTATTTTACTTAAAATCTAAATCATCTCAAAGGTCATCTGTATTATAGCATGTGTCAGAATTTCTTTCCTTTTTAAGGCTAAATGATATTTCATTGTATGAATATAGCATGTTTTGTTTATCTGTTCATTTGTTGGTAGACACTTGAGTTTCTTCTACCTCTTGACTATTGTGAATAATACTCCTCTGAACATGGATGTACACATATCTTTTTGAGTCTTTGCTTTCAGTTCTTTTGCATATATACCTAGAAGTGGAATTGTTGGCCAGTGGTTTATGTTTTTTAATATGTGGCTGGGTTAGCTTTGCTAGTATTTTGTTGAAGACTTTTACATATATATATTCATAAGGAATATTGACCTATAATTTTCTTGTGATATTATTGTCTGGCTTTGGTATCAGGGTAATACTGGCATCATAGAATGAGGTAAGAAGTATTTCCTCCTCTTTCATTTTTTTGAGAAGGATTGGTGCTATTTTTTCTTTAAATGATTGGTAGAATTCACCAGTCAAATCATGTGGTTCTGGGCTTTTCTTTGCTGGGAGTTTTATGATTACTGATTTCAGCTTATTTTGTTATGATTTTATTAAATTAACATTTATTAGGTGGAGCACAGAGTGCTGGTTGGTAAGCCATGGTTCGACAACAGACCACAAGAGAAATTGAAATAGAAAAGGTTTTTACTTACAGGTCCTGGAGGAATTACAAGGGCATACATTAAGGGGCCCCACAGGGAGATCAGGGCAGAGTGTAGAGAGAGGTAGGACCTGGAGTACAGTGCCTTTATTAGGTCTGTGGGTGGAGTGCTTTGGAGATCCTGGGCTAGAGCTGGATTTGTCAGTTCAAACCAAAAGAGTAGGGTTTTGGTAAGCTCAGCAGGATTTTTATCTAAGGGGCGCTTAAGGCATACAGGCACTGGGAACCAGGAGAGACCATTGATCACAAGTCCTATCATTAATTCTTGTAAGCAAACTTACATGGCTTGTATCTCTGTGGCCTGCTATTTAGGACATGTGCTTCCCTGAGAGGTCTAGTCAGTTTAAGGTCCTTGCAGGCCCCTTGGCCAAACAAAATGGATGCTGAGGCAGCAATACCAGGGAGTAGTTTAGCTAATCAGTGACTTGACTTATCTCAACAACTTCTTGTAGGGCTGTTCAGATTTTCTATTTCTTCTTGAGTCATTTTGGGGAGTTGTGTTTCCAGGAATTTCCATTTTATTTGGATTATCTGATTTATTGACATACAATTGTTAATAACACTACAAGTGTTCTATAACACTTTTTATTTCTATAAGGTTGGTAATAATCCCATTTTCATTCTTAATTTTAGTGATTTGAGTCTTCTCTTTTTTTCTTAGTCTAAGCTTGAGGTTTGTCAATTTTGTTGATCTTTCAAAGAACTAACTTTTGGTTTGTTGATTTTCTCTATTGTTTTTGTATTCTCTTTCCTGGATCTCAGCTCTAATATTTATTAATTCTTCCCTTATTTTGGGCTTAGTTTGTTCTTTTTCTAGTTCCTTAAAGTGGAAGTTTGGGTTATTAATTTGAACTCTTCAGTACCTTTTTTTTTTTTAAATGTAGATGTTTACAGCTGTAAATTTCCCTTAGCACTTTTTCTTTTCTTTTTTTTTTTTTAAAGATTTTATTTATTTGACAGAGAGAGACACAGCGAGAGAGGGAACACAAGCAAGGGGAGTGGGAGAGGGAGAAGCAGGCTTCCCGCGGAGCAGGGAGCCCGATGCGGGGCTCGATCCCAGGACCCTGGGATCATGACCTGAGCCGAAGGCAGACGCTTAACGACTGAGACACCCAGGCGCCCCAGCACTTTTTCATTATATCACATATGTTTTGATATGTTGTACTTTCATTTTTTTTTTTTAAAGATTTTATTTATTCATTTGTCAGAGAGTGAGAGAGAAAGAGCACAAGCAGGGGGGGCAGCAGGCAGAGGGAGAAGCAGGCTCCTGCTGAGCAAGGAGCCCGATGTGGGACTCAATCCCAGGACGCTGGGATCATGACCTGAGCTGAAGGCAGATGCTTAACCGACTGAGCCACCCAGGCATCCCTGTACTTTCATTTTTATTCACCTCAAAGTATTTAATAATTTTCCTTGTGATTTGTTCTTTGACCCACTGCTTGTTTAAGAGTGTGTTGTTTACTTTGCAGTTCATGGATTTTCCATATTTCCTTCTGTTACTGATTTCTAGTTTCATTCCATTACGGTCAGATAAGATACTTTGTATGATTTCAACTTTTAATAATTTATTGAGACTTGTTTTGTGGCTGAACATATGCTCCAGCTTGGAGAATGTTCCATATGCACTGAGAAGAATGTATATATGGTTGTGTTAGGTGGAACATTCTATATACGTCTATTAGGTTTAGTTGATTTATAGTATTATTATGTCTTATATTTCCTTGTGTATCTTTTATATGGCTGTGCTTTCCATTGTTAGGTGGGATGTTGACATCTCCAGCTATTTCCCACTTTAGTTTTGTCAGTTTTTGATTCATATATTTTATTATATGTCATTAGGTGCATATATGTTTATAACCATTTATATATTCTTTTTTTTAAAATGTGAGTTTTTTTTTTTTTTAAAGATTTTATTTATTTATTTGACAGAGAGAGAGAGAGAGAGCACAAGTAGGCAGAACAGCAGGGAGAGGGAGAGGAAGAAGCATGCTCTCCACTGAGCAGGGATCCTGACGTGGGGCTTGATCCCAGGACCCTGGGATCATGACCTGAGTTGAAGGCAGCCACTTAACCGACTGAGCCACCCAGGCGCCCCAACCATTTATATATTCTTGACCCTTTTTTCACTATACAGTGTCCTTCTTTGTCTCTTGTAACATTTTTGTCTTAAAGTCTATTTGTCTGATATTAGTATAGCCACTCCAGCTCTCTTTTGGTTACTGCTTACATGGAATATCTTTGTGTCCTTTCATTTTCAACTTATTTGTGTTTTTGTTTCTAAAGTGCAACTCTTGTAGACAGCATTAAAATGAAATCCGTTCAGCTGATCTCTGCCTTTTAATTAGAGTGTTTAATACATTTACACTTAATTACAGAGACAGAAGGACTTCTGCTATTTTTGTTTGTTTCTTATATCTTTTTTGTTTCTCTACTCCTCTATTACTACCTTCTTTTGTGCTCTATGTTTTCTCATGTGGTATTTTGATTTCTTTATCATTTCTCATATATACACTACAATGTATCTTTTAGTTATTTTCTTAGTGGTTGCCCTCAGGATTATAATCAGCATCTTAATTTATAATCATGTAGTTTAAATTAATACCAACTTAATATTATACAAAAACTTTTCTTCTATATAGCTCTGTACCCCCACCTCTATGTTACTGTCATGTTACATCTTTATAATTGTGTGCCTATCAAGATAGATTTATGATTGTATCATGTATTTTTCTGATTGATTTTTTAAATGCTAAACCAATATTGTATTCTTAGAATAAATTTGATGAATAATGATGTGTTACTGTTTTATCTTTATAATGTATTTCATTATATGTTATATATATATATTCAATGTATATATAGCAAATTCAATGTATTCAATTTGCTAATATTTTGCTAAGGATTTCTTTGTGTTCATGAGGGATATTGGTTTATAAGTGTGTGTGTGTGCATGTGTGTGTGTGCGTGTGTGATGTTTGTGTCAAGTTTTAGCATCAGTAATGTTGACCTTATGAGTTAGAAATTGTTTTTTTCCTCTATTTTATTTTATTTTTTGTGCGTGTGTGTTAAATTGATGTTATTTCTTAAATGTTTGATAGAACTCATCAGTGAAGCCATCTGGACCTAGACTGTTTTGTGGGAAGCTTTTCAATTATTTATTCACTTAAAAAAGATATAGGATTATTCAGATGTTGTTTCATTTCAATTTTGGCATGTTGGATTTTTTTCAGGGAGGGTTTCTGATGCATCTAAGTTGTCAAATATGTTAGCATAAAGTTGTTCATATTCTCCTAATAACCTTCTGTGGCAATGTAATTAAAAAATGCTTATATTAGATTGTAGAAAACATTTATATAGTGCTTATTACATACGTTTCACTTTACAAATAATACTCTTTTAATTCCCACAGTAGTTGGTGAGGTAGATAATGTTATCTACATGTTCTAGATGAAAAAACAAACCAAAGTTAAACTAAGAGAGTTAAGGTGCCTTGCTCAAGATCACAGAACTGGTGTATTAAGGGCTTAAATTATAATCCAGATGGTCTGGCTCCAGAGTCCTTTTTTCTTGACTCCTATTTACTTTGTATTTCTTAAATGACAGTTACCTGTTCTTTTCTTCTTATGGAATTTTGCTGTTTTCTCTCTGGTGCTCCCACCACCTTTATTCCGCTAGTGGAAATATTTGCTCTGGTATTACTACTTAGAACTTGGAATTCCTTTCCCCATAAAAACATTACATATGATGGCTACACATACTTGAAATATTATTGGTTTTTTTTTTTTAAGGATTTATTTATTTATTAGAGAGGGAGAGGGAGGGAGCAAACGGGAGTGGGGAGGGGCAGAGGGAGAGAGAGAATCTCAAGCAGACTCCCTGCTGAGTGAAGAGCATGATGTGGTGCTCAGTCTCAGGACCCTGAGATCATGACCTGAGCCGAAATCAAGAGTTGGATGCTTAACTGACTGAGCTACCCAGGCGCCCCTTGAAATATTACTGTTAGTACTTGTCTGCAGTCACATAATATGTTAAAAAGACTTCTGGAGCTCCCCTGGGAAGTTCACTACAATTTATAATGTGAAACATGGTTTCTCTGGGAAAATACTAGAAGATATTTATTTTAAATTCACTTACTTAAAAGGTTAAACTTCAGTTACATGGAAATTTTACTTTTTGGAATCCCTTAATGATTTGAATTTACTGAGGTGTTTCTAAATCATAATTTTCAGAAGACAAACAGTAAGATTAATTTTTACACATATTTTGTTTTACTTTCATTAATTTGGTGATTAATGTCTTTCAGGGTTATTCAAATGCTCAGAAGAATATTCTTCTTCAGGTGGATCAGAACTGTGTTCGCAATTCTTATGATGTCTTCTCTTTGCTGCGGTAAGAAACTTCTTAGACCTCCTGCATTTTCTAAAGAATGTTCTTCATTTTGAGTTTGTGACATTTCTGTGTGAGGAATTGTATGGGAGCTTTAGAAGCTGTTATTCAGGCTTAACATTTTTTAGTGAGAGCTTCATAAATTTTGTAGCTACAGTGATTTAAGCTTATCTCTTTCACAAAGCCGTTGGAACGCCATTTCCTTTCTCTGGACAGTGGGAGAGAATGATTGGAAGCCAATGATCTTAAAACAGGGACATGAGCCATTTCTGGTTTTCTGTACTATAAAGAGCAGCAACCAGAGGTACAAAATTTAGACTTATTAAAATCTTAACAACTACAGCTTTACTAGAAAAGCCCTCCAATAGCCCCAGACATGGCTTAGAGTTTTGACCTGCTCTTCATCTAAAAGAATCATGTTTGACAAGGCAAAGGAGCTTTGCATGAATCTCATGCCCAGAGGCTTGACTAACTGCCTTAACTCTATATTTTCATAATGCCTGGGCTTAATTTTGAAACATTTCTAAATTTGTTTTTAATTTTCAATGTGGAAGATCATCAAGGACATTTTCTCAGGAGGCAGACAACCAAAATAAATGCAGTTCAAAATAAAGATAACAGTGACACTCAGCCTATGTTCACCCTACTCAGACAGATGGTTCATTGAAATTTGATTTTGGCAGTATTTTTCTAATGTTTACGTAACACATCATAAATTTCAGACCATTAGACATCCTCAATATATCTACTAGAGGAAGAGTCCAGAAGGATGGTTGGACTCTTGTCCAATTGGATGATTGTTTATTTTATAAACATTATGAAATGGGCCTTTTCTTTGCAAATCTTGAATCTTATTATACATGATGATAAAGTTTGGTCACATGGCCTGTGTAAATTGCTCTTAAGAGACAATGATTTCAACTAGAGTAACCACAGACATTTGAGGACTTTTGATTCTTATCTGAGAGGTACTTTCACTTTGACTTCTTAGGATATGTAAGAGAATGGACAGGATTTAGTAATTGGATGGTGGAGATAGAAAGCAGGAGGTGTCAAGATATATAACTTGTATTTTTTTGAGTCTATTCAGTTTGGGACTACATTGAGTTTTAAGTATTGAAAAGAGCAATGTACAGAAGTAGTTTGAAATGTGAGTAAGCCACTAATATTTCTTGACCTATTTTCCTCATGAAATGAGGGTATGGATTTTACTATTTTAAACATACTGTCCAAGTGTGAGATGGTGTGATCTTACTAGAGAAATCAGTGGAACCAAAAGAAAAAGAAATATGAAGTCAGTGAAAAGAGGAGGATTGGGGAAAGACAGCATCATAGAAACTAAGGGAGTAGAGATTCTAGCAATGTTGAATGCTCTGTGACGAGACAGGAAAATAAGAACTGAAGAAATGCTGTAGGATCTTGGGAAGCAATGTGGTACAATAGATAATGCTTTGGTTAACTTGACCCTGACTTCAATTGTCCCTGGTTTATCCAAATTCATTTAACTTCTCTCATTCTTCTAAAAGGTAGAGGCAGTAATATTACAAATTTGTGTAGCTTACAAGCATTTCCATATTTATTATCTTACACTCCGAAGTTTTTTGTATTCAGACACCAGGGATCAGCCTTTGTCTTCAGTGTAGAAGCTGAGGCCAAGAGGCATTACAGGATTTATCTGAGAACACACAGCAAGTAAGAGCCAGACTGGAGGTTGGTGTGAAGTTTTCCTGCAAGCAAGTTTTCCAGATCCTTTTCAGAGTCTCATTTACCTTCCTAGATTGGTGGTTATAAGGTGCACATAGCATTATGACAGAGAAAATTTTCTGAAAATCACAGAGCCCTCCGTAAATTCGAAGTCATTGGGGGAATTTGGTAGTTAGTGCTCAATTATTTAACATTGATTCTTGCAATGATATGTCTCTTGGGGGTCTCATTTCTAGGGTGCTTTCCAGATTCCTCAGGTGTGTTAGCAGTCTGATTTGCCTTATTAACAGTGGCCTTGTCATTAGCATTGTGTAAATTATTTATAGCTGGTAACATAGATGTACTCTTTTGGACCAGATCAAGTGTCCATTTATCAACCAAATTACCTGAGCCCAGAGAGTTACTCTGGAACCAGAAACTTGACATTGTAGTCATCAACATTAATGAGTAAAATGGAACTTTCTCTGATAATTCTCTTAGACATCAGTAAGGAGTAACCACCATCTATCTGTTTGCTAAATCAAAAGCTCTTCTTTTCTCACAGTTCTTGTCATGATTTATGCTTGCTGGGAAACGTAATTTTGTGCTGATCAATTTTGTTCTGTTTCCCTTCTTTAACTCAGGCAACATTGTACCTGGATGGGAGTAATTTTTAAAAATATACCTTTTTTCCTTGATCCTTTTTTGGTGTGTGAAATTGTTACTTCTTGATCTGTAATTTTATGTGAAAACATAGTCTGAATTCTTTAATATCACTTAACTTCACAAAATTCTCAGTGCCATTTGGAATCAGGACTAGAACCCCGGTCTCTTGATTCTGTTTTTTGAGAGTATATTCTAGTTAATAACTTTCACTGTGTTGTGCCACTAGGATGCATATTTCCTTCCACTTCCTATAATGTGAATGTTACAGAAAAATAGGAAATCTTGACTAGGCGGGGATTTTGCAACACCTACAACCAGAGCATTAGAACCCCTTCAGGTGGATGTGTTGTACCATTTTGTAAGAAAACAGTAACCTGAGGTTTTATTTAGATTTTTCTGCCAGTAGTTAAGAATGTAGGCTGATTTCAATGTTACCAAAGTAATAGCAGCTCTTTCCAAATTTATATTCAGTGTGTGTGGTAGTAATTACATTTTGCTTCTTTAACCCTTGGAAATTCCTGGATTAAGGGTTAGTGTTCATCTAAGTAGACATTTAATTAGGAGCCACTTTACTCATTACATTTGACTCATTACCCTTAAATTAGGATGTTCACCACAAGGTGTCAATGTTGCTCTTTAACTGGCACCTGAAATTTCATTTATTTTATGGTTTTATTTTTTTATTTTTATTTTTTTAAAGATTTTATTTATTTATTTGACAGAGAAAGACAGCGAAAGCAGGAACACAAGCAGGGGGAGTGGGAGAGGGAGAAGCAGGCTTACCGCTGAGCAGGGAGCCCGATGTGGGACTCGATCCCAGGACCCTGGGATCATAACCTGAGCCGAAGGCAGACGCTTAACGACTGAGCCACCCAGGCGCCCTATTTTATGGTTTTAAAGTGAGAAAAGTTGGATTATAAATTACAAGTGAGCATTTATTTTTAGAAGTTAACTTTTTTTTCCTCTTTTATTCCTTCTAGGTTAAGGAGTTTCTAGGCTTATTAGGTAACTTTCTCCTTTTGGTTCTGATTTTTTTTTAATCCTCTTGGTGGTACAGAGTTATTGAAAGATGAGAAAGAGAAGGAGTGTCGGGTGTGCAGTTTAGATCTCTAACTGTGGCGACGGCATGGAATCAGTGGATGGGACTGGAAGCAGGAGACATCCATAATCCTATCTGCTCTCTGAGAGTGAAAGATTACTTTTGATTTTTAAAACGTCATTTTTTCCCCTTTCATACTTCTTCAAAAAGGTAGCTCTACTGTAGTGAGATAAGTGAGAATAATGAATAATTCAGGTTTTCTTCTAGTACAGTTTTTATTGCCCCTTTCCCTGTCTTGACATGTCCTATTTTTGCCAGCTGGAGAAGTGGAAGTATGGTGGCTAATCATGGGTCCTCCACCTAGGTTCCAGTCCTAACACTGTCATATGCCCATAACTGGATGTAAGACTTTGGGCAAATTACTTTGGTATGCCTGAAACTACTTTTGTAAAATGGCAGTAATATTTATCTCATAGGGATATTCTGAGAATTAAATAAGATAAAATACTTGAAAGATCCTAGGTCAGCTACTGGCATATTAGTAGACATTCAATACATAATAGTTTTCGTTTTCTCCTTTCCTTCCCCCAGCTTAGAATTAGCTTTCTCCTCTATGCCAGTGTTTCTTTATGTTAGCGTTAGTTTTTTCAATTTTCAGCTTAATTTCTCTTTCTTTTCTTGCCATTCTAATGTCTACCACCTCTGCTTTTAGCCTTACTTTTATTAGTCCGGAACAATCACGATAAAATTATTTAATGGGTATATGTCTTTTCTCCCTAATGACATTGAAAACTTCTTGAAGGAAGGGATTATTTCATATGACTGTGTTTTTTCCTCTCTATCTTCCTGACAGTTGACGGTTATGTTGGAGTTCCTGTGAATGCTGTTGTGATCCTGGAGCCCCAGGTCCTATGGACTAGATCCTACAACCCTTCTGTTTTCGTCTTTCTCCCTGAGTACTCTCTTCCATTACCACAGCTTCACCCAGCACAGCCACATGTTAGTAACTCTCAAATCTATACCTCTAGTTACTTCCTTTCTTTTGGATTTCTGATCTGTATTTTCCAGGGACCATTAGACATTTCTACTTTCATGTTCTGTAGGAACCTCAGCCCTGACGTGTCCAGAGTTACGTTCGTGGGTATTATTCTCCTCTTCCTTTTTTTCCCTTGTATGTCTCATGTCCTGTATATGATCTTCTCAGGCACGTAAGGGAACATACCGTTCTTTGTTCTCATCTCTATTTTCTGGGACTATTTCTTGACCTAACTAGTCTCCATACTAGTTTTTCCTTCATGCAACTGATAGCTATTATGGAGCGATTACTTTGTGTCAGGAACTTTTCTTACTGCTTTACATTAATTCTTTTAATTTTCACAGCAACCTTCTGTGGGGAGAACTGTTTCTGTTCCTATTTACAGATGAGGAAGTTGAGGCACAGAGTAGTTAAGTAACTTAGCCAGAGTCACACAAGTAGTCCCTCTTAGCCTGGATTCAAGTCCAGAAAGTCTAGCCCCCAAGCCTGTGTCGTTACAACCAGTATTCTTTACCGCTCTCTCATCTTGTGCATCACTTTGGTGCGTCTTCTCTGCTGCACTTCTGTCAGAGTGACCTTTAAAAATGTATCAGTTTTGGCACATACAGGATAAAGTAAACACTTCTTAATGTGTTATTCGAAGGACATTGTTCCGAGCACGCTATAGGGACTAGTGTCCTTATTTTAAGTCCTCCCACCACTGCCTGTGCAATTAATAGCTGGTATTTATGGAGTACTTACTGTGTTGCAATTAGTTCTTCATTGTCTGATTCTCTCTCCTCTTAGCATCCCAAACAGAGGGCTCCTTTGGGCAAGAGTCTTTGTTTGTTGGTCTCTGTAATAATTCTCTCACAATGCATATCATATATATTAAACAGATAATAAATTCTCTTTTGGTTTGATCAAATTGATCAAATTCTTCAGGTTACAAAGGACTAGCATTTTGTTGTTCTAGTTATTGGTTTGCCTCTGGCAAAATGAGGGTCATAAAATATTTCTAGGCCATCATCTAAAAAGTGTTGAAAGTATAATCAGATCTGTGAACCTTCAGCTGCCTCTTTTCTTTCTGCTGCTGCCCTCCACATAATATCTGGTGAGATTTCAGGATTTTGTGACTTTTAATCTTACTCCTTATATGGATTTTTCTGGAAGGTCTTTATCTAGCTGTCTGGAGGTAAATTGTTCGTGCCTTCCCTGCTTTGATAGAAAATACTTTCTCTTTTAAAATTTCAATTTTAAAAGGGAAATGCTTACGTCAAATACATTATTCTTCAGGTAATATTTAGAAAACAGATAGGATGAGATATATAAGGGCATAACCTCTGTCTATATAAATTTGGGATGTGATAACCAACTTTGGGTTGCAGAGGGAGTTTTTCCTCCCTGCCTACCAAGCTCTCTGTAATAATTACGAGTGTAGAGAATATGGCTAAGAACCCAGCTGAAAGCAAAAGATGTCCCAGAATTTATGTTCTAAAACTCATATAATTTTGCCATTCATTTTTTTTAAAAATTTTATTTATTTATTTATTTTAGGGAGAGAGAGCATGTGTGTGTGAGTGGGGAGGGGTGGCAGGGGAATGGAGTTTCGAGGGGGGCGGGGAAAGAGAATCTCAAGCAGGCTCTATGCTGAGCATGGAACTTGACCTGGGGCTGGATCTCACAACCCTGAGATCTTGACCTCAGACAAAACCAAGAGTTGGACGCTTAACCGACTGAGCCACCCAGGTGCCCCACTGTGCTCATTTTTAATAAATTAGAAGGGTAATTAAGAGGATACTGTTAAAGTAGACACACTGACAGCAAAGAGACGTGAAAGCTTGTTGATCGTTTGCTCTGTTTGTGATTTACTCTTTGATTCTGGAACAGAATTGAGTGGTAAATCGTATTAGCTACGCTCTTACCTTTGAAGTCACTGTGTTTGGATTTGTAAATAGCACTGTCACTACTTCACGTAAAACGAGGGTGGGGTGAAGTAGTCCAGCTATAAAGACAGACTAAGTGAAAAAGCATAGCTAGATTACCTCTTCTGTGTGTAGGTGTCAGTCCTTTGCCCAAGTACATCTCCATGTTGCACTTCCTAACTGAAATTAATAATGAGAAGTGCTGAGTGAACTGTGTTAGTTTTGGCTAATGCTGTCTCTGTGTAACAGATGAAACTGAGGCACAGAAAGGTGACATGACTTGCCCAGCACCACAGTACAAATAAGTGTCAAAGCAGGTTTGAATAAAGGTCTGCCAGGCTCAGGGCATGTGCTTTTCTCCATTATGCCATGTTGATGCCAAACCATCAGTAGAATAAAAAGTCTAATAATCATTAGAGCCTGGGTCAGAAAACAGGGACATATGTAAGTTTTAGAAAGGTTTTCAATCCAAATTTAAAATGAAAAAGTTTTGGCACTTAGTGTAAGTTTTGGTTCAGCAAAGACCATATTTATATGTAAGAGCACATTTTATTCTTATTTATCATTCTCTCCCCACATACACACAAGTATGCATACATACACATCAATAAACTTACACATACGTATATTTAGAAAAATAGAATTTTAACAAAATATGGGAAGTAATTTTTTTTTAAAGAAAGGTTTTTTTTTTTTTTAGATTTTATTTATTTATTTGTTAGAGTGAGCGAGAGAGAATGAGCAAAGGTACAAGCAGGGGGAGCTGCAGGCAGAGGGAGAAGCACGCTCCCTGCTGAGCAAGGAGCCTGATGCAGGACTCGATCCCAGGACCCTGGGTTCATGACCTGAGCCAAAGGCAGATGCTGAACGAGTGAGCCACCCAGGTGTCCCAAAATATGGGAAGTAATTTTAGGTGCAGTTTTTTTCCCCATCTTTTTACATTTTGCTTTGTCTTCTTCCTTAAGCCCTCTCCCCCGCTACCCTGCCAAAAAACCACAAGCTGTAGCTTGAATGTTTGTCATCCTTCTCCCCCTCATCCATGTATTAAAACCTAATCCCCAGTGTGATGGCATTTATTTGGAGGTGGGGTTTTGGGGGGTCTGCCCTCAGGATGGGGATTAGTGCCCTTATAAAAGAGGCCCCAGGGAAATCCCTGTCCCTTCCACCTCCTGAGGTTATAGTGAAAGGACTATGTGTGATAGTCCACCTACACACAGGAAGCAGGCTCTCACCAGACACCAACCAAGCTGGTACCTTGATATTGGACTTCCCAGCCTCTAGAACCTTAAGAAATAAATTGCTGTTTATAACCCAGCATGGAGCCTGACACGGGGCTTGATCCTCTGACCCTAAGATCATGACCTGAGCCCAAACCAAGAGTCTGACACTTAACAGACTGAGCGACCCAGGAGCCCCCAAGAGTGGCATTTCTGAGTGGAGGAGCATATATGTTTTTTAATATTAAGAGACATCAGATTGTTTTCCCAAAGAGGACAAATAATATGTGGCATTATTCCTTATCCTGAACCCCTGCTGGCAACGGGAAATCATTTTTTGGTGATTTTTATTAAATTTCATTAGCCTCACTATAAGTGCTTAGTCTGAGCTACAAGTGACAGTGAACATTGTATCTTGAGTTTGTTAGCCATTTAGTGTATTCTTCTGTGATTTTGCCTATTCATATACTTAACCTATTTTTTTATTCAGTTGCTTGCATTTTTTTCATAAAATTTTAAGAGTTCTTGGTATTTTTTCCAAATCTATGAAATTACATCTTGACTTGGTATGCTTTACATAAAAGTTTGTTATATTATATAATTCTACTTTTTCTTGTGTATCTTCTGAATACTCTGTCTTGGTTTAAGAAGTCTCTCCTATACTTTGGTTCTGAATATATTTTATAATTTTTTTTGAGATTTGTATCTTCCTTTTTAAATGAAATCTTCAGTACAACTTGGAATTATTCTTAAATATGTTATGTAGATATTCCATATATTGTGAGGTCGATTAATTTTCTTCACAGATGAATATCAAGTTGTGCCAGTACCTTTCTTTTCCCACTGAATTTAAATACCTAATCTTTGTCATATATTAAAAGCTCATATATACTGGATCCATTTCTGGATTCTTTTTTTGGTTGTGATCTTTTTGTCTGTTCCTTTGCTGATTTCAGATTGATTTAATTAGGATAGTTTTTTAATATTTTCTGTTATCAGGTACGGCAAATCCACCCCTAGATACTCTTCTTTTTCATAACTATTTTTGGCTAGTCTCAGAACTTTATTCTTCCATGTGAACTTTAAGGTTATTTTGTTCAATTCTTTAAAAAAAAAAAGCTTCATTGGAATTCGACTGGGGATTTTTGTATTCATTGGTTTCTTTTATTTTGGGAGGTGTCATTTTTATGATACTAGTATTCTCATCCAACCATGGTTGGCTGTCTTATATATTGTATTATATATTGTTCAAATTTTATTTTATTCCTTCAGTAAGATTCTTCAATAATACAGTTTTCTGCATATGGTCAGGTGCCTTTCCGTTAAGTTTGTTTTTTAAGTATGTTATAGTTTTTACACTATTTTATAAACTATATTTCCCATTTCCATTGCTTCATAGAGAAAAGCTGTAATTTTAAGAAAATCTTCTATTCAGTGTCCTTCAAATCATTTTTCTTGTTACTATTATTTTTTAAGGAAATCTCTCTTTGATTTTCTTGCATACACTATCATCGATGAAAGGATAGGTTTATTTGTCCTTCTCCAGTGTTTAGTGATTTTCTACTCCTATTGCCTATACTAAACCTTCTAGAACTTGCAAAATAATGTTGAAAAGTAAGGGGAATAGTGAGCATGCTAGTCCAGTTGTTGTTTTAATTGAAAGTGTCCAATATTTTGCTGTTCAGAATATTTTGGAAAATAAATAATTCTTCCTATTTAACGTTTTTATTAGGAATGGATGCTGAATTTTTGGCAATGCCTTTCCACGCTTATTAACATTATATTTTTTTAAATTTATAGTTGTAATAAAGTATGTAGATTTCCTGATACTGCGTTACTAATTAGTTATAGGTTCTTCTTTTGCTCATTACTGTAAGTGAGGTTGGTGTGTAGTATTTCTAATATGTAGTTGTTTCTTGTGGGGGAGTGGGGCAGAGTAGGGAACCATTTTTCCTTAGATCTGAAAATGCATTGGCAAGCTTTTCATCTTTTTCTATGACCCTAATCTATAAAATGATAATAATAACATCAACCTTATTGGGCTGTTTGGAGGATTAAGTGAATTAATATGAAGTACTTAGTACAGTGCCTGAGTATAGTTAGCACTATATATGTTAAGTAGTAGCATCATCAAGCAGCCAAAACACATTGAATAATTTTGGAAATTTTCAATTCTTGAATGTTTGTTAGAATTTAGCTGTTAAATTCTCTAGTTCAGGTGCCTTTTGTAATGATAGATCTTACTCTGATACCTATCAAGCTATTTGCTCTGTCCATTTTTTTCCCACTTCATGGTTTATTCTTGGCAATTAATTTTTGCTAAGAAACCATCTATTTCCTCTAGATTTTTAAATTTACTGATGAAATGGTACGTATATTTTTATTTTATAATTCACTTGATCATTTTAATAATTTACAGCACATTTTCTAATTAAGCCCAGAAACCACTCTAGTACTTCAGTTAGAAATATTCTTGGACAGGATGCTTTCTGATGTTGAAGAATTCTTCTACTGTATGAGCTAAAACAAACTGTTTGAGATAATCTTTGCCTTTAAAATGTTAGAATAAGAATGGAGAACTTAGGGGCACCTGGGTGGCTCAGTCGTTAAGCCTCTGCCTTCAGCTCAGGTCATGATCCCAGGGTCCTGGGATCGAGCCCCACATTGAGCCCCACATCAGGCTCCCTGCTCAGCAGGAAGCCTGCTTCTCCCTCTACCATTCCCCCTACTTGTGTTCCTGCTCTGGCTATCTCTCTGTCAAATAAAAAAAATTTAAAAAAAATTAAAAAAATCTTAAAAAAGAATGGAGAGCTTGAACTACACAAGCTTAGTGAATTTGGATCTAGTTTACAATATTGTCCCCAGTATATACCACAAACCTGACTTAGAGTAGATTCGCAGTATTTATTAAATGAGTAAATGGTTAAATTAATAAATGACTGGATGAAATACAACCTGTTTGGATAATAACTGAATAATAGGTAGATTTTTGGATGAATTTTTTAAGTGCTAGATTGAAATTTTTTTTTTTACCCAGGCACCCCTAAAATGATTTTTGATTTTTAATCACCTTTCCTAAGATAACACTTTGGATATGTTCTCTCCCATTATAGTATATTTTTAATATAAAATATCTGAGTACTTAATTTTAGACAAAGCATTTGCTAATGAAAGTCATGGAAAGCCATCATATGGTAAATTAACTCCTGTTTATTAAATGAGTTAACCAATAGATCTGTCTTTAACTAGGACCTTTTGTAGGCTAAGTCTGTTTTCTCTAGTGTATTGAATGGTTCAACAGGGAGTAGGAATGTAGTGGATAAATTAAATGAGCCCTCTCCAAAATGGTGTTCAGAATTCCTGGTTTGCAGCAATAATTAATGTTTAAATGTTGCTGGAATGATGAAAGAAGTGTATAAAATCAGTGTAAAGAGGCAAAGAGCATCCTTTGAGGGCAAGTAAGTATATGAGTAGGCTTCTGCCTAAGAGATGTTCTCTGTTCCTGCCCCTGTCTCTCAGTTCTGTCTTGAATTCACAGGGCTACTTTATTAAGACTGCTTTGTTTAAGATGTCAATGCAAATGATGGCTTTACCATCACACCCCACATGGCTGCCTTGTAACTTCTGCATTCATACTGGTGCCAGGCATGTTCCAAGGCAGCTTTCCAAGGCTTAGTGATTTCACCCTGATGTCTCTGCCAGTAAAAATAACCAGTTACCTTTAAACAAGTACCCCACCCATAACTGGATTTTTACATGCTGTTTTATTGAGAGAACTTATCAGAGATTTTAGGAGAATTAATACATTATGCTTATCAGGATATCACCTGGTCCTTGAAGTAACCAAAGTTAGAGTGGGACATTTTACCTTGGAAGAGAATCTGAAACTCAACATTTTTATCTGTTGAGGAGTATGGACATTGTAATAATAATAGCCTCATTCCAGTAGTTCATTCTGTGTGACTGGAAGTGCTCTATTAACATAAGAAGCCAGATTCTTACTTTGGAGACTTATATTCTACTAGGACAGATTAACAGATACAGCAAGCAAGGGGTCTTACATTCATTGAGAAATTAATTTCTAAATATTTTGTTGGTATTGCAGGAGTTAGTCAGAATCCCATCTCTTTGTATGCCTACACAGGTGATAGGGAAGGAAAGTAATATCTGAGTATCTAAAACATGAAAGGCATTTAAATGCTAAAAACTTTATATATTTTTTATAATACTCACAATTGCCTTGCTACTATTATAATTCTATTTTACTGGGAAGCAAACTGCAACTTGGAAAAATTGAGCTAGTATCTTTTCAGAGTCCAGATATGTCCAAAGGCAAAGGCCTTTCTAATATATTTCTCCATCTCATGGAAGAGTTTGCTGTGACGTTTCTTCCTCTTTTTGAAACTGCCTAACAGTACCCATACCCCTTCCAATAAAATTGCTTTGGTGGTAAACCTGAGTATAAAATGGGCCAGGCATTTCTTAAAGAGTCTTGTGGTACTTGCACAATGGAGGTTTTCATAATAGTCTTTCCTGGAGCAATCTAAAGTATACTTAGCGTACTCCTTCTCTCTGTATCTTCCCAAGCTGGAAGTGTTAACCAAAGTCTATATAGCTTTGCCTTTGAAGAGTGTCTCTATAATTCTTTGACCACATAGTTCCCTTTATTTCTTTTCCCTCAGTATGATAAGTTAAAGTGATTAGACAATGGTTTTTCCTTAGTTGGCATCCCTCTCTTATTTTCAAGCTGCCATCCCTTAAATTCTGACTCTGCAAGAAGCACACTGATGTCATGGAGGTAAAATGAGTTTTCCACAGTAGCACTGATTTTTCCATCTCACAGATTTTTTGATTCTAGTGACAGAGTCAGATATGAACCTTGGAATAGAACTGGCTTTAAACAGTTTTGGGGAGATTTAAATATCTGGAGATTTAAATTTATGAAAAACTCAGTGTAAGCCAAGAAATGGAGTCAACAGCTTTTAGAAAGGAGCTAAGATGATCTTATGTTGCATTAATTAAAATACAGTGTCCATATCAGGTCCTTCATGGACTTTATGTTCATTAAATCATATTTGGAATGTTCTGTTTAGTTTGAGCCCCTGTTTGCTTTGACGAGGAATATTCAGGGGTGATGCCAAGGGTGATGAGGGGTTTTAAAAGAGTCATATGAAAACTAGTTCGGAATAGAAGATATTTATTTGCTTATTTTATTTTTTTATTGAGTGTGCACATGTGTGTGAGCCAGGGTGGGGGTGAGGGGGCAGAGGGAGAGGGAGAGAGAGAATCCCAAGCAGACTCCATGCCCAGCCCGGAGCTTGACACTGGGCTTGATCTCATGACCCTGAGATCATGACCTGAGCCAAAATATCAAGAGTTGGATGCCTAACTGAGCCATTCAGGGACCCTAGGAACAGAAGATATTTAGCTTAGGGACGCCTGGGTGGCTCAGTCGGTTAAGTGACTGCCTTCAGCTCAGGTCATGATCCTGAAGTCCCGGGATCAAGTCCCATATCGGGCTTCCTGCTCAGTGGGGAGTCTGCTTCTCCCTCTGACCTCCCCCCTCTCATGTTCTTTCTTTCTCATTCTCTCTCTTTCTCTCAAATAAATAAATACAAATCTTAAAAAAAAAAGATATTTAGCTTAGAGAAGAGAGGATTTTGGGAATATAGTTGGTACCTTAGAAATAATTTGGCGAACAGTTATTTGGGTAATAGTAAAATAGACACATTTGTTGAACATGTACTGTCAGGTAAAGC